>NC_090703.1:2786875-3096250 GCF_040954835.1 Lepisosteus oculatus
CTTCAGTAAAATACCCAGTTGTACAAATGCAAGTCCTTTTGGATAAAAGCGCCAGATAAATAATTTCATAACGGCAGCATCTTTGAACCCAAGTCCTTCTCATGTATGTGTGACCCAGACATCTCCAGGGGTTTTCTGTTCACCAAGCACTTTAAACCTTCTCTTCCAGAGAGCTCTCCTTCAGCCTGACCTCCTACCTCGAGAGCTCAGTCACCCAGTCTGACTTGAGCTCTTGTGGAATCAGCCAGCGTGGTAGCGTAGCAACATGTGCTCACTGATCAGCAAATCTCAGTCACGTGTTTGTCATTGTGAAAACCTGTTTAACTATCGGAATCCTAATTGCTTTTTCGAAATTAAAAGTATTAAAAAATCTTATGCAGTGCTATTAATCGCTGGATTACTGAGACATGGTATCATGCACACGATAGTGTAATCAGAATAAAAACCAGTGAGATGAAAAATATTTATCAAGACACATCGTCATAAAAAGATGTACTTGTACTGTACTTACCCTTTGGATTTAATATTTGATAGAAATACATTTCAGACTAATATTACACTAATACAAAGACCATAAGACAGCAGCTCTCCAATGAGTTGAATATACCTACAGTATATATAATATACCTTAATGAACTGGCAGGCCAGTTTGCTTGTATTATAAAGAAGTTATAAGACTGAGATTCCTAAACCCAAGAAAAAGCATAGATTATTGCCTTGCCTACTATTCTCTGTGTTTTGTTTTACAAATGTTTCTTTTTGTCCACATTCTTTGGTTACCTTCATGTATGATCACCGAGCATTTCATTCTGTTAAAACAGCGGTGATCCCCACTATATACAGGCTGAAATGCAGTATGTTTTTATTTCAAACGAAGAGACATGCCTGTGATGTGTGTACAGTAGTGGTACTGTTTAATCATGGGCTGTTTATTTTAATTTGTCAAGGTACACCTCATTTTTGGTTTCTCTCGGGATTTTTCTCGGGAAAATCCAACCTTTCATTCCAGTTCCCAGTCCTGGATTGACTCACTGTTCAAGAAAAACGCTGTAGTGAGATCCCCTAGCTTACAGTATATTTGCAAAGTTGTATTTTAAAATCCAGTACAGTAGTAACAAAGTGATAAAATTCATGAGTAATTATTTGGAAGATCTGTGTGAGAATACAACCAGCATACCCAGAATCTCAAATTCATATCTGTAAATTAATATTCCAGTTCAAATTCTTACACGGAATACCTCTCTATACAATTACGATTAGTCTTCAAGGAATAGTTAAAGTTTTATCTATTTCAGCATCTATTTAAAACTATATTTGTTATTTTTATATTAATGTTGAATTTATACAGTTTGTTTAGGTGCTACATCCGCCTTAACAGGTGTGCACATCTGTTCATTACTTTATGTGGTACCATTAATATTCTTTAGATTTTTTCTGAAAATCGAAATTGAACATACAATTGAGTTAATGTGAAAAATACTTAATCACATCTCAGACCACTCAATGAGATCTGATATCTTATACCTGCAGTTTCGTAGGCACTGGCAGACAGGCTGCAAAAGTGACTGACTGAAGGACACATTCCGTCTTCAGATTTGCATTATTCTGTTTTCAGGCCAATCGTGTTCTAGATCTGTACTATTGTAGTAATAATAATTGCTTACACTTATATAGCACTTTTCTGGACACTCCACTCAAAGCGCTTTTACAGGTAATGGGGTTCCCTTCCACCCCCACCACTGTGCAGCCCCACCTGGATGATGCAACAGCAGCCATAGTGCGCCTGTCTGCTCCCCACACACCAGGTCTCAGTGGGGAGGAGAGCAGAGTGATGAAGCCAGTTCAGAGATGGGGATTATTAGGAGGCCATGATTGGTAAGAACCAATGGGAAATTTGGCCAGGATGCTGGGGTTACACCCCTACTCTTTTCGAGAAACGCCCTTGGATTTTTAATGACCACAGAGAGTCAGGACCTCAGTTTTACATCTCATCCGAAGGACGGCACCTGTTTACAGTATAGTGTCCCCGTCACTATACTGGGGCATTAGGACCCACATGGACCGAAGGGTGAGTGCCCCCTGCTGGCCCCACTAACACCTCTTCCAGCAGCAACCTTCTGCTGGTCTCCCATCCAGGTACTGACCAGGCTCACACCTGCTTAGCTTCAGTGGGCTGCCAGTTGTGAGTTGCAGGGTGATATGGCTGCTGGTAGTAGTGTACTTCAGTCTAAACTGCTAATGATATTTCACTGCAGCGCTTAGGATTTCCAGACATGAGATTATACATGTCACATGTCGTAAAGAGAGAAAAGGCTGTTCTTGATATGCCCGGGATCAGATTGCTCCCGGCCGGAGACATGTGCACATATCAGAGGGAGCCTTCTCTCACATTCATGGTGTCCATGTGCAGAATTCTGTATCACCCTGTGTTCAATTTTAACATCGCAAAATGTGGCGTTATTGCACTGGAAATAAAAAGTGAGAACTATACACCTCTACACACAACAGCTGTCGATTGTTTTTACGCAGGTGGTTGCTGGAAACCCGACTGCTCAAGGTTCCGAGCAATGCTTTTGCAAACCTGGTAAACATTTCTAGAATGTAAGTATTTTTCTACAGGAAAAGTTTTGTTTTGTCCCTGTTTAAAACTTTTTAAAATAAACTGTTTTTTTAACTTTAAATATGTATTGCATGTTTAAATTGCAAAGCTGTACTTTTGAGCTATATGATATGTGTACTGCTTGTAAATGATTTCCATATCCAGAATTTGTAATCTTACTGCAGAAAGATAAATATAGCATTAGAGAGGTATATATTTTGAAGCCCAAAATATTTAAAATCCCTCCAAGTCGTTCATTTTTACTTCTCATGTTTCAAGGAGTGCTAGTGAGTGTGATGAATAATGTTTTTAATGAATGAGGAATTAGAATTATTTCTTGTCGAATGGGTTTGAACGGTAAGAAGGAAGGTGAAAGAAAATTAGCCGACAGAGAACAGAAACAGAAATTTTAAAATTTCCTTAAAAATTTAGCTTGAGAGGAGGCAAGACAGGCAGAAGCATTGGATCATTCGTAATAGTAAAACAAGAGATAAGTGTGAGGTTGTAATAAAATATACACGCTATGATATTCCTCCATCCAAGCTGCTGTGTGGCTCCTGACTGTTACCAAGTAAGACCCCCCCTCTACACAGCTCTCTGACATGGTGCAAGTAAATGGCTTTTTAATGATGCATAAATCATAGAAGGTCATCTCAGTAAGTGCTCGGACAGCAGTTATTTGGTCACTATGGTCTGTCTTTCGGTGTATTAACACATGCGTTTCTGAAGAGTGTTAACCATCAGCCACAGAGGTGGTGAAAATATTTTTCTGTAAGGATGTTAAATAACATGCCAGCTTGTCCCAGCTTGACGAGCTGTGGCCTCAGCAGTGATGTGTGCTGTTGTATTATTGTGATTGAACAATCTGTCGGATGAGATTGAGATATATTGCATTCCTGGGGTTCCCAGGAGACCCGCTCACAGCAGGCTGAGCCCCTGACAGGTGAGGCCCATTCTCCTGGAATACAGTGAGGATTACAAGCTCTGTGTGAAGATGATTCACAGTTAGTGGTTTAGAATTGTGAGGATGTAAAATAAAAAAAAATCAAAATAATTGAAAAAGCTGATTTTAAAAATGAAGTGTTCTTTTTCTGCTCCATTTCCTGAGGAATGACTTGAAACACTGTACTGTTACACGGCAACAATGAACTGGAACATTCATATTCAGGAGAGACGAATGATCTTAAGGCTTGAGCTCTCCAGAATCGCAAAATAAAGGAATCTCATACAGATGCTTCTGACGATCTCCGGTGCAGTGTCTATTGATGCACTAAGATGTCCGTATAGAGACACTTTGGATTGTAAACAACTGCAGTCTCATACTGTAAATCAAAACAGATGAATGTAAGAACTACAGATGAGAGAGGGGCATCCGATACATCTTGACCATTTGAGGTTTCGGGTCCAAGAATCTCATTCAGTTGTGCTGTCAAAGCACCCAGAGTATCGGCTTTAAGATCATGGCTGGGGAGCTTGTCCCAAACCTCCGCAACCCTTTATGTAAAGTAGTGCTTCCTGTCCTGATTAGAGGATCTCATGCTTTCTTGAAAAGCAGCCAGGGTATCATTGTCAACCCAGTGGCTGTTTAGCCTGTGCCAGACCCCAGCAAGCCCTGTTCGGAATACAGTACATGGCGAGATTCTGCCCTCATCCATTTATTCATGTGCCCTCCGTCCTTGATTGTTAAATACAGCATTGCTGCCTTTAAGCAGGATTAAGATCCTTGAGAAGGATGTTACTGTCACACTGAATGCACGGTAATAACACATTCATTAAAGATTCTAATCCAGGAGTTCTCATTCATTATCCTACTGAAGGCATCTTTACTCCACTGTTAAAGACAATCCCCTGGCATGCTTCTGTCTTATTGAATGGCCAAGTGGTTAGGATCTTTAACATCTATTATTCAAAGAATAACTACAGTACAGTATCTCCAGTTACAACACTGGGGCATTGGTTAAAAAAGAGCACCACCTACAGGTCCTCCAACAGCCTGGCCTTCCTTAGAGGTGTCCTATTCCAGTACTGTCCAGGCCCGGCCATGCTCATCTTCTGAGACCAGACTAGATCAGAGCTCAGGCTGCTCTGTATTTATATAATTCTGTATTTATATAAATATTTCTTTTTGTTGCAGATCTATATCTGTGGATGTGACCCTGAGCAGGCTGGAGAAACATGCATTTTTTAGCCTAATGAAAATAACTCACATGTGAGTAGTTCAAAGCTTAAAAAAAAGTACAAAACATGTTATTCACTTTTGCATACCATATTACTATTCTTTATTGATGGAAAGAAACCTTGGTCTTCCATTAAATATTTCTTCCTTAATAATTCAAATGTTCAGGTTTTTAAACTACAAATATAAGTACATTATTCAAGCACTAATGTTTTGGAAATGTCTAATTAAAGTAGTGACAATGGGGATATTCAGTCATTGTTCATGCGGCGTGTTAGAATCATATCTACATCTAAAGATTTGCCCAGAGATTTTGGTTCTAAATCATTTTCACTCTTTGTATAGTCTACAGAAAGCCATACTAAAGACAAGTCTGGAACCAACTCTTAAGCTTTTAATCAAGGCTTTGTTCAAAATGGCTGTGAACATTGTCACAAGCATTGTACTCTCTGTATTGTTTTAGGATCACAAGCTGCATTAGAAAATTAGAAGTATAACAGTTTATTCATTTCACATAGAGATTTAAATATCCTAACTTTATTGCATGAAATGCAGTTGTGGTTCAGCATAGAAATAATAATAAAACTGGATAAGCCAGCCTGTGGTCGTTCTGTTAATTTCAAGAGTATCATTAAACTCATTAAACTAGCCCTTCCTGTGGGAATGAAGTCCCTTTCAGCATCGATAGAAAAGGCTTAATTCATGCCTCACCACAAACAATGCTACTTTTCTCAATTGGCTTGTAAGGGTTAGACAGAAATGATTATTATTCTTCCTGCCAGCTGCCTGTGGTTGAGACCTGGAGTTACGGAAACACAACACTTACAGGGGAGTCTCAGATGAGGTGTGTGGTTGTGTTACTGTGGGACAGTAGGAATATTGTCAGAGGTGAACTGTGCGATTGGTGGTGCAGTTTGTAACCGCTGCTGAGATCACAGTATTCTCTTGAGAATTTAGACATGTTAACATGAAATTAATTACTAGGCTTTGATCCAGTTTTATCATGGCTCCAAATATCTGGATGCCTTGAGGACTAGAATTTGTGATTTCTGCCTTGTTTGCCAAAATCAGTACTCTCTTTGGACAACTATTTTCAGTTGAAAAACAAAAACTTGAACTGGATGCAACTGAGTTATTGAGCTGACATGCCGGCGGTAACCTGGGGCTCAGTGACTATAGAGGTTTCATCAATGCCATGTATTAAAAAATAAGTTATGATTTACAGTATAACACCCGTGACACAAGAAGCTGGATCTTCGTACATCTTTAATGAAAGCTTTTCATTGATGTTTGGGAGGGATAAAGACAGACAAAGCTAATCTCAACCAGCTGTTTTAATCACAGCCATTACCAACGTTTGCTACATTTAACTCTTCTCCCATTGTCATTGCATGCGTTCTATATGTGGAGGCTTCAAACCACAAAGAATGAAGTCGGAATGAAAGAGAAAAAACATGCTACTTTTCATAAGAACCAACATATTTTCATGTATTATTCACATAAGTGATATATTTTTAAAAGAAATGCACCATTGCATTTTGAAAGATTGCAAGCACGCTGCTGTCTTCTGGTATGACATTAAGCTGCCAGCTTGCAGAAGGGCACCTTGGCTAGCAACAGCCCCAGGACCATCCATTCCACCTTATTCCTGCATTTCTGCTTCTTCTTCACCGCTCCGTCTTCTCAGTCTTTATATATACATCTGTTTTTTTAGAAGACATGATTTGTCTTCTATTCCTGTTCCTTCTGCTTTTCCTGCTGGCTTTTGTTGTCTTCTCATCTTCATCCTCTCCACGCTACTCGAGCCTCGCACGTCCTCCTTCATGGAATTGAATCTCTACTCTTTCTTCTGTTTGCTCTTCTGCCCCGGGTTCCTCCTGCTTGGCCTCCGCTGCTCCTGGGGCTGTCTCCTTGGCCCCAGGCCTGTCCGGCTCTTCTTATCGTAGCGTCCATGCTTCCATACTGTGTGCCTACACGCTTCTGCAGCGGTGGTTCTGGGTTCACTTGTTTCTTTTCGGGGGATAGAGCCTCTTCTTCTTGTGGTCCTTTAATCAAATGGGTTAAGTCACCACTTATTATACTTAAATACTGAGTACATTTTCACAAAGCATCTGATTGTTGGGTGTTGCTATTCATTTTCAAAACTGTAATAAACAGTACAATTAGAAACGCAGTCCATGTACTTTGAAGGGTGTTCAGGTACACCTGAATAACACCACTCCTGCAAAAGGAATACTACCATTCTGCATTAATAACCAGCATCTTAATCTGCTGTTTGAAATGCAGGAGGGGTTTATTGACAATTGACTCATTGGAGGAGCTACTACTGATTCCCGTGGGAAGCCTTGTTTTCAGGGGATGAAATATTTGCCCTGAGAGGATCAGATGGACTTCTGATTTGCCAGGCAATCAAAAATTATTAGCCAGTACTAGTTTTCCCAAACCAATTGGACAGTCAAATTGGAGAATCTTACTGCGTACAATCCCATATTAGACCTGTCCAACTGTATCCACTTGTGAATAACAATTTGAACGACTTGGCAACTGGGGAAAGGTCTCCTTTCTAATAGGCAAACAAGAGAAACAGAGAAGAAGGCTCTATTATTTTTGTCTTTCAGAGAAATCCGCAATGCAAGGAGGCTGTCATACATCGATCCTGAAGCTTTTAAGGACCTACCAAATTTGAAATACTTGTAAGCAATATTTTCATGTTCCTTTGAAAACAAACCAATACATTCTACTAAGAAGATAGCTTCTTTTAATTGAAACTGTAGCAAACTTGTATTGCAAATTCATCCAAGCAAAAGCCACAAGGCAGGATACAGCCTGGACAGGGCATCAGTCCATCTCAGGGCACATGCTCACAGCAGCAGCAATTTTCACAGAAGCCAGTGAGCTTTCCAGCAAGTTTCTGGACTGTGGGAGGAAACCAGAGCCCCTGGAGAAAACCCACCTGAAAACTCCACCCAGATGGCATCCCTGGTCTGGAATTGAACTCCAGAGCCCCAGTGCTGTGAGGCACCAATGCTGGCCACTGCGCCACCGTGCCACCCCTTAGTACACATTATACAGTAATTCCAAATACTTTCCCATTCTCCAAATGAAAAAAATGTTAAAATGTTAAGATAAAACAAAAATCTGGTTTCAGCAATTATTAATTTATTGCTCAATGCAGTTTATTCTTAAACTAAGTAACATTAAAACAATAAATCATGCAGTGCAAAGATTCAATGTCTTGTTTGTAAATCTGTCTGTCATTACAGAGGGATTTTCAACACTGGTCTGGGAGTGTTTCCTGACTTCAGCAAGATTCATTCTTCTGATTTCAACTTCATTCTGTAAGATAATTTTACCAGATCCTATTCAACCATCTGTTCTGTGCATTAGTACAGGCCTGTTTAACAACAGATGTGATGTTTTTTTAAAACATGTAGTGAAAGCTAATATACGGTGATTTGATACACAGAAACACAATACAGGAGCTCAGTGGATGAGCATGCAGCACTAAGCAACGAAGAAACATTTATCTTTCTCCTTCCTGTGACAGAGAGTTTGGTTCTCTAAAAATGCAAACACAAGCCAAGTCCACTTTGTTTGTCACTTCTGTTCCAGGTGTTAATAATCTCTTTTCTTTGCTCATGCAGTGAAATTGCTGACCATCCCTACATAAAATCGATCCCTCCGAACGCTTTTCAAGGAGTGTCCAACGACTTGCTGACGCTGTGAGTAGTCTCTGGGCGGGTCCTGTGACCTTGCTCCTGGGGGCTTAGGGGGTGACACTGCCGTCCAGTTTTTCACCTCTCTCTGAACCTCAAGCCCACACGAGCAGCCGGGCTTCCTTGCGAGGACGGAGCTTGTTACCAGCGCCCTCGGAAAAGTACACTTCTATCCTGCTAGCATTTGCATACGCCTCTCTTGACCGCTCCGATACATATTCCCTGGCCACTCTGGGAGAAGTCCTCAGCTTGGGTGACTTTTTACCAACTCCAAACATTATGTTTTGCCTTTTCTTTGGCAGCTGACAATTCCTTTGTCTCCGATAAACAGTTTTTCTCAGTTGCGTGGAAGCTGAGTGTGTGACTTAATGTTAACATTACTGCAATGAATGAGAAGAGGAAATGTGTAACGCAGGATCAGGCATGAGCTGGTGTTCATCGAATGTATTAATTATTGTTTTCCAGGATGCTTTATAGCAATGGGTTTACCGAAGTTCAACAGGACGCCTTCAATGGGACAAGGCTGGATGCAGTGTAAGACAGTGCCTAAACTGTACGAGGTTTAAAACATTTTGAGGGGATACCTGACTAGAAATGATACAGTACGAGTTGGGTTTAACTGAAATGCTACAATGCCAGAGCCTTTTTTAAACACAGTAAGAACACAGCACATCGCAAACAAGAAGAGACCTCTGAGCTATTTGATTGCTAATAGCTAATTGATCCCAAATAATCATCCAGTTGCTTCATAATGGATCTCACAGTATTGACTTCAACAGCTTCCCTGAGCAGTTTCTTCCAATGCTTAGCAGCTCTTTGTGTGTAGAAGTGATTTCCACTTTGTATCCTAAAGGTATTAAGTCCTCCATTTCGACTTGTGACCCTGTGTCCAAGTTTAGTTGTTGAGCTTCAAGCAGTCTCTTGCATTAGCTGAGCCACAAGTTGGGCCCCTTTATGATTCAGGCTGCCCCTTTCGTCTGTGGGCACTGATGAAGCAGGAGACCGGTGCTGGAGAAAGCTACCCAGTGCCCCGGAGGAGGAGTGAGAAGTCCTGACTCAAAGCAGGCGAACAAGTGGCAATGATGGGTGTGAGAGGAGAGACCCTGTAGACACACGGGTGTTTTAATAGCCCTGTCAGGTGGGACAGGGGAGTTAGAGTGCACGCCAGTGAGCATGGATGCTCAAACGCACTCACAGGGTAAATATCAGAACGTCTTTGTTCTGCTTTGTCAACCAATTTGACGAACAAGGTCCCCTCACAAGTGGGCAGAGGTAAAGTGGCGACTTTCAACTTGGGCGGGAATCACAGCCTCCCGTTCCTTGCACCTGGAGACTCAAGCAGAAGTCTTGTCTGCCTGCGTTACTGCTGCTCAGGGAAGGCGCTGTGGAAACGGAGATCCAGTGGTGTTCCACGGGCTGAGGAGCATTCGGCTTCAATCTCTCCTGCCCTGACAAAAATGTACATGTAGAGCAAATGGCATCAGCTGGACATTTACAGAGCTCTCTCACAAAGAGCACCCTGGGATTCCGGCTCTAGGCTGTGGTGGTCATGAAGAGCCCCACCATGTGCTGACGGCCGATTGGCACGAGGTGTACCTCACCAGCTGCCCGACGGGAGGATGAAACACTTGCCTAACTGTGTTACTTATTTTATTCCATCTCTCACTTTGCTGAAGTCTAATCTGAACGTTTCCTGTCAGGATATGAAATATTAATGTGTGTCTGCCCTCCTATCTGACCCTGCAGCCTCAGATGGGGATACAATTAAGCAATACTGTAGTCTTCCTTGTGAGTTTTACCACAGCACTGTTTGTGCTGGCAAGGGGAGAGCTCAGTGCAAAAACTGATCCCTGTGCACTAAAACCATGACAAATACTTGAACTTAGTTCATTGTTACAATTAGATTTAGGGATTTTAAAGTATTTTAAAGGAACAGCATAATTTGGAAGTGCTTTGTTTATTACAAAGCTACTAATATAAATAACATTAATACTGTGTCATTCCGAATAGTCTTAAAAACTTAAATAGATTAAATGACTGTTCTATTTTTTCTGCTGGCAAGTTTTTAGGATTGTATAGTTGATGCTTTTTTTAATTTCAATGTTACATCCTTATCACTAGTAATGCAGTCTTCAACAATAAGAGACACTGCCAGAATGCTATGAGTGCATTATTTATTTTTCAAAACAAGAAAAAAAAAGGTAAAAAAGGGATATCAAAGAACTAACTTTATTTATAGAGCAGCTTTTATGGCACACACCTCAAAGCCCTGTACAATTTTCCACAAATTGCAGATTGTCAGGTGACTGAGTTATTTCAGTTCATCACATACTGTATACTGTATGTACTAATGAACAGGAGTAGGAGCTCTAGAAAGTGAAGCTGTTCTGATACCTGGTAATATAAGAAGATCAGAAAGGTTACAAATGAGCTCCTCCAGCTTGTTTCATAGTCGCTAATGGATCCCTGGACTTCATGCATCTGTTTCTTGAAAGAAGCCAGGGCATGGACTTTGACAACATGGCTGGGTAGTTTGTTCCATTTGCCCCACAACCTTTAGTGTACAGAAGTGCCTCCTGTTCTTAGTGCAGAACTAGTGTACTTCCTTGTTCACTTCATTCTGAGGAAGTCCGAGTGGGCTTTGTCAGTGCCTTGGAGGACACCGAGTGCCTGAAACTGGACCCTCGTACTTTTCTCTTCTGACAAGCAATCTGTTTTTCTCCAGATATCTTCACAGGAACAGGCACCTGGCCAGAATCAATGAGAAGGCATTTGCAGGGGTTATCGGTGGACCCACTCTTCTGTGAGTATACAGCACCTGCCTCCGCCTGCTTCGCTCCGCGGCCTCACACTCACTCTCACTGTTTGAGACTGGGCAGCAGGGAGAGTGACCCCTGTGAAAAGCAAGATGGCAAAAACTGCCTCTGCTTTCTTTATACAGTATGTAGCAGAAGCTCGAGACATGGACACCACCTTGCACATAATCCTAACTTTTCACTGGCAAATCTATATGGTCCAGCTTAGACACAGTACTGATGTATACATTATATATTATGCATGTTGTACATAATATATACATTGTGTTGTTTACATTATGTACAACGCATTACAGTTCTTTTAACTACACTAAGAGCTACTGTCCTAAAAATGTGTCCAAAATTTTTTAAGATGAAAAGGAAAGTCTGGATAGATTAAAAACTCACTGAGTTAAACAGAAAACAAAGAGGAGTTTATGGCAAATTTAAAAAACTTTTTAGATAACCCTATTTACGTTACATTTATATTTTATTTTCACAAATTGGAACAATTAATCCAGTCATTCTGTTTCATTCCAAACGTCAAAAAAATTCTCTACATTAAAAACGTAGCATAGTATTGAAAAAACTACTGTGATAATGCATTTTATATCTTCTATGCCCTTATGAACATTGGCCTCCATAAAAACAACAGTTTCAACAGCAGGGGAGGAGGAGCATTCGTTCCCAAAATCGATTATTTCTCCCTTCTGCCAGGTTGACGTGCTCACTTTGTGCCCTGATAACAGGACAGGAGTTTTCAAAACTGAAACCCTGCCAAAGGCGAACATGGCCGGAGGCAGCTGGGCACCTACTGTACCAGCTCCATTGTTTTTGCGTGTTCCTCCAAAAATGACTCTCCCAGTTCTTCACTAGATATTATTTGACTAAATGAATGCACACTTCGAGCTGCACTGTACTGCTGGATGTACAGTACATAGAACGTCAAGATGATTTCCATTTCCCTAATAACAGTTAAGCACTTATACTGAAACCCTGTACCTCACAGCTACTCTGTGATCGTCTCTGTTTAAATCATACTGCTTTAACAACTTCACGCTCAAGTGTCACCGAGCCCTTTCATGAACAAGCTGGAAAGGAGTCCTGGTGATGATGCAGTTGGCTAAATATGTTCAGACACTCACAGCTGAGGCGTTTTAATATGTATTGCACAATTTCCCAGGCGGAAAAAGACTTAGTAACTGATCTGCTGGCCATTGTTTACAGCACAGTACTTACTCTTTGGCCCAGTTTGCAATTAAAAACCATTTATATTTGTGTATACACTTTAATATTTATAATGAGAATCATTACAAATTATATTAGAGCTACTGAGGGTGGCATGGTGGTGTCATTTTAGAAAGAAAAGTTATTACACCTGTTTATTGCAGGCGTTTATAGGAGTAACTGGTAAACTGTAGCTTTTGTGTAAAGCTTTTGCAATTCATAAATGTTCCAAAAATGTCTGCAGTCTTTGTGATGTCTAAGAAAGTAGTCAAGTGACCAGAGACTGTGTTCTGTTCAAGGCAGTTTGGAAGTTAACATTCAGGAAGCAGCTGAAGACGCTCAAGTCTCAGACAGTAGAATGCACATGTCGCTGTTATTTTACTTTGGACTGTGAACCTCACAAAAAGTAACATGGCATGTGTGTTACTCTAGACAGGATATTAAATTTAATTAAAACAGAGCATTAAAGTAAAAAACAACTGGCCAGTGTTTACTTTGGCCAACTGAACAAGCGTTTTGTTCAATTGTGGTTATTTGAAGCGAAACTCTCAACACCCTGTAAGTCTCAATGACTTAAACAAATAAAATGCTCAAAGCCTACATGTTCCAAGTCTTTAGAAACTGGTGACTTGGGGGTTATCTATAAGACCTGATAGACTTGCTCCCCAGAAACAGGCCTGGCCACCCTTGAGGAGAGCAGGTGTGTGCTCAGCAACACTGCAAGCGTCAATGCCACAAGCTTATTTGTAATGACTGTGTGTAACAGCATTTCCTTTCCTTTCACTAAAACACTCCTCAAGACACTTGGAAAAAAAAACATTCTGAAGTTTTTCAAATAAATATTCTGAAACCTGTTTCTTACAAAGGATTATACCCCCTTCATGAATGATAACTCTGATTCCTATGAAACAAGAAATGTATTTGACCACAAACCACCAAGTTACAAACAGATACAGCTGATGCAGTAACTACAGTAGGTCGTGTTTCCACTCAAGGTGCAGGGAAAGAACATCTTTAAATCTCTAAAGCCATTTAAACCTGTAAAAGGCTTTACAACTGCCCAGGAAGGATTCCAGCAATGTTTTATTCAACTTTTAAGGGGGAAAACTCTCTAGCTGTTGTGCTGTCGTAAGACCTTTGTCTGTTTTTATTCTCCAGTGATGTCTCTCAGACAAGGGTGACCTCTCTACCAACAAAAGGTCTGGAGAACCTCAGGGAGCTGCTGGCACGAAACACGTGGACTCTCAAGAAACTGCCCCCAATTAAGACGTTTCTGTACCTAATGAGCGCTGAGCTCACCTACCCCAGCCACTGCTGTGGGTTTAAGAACCTGAAGAAAAGGAAAGGGTGAGCAGAACAACAAAAATTCATTTCATGATTTCATTTTTTTTTTTAAATGTTGCATGTTGCTTTTATCGGAACTTGAAATTATGGATGATTCATTCCCAACAAAGTATTTTTCAGAACTGCTTGATGTGTTCTGATGCCCCCATTAATTTAATTTCCTTCAGTTTAAGGATAGTTAAACCTGTTTGCTGGCTTCGATATAAATGTTCAGGATAAAATCTCTGTGGAAGTTTTTAGAATACTTTTACCATAGGAACTAATTGCCCAGAACTGATAGAATCAGTATATATGTAGACATTTCTAATGTCCTGTAATTATCAAAAAATGTTATAGACAAGTATAACTGGAAGTTTTGAATTACTTTTGAGAACAGACTTAGTACAGAACAGTAGCTTCAGGTCAGAACACTAAGCCTATCTGCTCAACATTTCCCCCAGTTACCTAGAACTCCTCATATGCAACCTCAGCAATTTCGCTGAGTTCCGACAGAGAAGGTCAGCAAGGGCTTTCAGAGTGCCCTCGCGCCCGGGCTATGCTGAGGAGGACACAGACCTGGAGCATGCTGCATCACAAGACACCGCAGAGGCCAGTGAATTCCACAGCAAGCGCCACAACTACGTTTTTATCGAGGGGCAGCCCGACACAGATGTTGGATTTGGGGACACCCTAAAAAATCCACAAGAAGACACTTACCAGGATTTCGAGAGCCAGTATGATTACACGGTCTGCGAAGACGACGAAGAAATTGTCTGCACTCCCGAGCCCGACGAATTCAATCCCTGCGAGGACATCATGGGCTACAACGCCTTGAGAATCACAGTCTGGTTCGTCAGCCTGCTGGCCATTGTCGGGAACTTGTTTGTGCTGCTGATTCTGCTAACCAGCCGCTACAAACTGACCGTCCCGCGATTTCTCATGTGCAACCTGGCTTGTGCAGATTTCTGCATGGGAATCTATCTGTTGCTAATTGCATCTGTAGACCATCATACCCGGTCTGAGTACTACAATTACGCTATTGACTGGCAGACTGGCACAGGGTGCAACCTCGCTGGCTTCTTCACTGTCTTTTCAAGTGAGCTGTCTGTGTACACCCTGACCATGATCACTCTGGAGCGCTGGCACGCCATCAGCTTTGCCATGAGGCTGGACAGGAAGGTACGTCTCAGCCACGCTTCCATCATCATGCTGACTGGCTGGGTTTTCTGCTTCCTCCTGGCTCTGCTTCCCATTGTGGGGGTCAGCAGCTACAGAAAGGTCAGCATCTGCCTGCCGATGGACACACACTCAACTGTTGCCGAAGTCTACATCATGCTTGTCCTGGTCATGAACATCGTTGCTTTCTTCGTGATCTGTGTCTGCTACTTTAAAATCTACTGGACAGTCCGCAACCCACACTACCACTCTGGAAACAAGGACACAAAGATCGCCAAGAGGATGGCTGTGCTCATCTTCACTGATTTCCTCTGCATGGCTCCCATCTCTTTCTACGCCATGTCTGCAGTGCTGAACAAGCCGCTGATCACGGTCTCCAACTCCAAGATCCTGCTGGTGCTCTTCTACCCACTGAACTCCTGCGCCAACCCCTTCCTCTACGCCTTTTTCACCAAGGCCTTCCAGGGGGACGTGTTCATCTTGCTGAGCAGGATCGGCTTTTGCGAGCAGAAAGCGCAGCTTTACCGAGGACAGACCATGTCCAGTAAAAGCAGTGCTTTGAGCAGCAAGCGCACCAGTGAGGGCACAGCACAGACGCTCATCAAGCTGAATGAATATCCGCACCGCATGGCAACACATGAAAATCGCCCCCCACTGGCAAAGCGGCAGAAAGATCCAGAAGACTACATTCAGCACGCGCGTTCCCAAACATCTGCATGTTAGACCTCCTGCGCACTGGGCGATCCTGCACTTGCGTTGCATTGTGGCTCCAAGCTTTTCATTCTTTCTGCTTTATATAGAGGGAACAAGCAACAAGAACAAAGAGAACTAGAAGGGAATGAAAAGTGTGTGATGAACGATATTAGAAGCAAATCAAGCGATTCAAGGTGATTTTGTGAGATCAAAAAGAAATGGGAGTTATAGAAGAAGAGTAACTGGAAGCGATGTTATTACACTGAAGAAAGAAGACAAGGGCAAGCCAGTATTTTGTACTGCACTTTGGCGTATTATCTGTTTCTATGTTGGCTGTTGTATAAGTTGTATTTAAAGCAGTCTGTCTTGATGTAGAACTACAATATTATGTTATACAAGAACTACTGAGTGGTTTTAAATAAGCTCCTTTAATATGGATAAATGTTTTTGCAAGTTTTCAGATGAGCTTTTAAGTATTGTTTATAAACTTTCATTCACTGTGACCTGGAAGTAATAAACGGAATGAGGTCATTTGCCCTTTCGCTCCCAGCTCATTTGGTGAACAGTGGCTAATTGATCAGAGCAGAAGATCTCATCCATGTTCTTACTGTAGGACTCCAGGGCAACAGGTTTGAAAGCATAACTGAGCAGCTCATTCCTGATTGCTGCAATGCGGAGCAACAATTTTAATGCACTGCTTGTGTCAGCCCTTGAAATTGTGGATGATTCATTCAGAGCATCAGAAAGGAAATAAGGTCATTTCAGGACTTCTTGAAGTGTATTTTAATGTATTTAAGGACATTAGGACTGTTTGCTGGCTTAAATATAAATGTTCAGTGTAAATCTATGTGGAAAGCTTTTAGGATACTTTTACCATGGAAACAAATTGGCCAGCACTGACAGGACCTGTTTATCTTTAGACATCAAGTTCTTGATTAAAACCTTCAATCAACAACTTCGCATGTTTTTCCCAAGTTTCATTAGATCGGCACTTTGTGTGTCTAAAGCCGTTATGCTAAAAGCATACAAAAAGGTTAGCATCTGCCTGTACACACACACACACACACACACACACACACACACACACACACACACACACACACACACACACACACACCTGCGTGTGTTCATACAGCGCCACTCTCTACTAGGTTATGAAGCAGCTCCTTTCTCATTCAAGCCCCAGAGCGACCAACAGGTCTGCAGATGTTCTGTCCGAAAGCAGGCTGGGTGGCCGGATGGCACGTCCACCAGCAGTCCAGCAGATCTATTTCTGACACAAATGAAGAGTGTTCACTGAGCTTATTTGGCCATTATTGCTGCTTTCTGTAAATTCCGCAAGTTTCTGTAATTTTGAGATTTGAACAAATACACTTGGAAGTCATCTAAACTTCTGAGCTTGAATAATGGGCGGCACACATGCAGCTGAATAAACTGTGAACTTGCATGTAAATAAAGCCTGTCTGCTGAGGATTTCTGTGTCTCTCTTAATGGTGTTTTCCCACAACTTTATTTCTTAGCATAGTAAAAAAAAAAAACAGAAAACCATGACCAGTAAGTTCTTTTCTGACAACTATTGCAACTTATTACCAACAGTGAGTAGTATTTTAATTGATTGAGACGTATCCAGAATGCTCCTGCTCTGACTATTAATCGTAATAGAAAAAAAGAGAATTAATAAGGTTAACTTTGAGTGAGAAATCAGGTCCTAGCACTAGCTTGTCTAAAAAGCGAATTTCTAAGTAATAAAACAGTCTATATATATATATGAGATCAGTCAGAATGTAAAGCATGGTTTCAAAGTCAATTTGCAAAATGAAAAGAACAAATGACACACTGATTATTATTTTCAATATTTATGGGTATCTACCTAGATTTTGACACTCAGTTTTCTCGGTCTTCGATTCCAACACCTTCCTAACAAGACACAAACTCAATAAGCAGTAAAGAGCTACATGAGGTTAGACAGGTGTTTGCAAAAGTTTGGGCATCCCTGGCCAAATCACATGTTTTGTTGATTTTCTGAAAAGAAGTTAACACAACCTCAGCAGCAAACAAACTTAAACCTGACATTTTAATGCACAGTTACAATTTTATTGGTGAATTTAACAGATGGAAAAAAATAAAACTATAAATGTGGCATGCGCAAAACTTTGGACACCATATCAGTCAGTACTTAGTAACACCCCCTTTGGCAGAAATCACAGCCTCCAAACGTTTCTTGTAGCAGGCTGTCTTTCTGTTCTTGCTTTAGGAATTTCTTCCCACTCTTCCTTGCAGAACGCTTCTAGTTCAGAAATATTCTTAATTCATCTTGCATGAACTGCATGTTTGAGATCTACCCACAGATTTTCAATAATATTCAAGCCTGGGGACTGTGAAGACCATTCCAAAACCTTAATCTTTCGTTTCTTTAAGTAACTCCTGGTTGATTTTGAGGTATGTTTTGGATCATTGTCTTTTGGAATATCCAGCCTCTTTTCAGCTTCAGTTTCTTCACCGACTGTGGGACATTAGCTTCCAGGATTTGTTGATAGTAGAATCCATTTGTCCCTCTACCTGCACAATATTTCCTGTGCCACTGGCTGCCACACCCCAGGGCATAAAAGATCCACCCCCATGCTTAACAGTTGGCAAGGTGTATTTTTCTTCAAATGCCCCTTTGGTGATTGTAGCCAGAGAGTTCAATTTTTACTTCATCAGACCACAGCACTTGGTTCCAAAATGCCTCTAGCTTATCTAAGTGTTGTGTTGTATACTTCAGACATTGACTGTTGATGAGATAGCAGGTAAGGTTTCCATCTGATGACTCTTCCATGCAGATCATGTTTGTGCAAGTGGACCGGTGCACCACTACTCCTGTGCCAGCTAAGCCCTCCTGCAGGTCCTTTGCAGTGATCTGGGGGTTTTTGCTTTGCATTCCTGACCAGTCTACAAGCAGTTCTGTCTGAGATTCTTCTTGGTCTTCCACATCTGGTCTTAACTTCAACGGTTACCCTTTATTTTTATTTGTTAATGACATTTTGGACAGTGGAAATTGCAAGCAGGAAGTGCGTATATATATATCTATCTTTTTATAGCCTTCCCCTGCTTTTAAAGTCAATTATCTATATTTTCTGATCCTCAATCAGCTGCTTCAAGGAGCCCATGGTTGTTGAGTGTAAATACAACATCCTGAGAGGTTTAAAGTCATATAATTAATTAAGCTCTGGAATTGTCATCACCTGACTTAGATTAAGGCCTAACAAGTCAATTAAGTTCTGAGACCTTACAAAAAAAAAACACTAGCGGATCAGCTGGATCACATTGACTGTTTTATTTTTTTTCAATCTGTTAATTCAGAAAATAAATAGTAACTTTGCATTAACATTTGCAGAAATATGTCAAGTTTAAGTTTGTTCACTGCAGTAGTTGTTAACTTCTTTTCACTTCAACTTCAAAATCAACACGTAATTTTGCCCGGGGTGCCCAAACTTTCACTTACAACTGTGGAGTCGGTTTAGCTGCTCTTTGAAACTAAAAGGCTTTACTCGTCCCATACCTGATACTATCCAGAAGGAATTCATTATACCCTTTCTTATATCAAATACTGAATCAAAATACTCAGAGGGGTTTACTCTCTTGTAGTGGTGCCACACTACAAAAAATATAGTTGTGGAAATAAGAACAGTCCCTTTAGAGCTGAATCTTCTGTCCCGTTTATCTGGCTGGAAGACTGGTCTGTACAAGATGGCTCCCACTAACAGCACAGTGATTTTCGGCAGGGAGGGCGAGAGTGAAGGAAACCTTCTCTAGTGTACAGCTTGAACTCCTGGGACCAGGTATTCGCCTCTTGCTTGATGTTTTTTTTTTATTTCCACTTTAGAGCTTCTCTCACACAGACCTCTGCCTATTCAAAACTCCTACTTGAAAATGGCCTGAGTCTAAACTTCTCCTTTGTCTGTAGGGAACCGAGGGCCCAGAACACTTAATGGTTATACAAGAGTTCATATGGGGCGTCTGTAACATGCCAGCAGCTCAGGACTTTCACTGTGCAAATCAGCTGAGGACACAGCCTCATACTGCGTTACAGCTGTGAGGCTGTTGATGCAAAACAACAAACGCCACTATTTTAAGAACATTCCAGCTATATACAAAACAATATAATTAATAAAATTAAATCACCACACAGCAGGTCTACCTTTTAGTCAACAAAACAGCTTAATTGTTTGAGTAAACAGTATGTTATTATTCCTTAATTTAATGGTCAGCTATTATACCTTTCCAGAGAGTGCCATGATTTAGAGAAAGACCATTTGGGGTTTCAGCAAGATGTAATGCTGTACATTACACAAATATTAATTAAAAAAAAGTCCGGACAAACAAGTCTGTCTTTCAGTATGATAAAATGGCATATTGTGTTTTTGGCCCATGTACCATTTCTGATTTTAAAAGCACTGAGCGCTTACGTTACTTTTGGCTTCTGAATGGCTTTTAAGGAGCTCTTGAAACTAATAAGCATGGCAAACCTCCAGAACGAGTCCTCAAAGCATTTTCTTCAGTATGCTAGAAACTTCACAGGGCAAAGAATCTAATTAAGTAAACAGCACTGCTGTAGAACTAAGATGTGCTATTTTCTTTTGCTTACAGAATTTGAATAGAGAGATGAGATGTTTTAATTTCAAGATGAAACAAAAGTATCTAATATGAGTAACAGTGAAGGAGGATTGAGTGAGAGCCTGAGTAAACCCTAGTGCTTGCTTGTAGTGTTGATTTTACATGAACATTTACATGCAGTTCTGTGATTAAGAAAGAAAAATAGGAGTACAGCATCACACCAGATTCAAACAATAAAAAAACTTCAGTGTTTTGATCAACAAATTACCAGCATTCGCAAAACATGAAAAAAGTTCATGTTCTGTTGTTACAGCTGATGGCTGTTTTTTTTTTTAAAAAAACCCTAGAGCTCTCAATGGAAATTAACGGCTGAGGTAATCCTCAAAGATCGCTCAATTACAAATCAAGTTTAAGACTAATCAAAACACTGACAGTCCGACACATTCCTTCAATCCACAGGGGATCAAGTTCTCATTCTTAATTCCCAGGCATTATACGTCCAGCAAACAAGAGCAAAACATCTGGCAAATGCTATTGGAGGGACCATTGGAAACTGCTACGGCCGCTTATCAAACCTTTACAAAGCCTAAAACTGATGTTGCACAGTAATTAACATGCAGGATTATGTAAAATGCAAGAAGCCTCAGTGTAAATGCTGTGGGGCTTCCTCATTCTTAAACATACACGATTTGGCCAGACAGGCTCCATGTGCTTTAAGAGAAAGCCTCTGTAGACCTCCACAGCAGACACCCTTCATTCCCAGCGCTGATGCTCGTGGGCCCTGCTCGGCCCTCTCTCCTCCTGCCTGGAAGGACAGCTGCCAGGCTAGATTCCCTCTGCAGTCTGTGAGGGTCAGCCCGACACCAGAAGAGCAGGCTTCTGCAGACAGGCTTCCCACTCAATTTTACCAACAAAATTCTAAAACCTCTCCATGACTTTTCCATAACTTCTTTTCCTGCATAATTTACATCTCGCACGTCCTGGGTCTTCATCTTTTTGGAGCCATAGCATGTATTTTTCATCTGCTAACCAGCGGTCACTGAAAACACATTTACCCGGCGTTCTGACCTGGGTGCTAGGCTAGCTTACAGCTCACTATAAAATTCCCATAAGAGGGTCGGACGCAACACCATAAGGGGTCATGTCAGCAACAGCAACGCCGCCGCCTCTTTTAAAAAGGGTGGTAACTTATTAACAAAATTACCTGATACAGCTATGATCATTTTGGGTCAATTAAAAAAAATTCCATGACTTTTCCAAAACTTAATGGATATTTTGCCATTTTTCAAAACTTTTCCAGGCCTCGAAAATGAAATTTCATTTTCAGGATCCGTGGGAACCCTGCGCAGATAACTGCTTTTGATGAAAGCTCCCGTGCCAATACTCACGCTTGTCAACATCTTTAATATTTTAGTTTATTTTTAAAAAGGCACTTACAAGGACAATAAACATCTTAGTGCTTGACAACAAGGCAGAAATCCGGGCCGAACAACCACTACGAATTCTGACAGGAAAGCAGAGAGTGGCCAAGTCGAACCCCACTCTTTCAGTGGGTGTCAATTGTGAAGACGGCTACAGTTTAGTGCTGGCGATCCTGATCATTTTTTCCTGGGCTCTCTAATCCCGAATCATGTGGAGACAGTAGCTCAGGCTGCATGGGACAGCAATTTTAACTGTGACAATACAGCAGAAGCAAAACAAAACCTAGGTGGTGATAAAATGAGGCACGATTCTAACACAAGACCACTAGCTGGCGCAGTGTTAAACTAAATACAAAGTGAGATTCAAACGTACCATAAATTATCTTTATCTCAGACAAAAATAAATAACTACCCATCCCTCCCCCCTAACATAAAGCCCACATTTAAAAATCATCAATATTATATTTTGTTTTTAGGATTCATTCCCGAAGGATGAAAACTGTATTAAATCAAATCACATTTAGTCTTTCTGGCAACACAAACCATCATTTCAGATTATAACTGTCTGAAAAACATCTATTTCAATTTGCAGAGTTAGAATTTTTACTCGGATGGTTAGGTCTCTGACAGACCTGTAAATTCTCTTAAAGCTGGAGTGCTTTTTCCCCAGAGGACACCCCGAAGTGGTCTAAAAGCTCAAGGATTCGCATTCTTGATCAGATAAGCATCCGAGCAGCAGCTGCTGGAAACGAACACCTTTCCCACAGGTGATATCAAGTTTAAACGGCCACTTTCCTCATAACCAAAGTGAAATGTAACAGTATTACTGTACCGCTGTATCTTGTCCTGTTGGGGAAAAAATAAGATTTTGAGAATTTTGATCAACTAACAAACCCTGTATTTTTTTTTTTAAGATATCAGGATTTTGACTCACTCTCCACCCCACACCTGAAGAGACTGAACAGCTTAAATGTTTTTCTATTTATTCAGTGTGGAATAAACCTCTTCTTCCTTTATAGCTAACACACTGCCTGGACCTCAAAGGAGGATAACATCACAATTTCATCACTGTGGTCAACATATTTGAAGGACAAAAGTCTACTTAATAGACTGCAGTATCTCAAAACTTCCACAGCTTGCCACCATAGACTTCACAGACTGCTGAACGTTTTACTTCACTAATCTCTCGGGTATTCTACAGTAAGAATTATAGTAAGTTATTCAGCTCAGACATGTGTGTAATAAAAGGTTTAGTCTGAAATGAAAACTTTGTAGGATTCATCATACCCAAGTAAGAACTTGGGATACCATTAATTTAAAGAGCAATGAGTGGCATACTTAATCACCCAGGGAGCTCAACAACAGTGGCACTGGGGTCCCGGGTTTAATTCCAGACCTGGGCTACCATCTGCGTGGAGTTTGCATGTTCTCCCTGGGTTCACATGGGTTTCCTCCCACAGTCCAAAGACATGCTGGTGGGTTATTTGGCTTGTGTGTAAACTGGCCCTGGCGTGAGAGTGTGCGGGTCTGTCTGCGTGCCCTGCAATGGACTGGCGTCCTCTCTAGCGAATATCTTGCCTTGTGCCTGCTGCTTCCCAGGATACGTTCCAGCTCCCCCGTGACCCTGAACTGGAAGAAGTGGTTAGAAACCGGATGGAAGCTGGAATGTTTAAGTGTTTTTACTGCATGCTCAAAGGCACTCCATGACTTTCTTTGTAATCTACCAACATTTACAACCTGCTAGAATGTCCGACAGCAACACTAGCTGGTAAGGAAATTTAGGTATTTTCGGAAACAAAAACAAATACCACATATTTGGTCACTTAAAGAATGTAACATCTTTATGAAAGCTACACTAAACTAACTAAAACAAGGTTTAAGTAATCCTGGTGCTCTCCGTGTTGCATGGTCCATAACTTTCTGTGAACTGCAAAGTCAAAATGCAAAGACTGTTCGACGTCTGCCCCCTACTGGTTGAAGACAACATCACAGGAAGTTTGTAAAACTAAAATGCTAAATATTCAGACCTTGAAGTCGAGCAGCATGGAAATTTAAAACTTGAAAAAGAAAAAAAAAACATGCCTAACTACACCTGAAACAGGTTATCATAACACTAAATTGGACTCCCTAATATCATTACTCATCAGTTAATTAAATGCAAATTATGCATCAGATATTTCTGGTTTTGGACCTTACAAAAGAGAGAGTCTGCATTCTATCTAGACCTGGTAGCTAATGTCACAGACCACACAGATTTTTCTTAATACTTTTAATTAAAAGTTTAGCAAAGGCAAATTGTTTTAGGTAACTCAAAATAGGTCTCAGTACAACAAAATACTACGTTCTCTAATTGTATTCAAAGCGTGGCCTTTAACAGATGACAGTGTAAATTACAAAGAGCAACCTTGATTTGAAAACAGTATAGAATGAATTATACAAACATAATAAATAGATTTCCCTCTTACACATACAGTATGTACAACAGCAGTTGAAACAAATGGTAGATTAACAGTAGAAAACAGGGTTTATCTGAATGGAACAAGCTGACGTACACAATGTTCAAAACCCACTTTTCTCCTTCCAGACACAGGAGACCTGAATTCTGAAATAAAATCAAAGGCACAAACACAAATGTATGCAATAACAAAACTTCACTTAAAAGTTGTATTTGAAAAGGAGGCTGTTATGGGTAAGCTTCACATTTTTATGTAAGAAAACTGAACAAATTAGTTGTTTCTGTCAAGGGACAGAATTGTTCAATCGATACATTAGCAGATGTACTAGATTCGTTTGAAATTTTGAGTAGTCCATATTTTAGTTGTGCCTTAGCTCCAATTCTGAATGATTGTGTACATCAGCTAAAGTCAGGTATTGACACAGTACACTGAAAGACAACTCTCCTTAACCATGACTAAGCTTTAAAAGGCTTAACACAACCAAGCTATGTGCAAGATTAATAATTAAAAAATGACATACCCTTTAATTGTCAAATTATGCAATACTGCACTGCTTAAACAAAAACCACCACAGAAAGAAAAACAAATTCAAGTTGAAATAAAGACTCCCGAATGAAATGAACTGAAACGTTTAAACAAAAAACTATGATTAAAATTCAAGTACAATAAGAAGAGGAAACCGCTCCAGATGGAACACATGAAGTAAATCTAAAAGCCGAAAAGAAGCAACATAATTGTAAAAGGAACACTTGTATTGTAATAAGAGCACAGTCTGGTGCGTTTTGTTCACAAATTAACCAGCTCCAACTTCCCACTGACCCAGAATGTCACAGGAATAAATAAAAAAAGGTTTAAAAAGAATCATATCATACCCCACTACATAGGGAAGTACAGCACATAACCATCATCCAACTAACAGGCAGCTTTGGCTCATCAGCGACGATGTTCGTGGACAACCAGAATGGAACAAGCCTTCAGGGCTCCTGCTGCTGTCGACTGGACACGGCCGACAACGGGAACACAAATGACCTGGCTGTTAACATACTGCACTGACCCAAGCCAACATGGTGAAACCAGAAACTGAAGTCTCAAAATCCCAGATGTCATTGACTGAATGTTTTTAAAAAAAAAAAAAAAGATTCCATGTATAACACGACAAGATGCGGACAAACATACCTGTAGTTTATGTTGTGCAGAACGATGTGTGAAAAGGAGACATCAAACTGCTAAAAGACTCCAATGAGCAATTTCGGTCTTTAGGCTGAGTGGTGTATGGAAGCTTAGTGTCTGTAGTACTGGCAAATAAAATTCATACTGTACCCCCACTGAAAACTATAATCCTCAGATATGAGACCAAGATCAGGTGTATTCCGCAGGACTCCCAGTTAACCCGAGTCCATGCAAAATATCTGAGAACAACTATCCCATTCACACTCAGTATGCCCAGAAAACAGGCCTTTAATTGGGTTATGAATTTGCATCTAATTTGTTGAATGCTAATGTAAACCAAAAGATTCCCTGAAGTTTTTCTCTTCATTTCTATGGTTGCACGTTGTGGGGGAAAAAATAAAATAAAAACACTGTTCCAGACTCCAGTTGTTTTTACCAGTCAACAGCAATATTAAGTTATAAATACCTGTATACAAATTGACATCACACATAAGCTGTACAAAGAGGGAGGCTTGATCTTATCATAGTGTTGCATTTAACACTTCCAGTAGCTCAGTTTTCCCCACAAGTCAGCTGAAGTGCGTATCATCCAAAGCATGATGTGTCTTGCATTGCTTTACAAAATACCAGTCACTTTTACCATTCTGCATCCCCGATGGCTTTAGAAAATACGTAATCTCTTCCATTTAGGTTCATGATTCCATCTTTGAGGTGGAATTTCCATTTATTCTTACTTCTGTGAATCTAAAATAAACACAGGCAATTAATGTCAAGACTAAAACTGCACAGTGCTCAGACGTTTACAGTGCTGTTTGAAAAGTTCGCACTTGATATATACAAGCACACCACGAACAGCTCCACTGGAGAAACCGCACTGCTACACATACAGGGCTTTCCCAGAGCACGAACCAGCTGCCCAGGAAAACTCAGGCCAGCCGAAGCCACGAGTCTCAGAATGCCAGCCTGGGAACAGCAGCACTCAGAAGTAGAGGAGACAAAAGCCTTAAACCTTCAAGACCTGTCGGGACTTGAAACTTTCTGCCAGCAGAAGAAAAAAAAAAAACTCTGAATCTGGCCTTCAAAGTGAAAGAAGGGAAGCTTTTCGGTGAGCAATGACAATTCTACAGTCGGCGCCCATTTTAAAATGATGCGCCTGCATTCCAAATCGGTACCAAAAGTGCTGAAGTGTTAGCAGCAGTCAGAAGATGCAGATCACGGCAGAGCTGAGGCTCCGATTAACGCCTATAGCTCCTCGTCTTACCTTGTCATATTGGCACACAACTACGTTCTCCGTGTCAAACAGCTCCTGGCCCTCCTCGTCGCTCACGTCGTCCCCGCTGTTCAAAGGCTCCTGCGAACAGAGAAAGCCTCTGGCTTGCTTGACTGCACTCTGCAGGAGGGGCTAGGGCAGAGAAAGAGAGAGACAAACCTCTTCCACTTGACCGTCTTCTCCTCCGTCTTTGTCCTTGTCCTCCTCCTCGTCTTCGTCGTACTCGTCCTCTTCCTCCTCGTCTTCCTCCGAGGACGTGTCGCCGGCCCCGTCCACCTGCAGCATCATGGGCGGCTGCGCGGGCTGCTGTTGCTGCTGCTGCTGCTGCGGCGGCACCTGCGCGGTGCTCTGGCCCGCAGGGGCGGCCATGGGAGCCGCCTGCATGACCTGCGACACAAGCACACAGCGTGAAGAGGCTGGCGGCGGCGGTGCACCCGCCAAGCGTGACCGCTCGCTTACAGACACGGGAACACACGGTGTGTGATCCTCGAGGCAGGAGCAGACTGTCGGGACAAAAGCGCTCACAGCATATTATTCGGCCGCTAGCGACTTTCTGCGATCCAGGCGACACTTGCGCGCTGGGCGGGTGTTTTGCACGTGTGCGCGCTGAAACTACGAACCCTGTGACCGCACACGGGGGAGAGGGGGAGGCGCAGACAGAGCTGCTCGTCTCTCAACTCCTCACGGGCAGCACACCATCGCACCGCCTGCCAGCACCCGGCCGCCTCTACGGAATCCAGCCAAGTCTGCTGGCGACACAAACCAGTCTCAACCCCACGATCACAGAGCCCACCCTACAGCCGGGCAAGTGCCTCGACTGGCTCAGGCACTGGGAAGCGCACGAACCACCACTTAAAGGACTGCACGTGAGCAACTGCCTGTCAAACTGCACGAACGGTCCCCCCCCAGCGTGTCCTACCTGTGCATTCTGAGGGACTTTATTGCCAGCAATGACGATCTGCTGAGGCTGAATGATAACCCCAGTCTGCTGAGGGATCCCACCTGGGAGGGGAGTCAGGACCTAAGGGCAGAGCACCGACCACATGATGCACAGGAAAGAGACAGCAATGATACTACACCGCAGTTCACTGCTGAATAGAGAAACAGATGTTCCATTAAACTAATTCAGACAACTTTTATTTACAAAAATGAAAATGAGAGAATGGGGCAGAAATGTGGAGAATTCAGAGGCTGCACTTCTATCTCATCTGCTGTCCCTAAGCCAACATTCCTCTGAGCACAGCTGGGTGCCTGTGAGCTATCGTGTTTAAGGCAAGGCCAGGACAAAAAGAGACAAAAAGGACAAAGGGGGGGAGGGGGGATGAGGAGGGAAAAGATACAGTGTGTTTATTTGCAATTCAGGCAACTGCACATTATTTTACAACGCATGCACAGACACGTGCTCTACAGTTCCTCTGGGGAGCGGCAGAGGAACACAGAGGCCCGTCCCGCGCCGAGAAGCAAACGGGAGACCGCAGCTGTGCTCCTGCTCCTCGGCGCGGGACGGGCCTGTGCTGCACGGCGGACGTACCTGTTGAATGACGGGGGCCTGCACCCCACTGGGCTGCATCTGCGGCAGGACCTGCTGCTGCAGCACCACCTGCTGCTGGGGCTGGATGAGGTACTGGGCCCCGTTCGGAGCTCTCACCACCTGCAGGATTTGACCTGACAAACACACCAATTAATGCCAGCACGTCCGGCGGAACCCGTCCTCTTCCGTCACAGACCAAGGGTGTAAGAGGAAGGGAAAGTCCGTCTCGATAATCTCGAGAAACCAGAGTTAAAACTTGACGAGCAGAAACCAAACTGCTCCCAAATGAACTACATTTCACTTAAAAAAAAAAAAAAGAGTACACGTTGAAGTACGGGTGTGATTCTCGCTAACCCCCGAAGTGCTGCCTTACCTTGATTGGTAATGAGCTGCTGATAGGGGCTGACACCCGTGGGCAAGGCCAGAGTTGCAGCAGTGGCGGCTGCGCTCTGCACAAGGAGACAAAAGTGCGCGCGCAGTCAGACGAGAACACCTCGCACAGATCCAGCGCACCCGCACCCGGGGGGGCTCTTCAGAGAACGGCTATGCCTCCTGACCCGTTTAAGACACTAAGGGGGAACCGCATCCTAAGTTTCTCAGATCGGTTATTAAATTTCGATAAATTCATTGACGGTATTGCAGCATTTCGCAAATTCTGATTTCAGCACAAAATCATGACCTTTGTGAAAGTAATGCGAGTCACCTCGTTGTTGCAAACCACTGGTCTCTCCACGGGCGAGAGCGCGAGTTCCTGCTCACTAGTCACTGTGCTGGCTTGATGTACTGTGACGCACGAGTGAAATGCACAGGCTGTGCGGCAGACATTTCACTGCAGAACTGTTCCAACGTGATCTGCGTTCAGAGTAAACAAGTAGTATTTGTCGGCAAAACCGTCTGGAAGTTGAGAGCAATATTTCTATCGGATTAAAAGAGATGTTGTCACAAGCCTGCTGGGGCTGCTTCGCTGCACCAGACATTTTGTTGCCTTGCTCTGAATCGCAGAATACGGTGCTGCACATACCTGGAAACTGTCTATATTGATGTACACAGTAATGTGTTAAATCTCCAATTCACATTTAACTTTTATTGTGGTTTGAAATACACACATTAATGCCGATTCTTTCTAGCCCTGAAATATAAAAACAGCATTTTAATGGCTATCACGGAACTAAAAGCATAAAAGTCGTAAAGGAGATTCCTTCTGGCTCATCGGATTGGTAATAGTTATTTGATCCCAGGTTCCTATCCAGTTGCTTCTCCAAGGAAACCAGGAAAACCACATCGGCAACACTACGCGGAAAGCAGAGCCTCTCGTTCTCAGCTCCCAATGCATTTCCACGGAGCTTCACTCATTGGCTCATGCTTCACGTGTTCGGAGCGATTTTTTTTTAATGTCAGCTATCTGGACTTGGAGACCGAGTGGGACAGCTCGCTGATGCCGGTCTGAAATTCCCAGCTCCGACAAGATGAGTCCACCCAGACTCTCTTCATGGCAGCTGCTCCAAAGGCACGCAGGGCGCAAGGCCACACCAGCACTAAGCAACGGACATTAACAGGGCGTTCATCGCTGCTCACGAACACATTACATAAGCCTCGCAGACACGCGATTGCTACAGACTTCGGAAATCCCTAGGATGAATAAATGCATTCACACAAACATGTAAAGGCTTACCATCCCTGTGGCGTTCATGTGCTGTAGTAATTTTGAATCTTGTACAATAACTTGCTGCTGGGGAGCTACATCAAAAGAGAAAAAGATAAAATTTTGATGCACAGCCCGGAGTTTTAAAAAAAAACAGACTTTTAAGATGAATAACCTGCACAGCAAACAACTTAACTTCTGCCTATTAAGTTCCACTGCCATTAACAAAAGAATGTATTATTTCAAACAAAGGGCATTAAAGCTACGCACAAATACAGAAAACATGTAAATCTGTCCATATGACCATTTTTATACGTCAATAAAAACTATGAACGAAACACACCTTGTATAACGTTCTCACCTCCGCAGCTATGCGTTAGTAGAAGCAGTAGAAACAGACCCCTTTGTTCCCTTCAGGGGTTTTAATGCTTAAACGAACGCAGGAGGCTGACCGGTAGAGGTGCTCTCCCGAGTGCATGCTGAGGAGGCCAGTCCACTGACCAGGATTGCACCAATGCCAGTTAACCTGATTGATCAGTCGGGGTTTTGCTTTCTCGGCTCTTGGAAGCCCCCATGCCCCCCACCCCCCCTATCGTGGCTCCATCAGAGAGAGATGCACCTCAGTGCTCCAGCCAGCGCTGAGCCTCTGGTACAGGCCTGCGTTCCCCGAGACATGCTCCACCCCAAGGCTGGCGGGCCAGAGGAGTCTCGGCGCCACCGGACACAGCACGGGGACCCCCCGGCCCCCAGCCCTGGAGCCGAGGCAGGCGACCCCGGGTGGGATGGGGGGGGGGCTCACCTTGCTGGGCGGGCGGAATGATGACCTGGGGCTGCTGGGATTGCTGCTGCTGTTGCTGCTGCTGCTGCTGCGCCTGCAGGATCTGCTGCTCCTCCGTGTGAAAGCCCTCCACCGCCTTGGACTGCATCAGCTTGCTCTCCCACAGCTGCGGAGAGGAAAGGAGCAGCCGCTGGGACGCCGGGACACTCAACAGCTCGCGCCCCACAGCGCCAGGGGAGCCCCCAAACCCGCACACCCCCGCCCACTCCTCTAAGGCTCGAGGAGCCTCTCTGCAGAAATCACTCCTGTTCATAATAAAACCGGCTAGAGGATGTTATTAGAAACAGTAAAAGCTAAAATGACAGAATAGCAAAAGGGGAGCCGTGCGCCAGCAGACCCCCGAGGAAGAGTGAAAGCACTGGTCGAGCGGACTGCAAGGGAGGCGCTTCCTTCTTGAGAGCCCTGGTCGAGGAATCAGGGGAGAGGGGAGGGGACTGGACTGGACTAGATAAGATCACTTTATTAGCCCTATACAATTTCTTGCATTAGGGATTTGTCTTTTTGAAGACCCCAGCTTGCTCTCCATGAGACACACAGACAGGGAGAGAAGCTGGGGGTCAGAGCGCAGGGTCAGCCATTGTACTGCAACCCTAGAGCGGTTGGGGTTAAGGGCCTTGCTCAGGGGCCCAACGGAGTAGGACTCCTCTGCCTCAACCTTCCAGCCACAGGCACAGATCCTGAGCCACAGAGCCACTGCTCCGCCTCTTTGAAAACTGGGGGACAGTTTTCAAAGTTTAGAAACTGAACTGGAAGGGAATCTCACAACTCTGTGAATGTTTATTTCAGAAAGCAACACTCGTGGGGTTTTTTAATGTTCTATAATGTCAAATGTCAAAATATCTGCTACACAAATTAAGGACTGCTGCTGTCTTTTAAAATGCAAACAGGCCACCACAGCAAATTACAGCAGTCAAAACTTCTGTCCATGACACTTCTGCAAACTTGACAGACAGGAAGTGGGAAAACGAGACTCCGTACTGTTCTAAGCTCCATGAGGACCTGCTCATCCACTCCCTCATCCAGGAAGAGCTCTCGGACGTCATTGATCACGTCTTCGATCACAGATCTGTACAGTTTAGGCTGAAACAAAGAAACGGACAGGAAAATAATTTTTTAATGTATGACCACAGACAGATGAATCAGCTCCCTTCTTCTGAAACTTACTCATCAATTAATTAAACTCTCAAACCTTTTTTCCATCTCAGCTGCAAACAGTGATCTTTGCAAACAGTGAAACTTGCAAGCCAACAGCAAATGTCTTTCGGCAACAACTGCACAACTGTGGATTTCGAAAGACGCAAATAAACAAACGGCCAGGCTTGACACAGATTTGTAAACCGTATGCGAGCAGGGTTTATAAATAAATCATGCCCTCTCTGTACACCACACTCCCATTTCACTCCTCCGCAGAGCTCTGTAAAGGAGAAGATTCAATTTACTCTGCGAGACAACACGATAAACACGGGAGCCTCTTGAAAGTTAGTTTTGCAGTGAAGAGCGACTAAAAATGAAGTCCAATTTTAATCATATGGATTTTTGTTTTTGTGAAGCAAGGACACATCATTCAATCTATCCTGTAGATTCCACTCATCAACTGCACTCAACACATTATTCAGGGGAACTTGTATACCCTCTATTCATATTTCTAAATCACATCGGCATAACTACACGGTTTCGGTGAGGGCTTTCAAGCACTTCGCAATTCACTTGAAGTCTCCCGGACAATTTCCAAGAATTTGTCCAACTTGGGATCCGGCACTCAATGGCCATTGTGGCACCTCTTGGAAAAGGCCACGGCCTGGCCTCTCCCTGCACTCCTGCTGCGCTACGGACTGGTTGAAATCTTGGGACACCCTCCCGGTCCCCGCCTCCAGGATCCGGACGGGCAAGCTCACACGGTGCGGCACGGCTCGACCCCGCTCGCCGCTCCAGACCGGCTCGGGAGCCCGGAAGCCCATGCACACACATGCTCCTCGACAAACGCGTTTCACAGGACGGCACAGCGCACCTACACGGCGTTACCGCGGGGGGGCGGACAGGTACAGCACCCACACCAGCCCCTCCCCGCCCGACAGAATCAAAACCATTTTTCAGAGAACCGCGGCTCTGCAAACGGCGCACAAGATATCGGGCTAGTGCGCGCCGGCAAAGCGGCTCGGCGGGCTTCCTCTCGCAGGAGGACGGACGGGCGGAGGTTGTCCAAGCGGCCGGGCTCGGCTGGACCCGGCTGGGCTCGGTTCCGACGGGCGAGCACGGCCGCCGTCTCGGCACGACGTCCTCCGCACTCGCGCCTCCCCCGGCCGGCCGGCTCGTCTGCTCTCTATTTAAACCCCCGCCTGGTGTTTATATGGCGAGCCTGTGACGTAGCCGCGAGTAGCACCGTCCCATCCCTGGCAGTCTATATTAGAGAGCAGCCATGGCTCTATATAAAGACGGAGGAAAGGCGGAGGACCAGAGCGGCGGAGGGAGAAGGGAGGCCGGCCGCACTGGCGGAGCCGGAGCCGGGCGACACGGAGCTGCCCGCGTCCCGTCCCGGAGGGAGGAGGGGGGTTTGGGTGGAGGTGACCATTTCACACACACGAACTGGGGCCGAATCTCCAGGATCTGTGAAATGTTATGAGGACGACTCCTTAAAATAAGAGAGGGATTCTCCCCCCCCACCCCACACAGACGCTTTTACATTTTACGTTTCATTCGTGTTAAAACGCAAATTGCGGGCCACTACTGTTCCAATGCGGGGAAGCGCTGTAAATCTACAATATTTTAGTCGGTAGGACTGCCAAGGATGTTACCTCCGTTAGTGAAAGAAAGTGCTTCACAGAAGAAAGGTACTTTCCTAATGGAAAGGCTAAAACGAGCTAGAGTCCCTACTGAACCACAATAAAACTGCTTTTTTTTCCCCAAACGATATTTTTAAAATGCACCTAAAACTCCAGCATTGTGCCAATACCCTGTAAATGCATTTTCCCCTCTTGTCTACCATTAAGAGCTGCAACAGCCCAAGCAGGCATTAAAAAAAAAACCTAAGCAGCCATTATACCAGTGTTTCGAAACCAAATCTTGACAGTAAAATAACTCAAAATCCCAATGCTCATGTTACATTGCAAACAAGAGTACATCTCCTAGGGGAGACATCCCTGCGCTGCAAGAAGAAACACTGCTCTTTTCATGTTGCTTTCTTCACAAAACCCCCCACGTTAGCTACAAATCAGTGAGATGCAACCGCACTGAGGCTCAAAATTTGGTCTCGCCGAGAAGTTCAACGAATGGCTGCTCGGTTCTTTCCCTCTCTCTTCCCCTGCCTCAGCTGCCCTGCATGTTGGACGGAAGGATATGCCCCCCTGTGAGAGTGTCGACACTCGGTCGTTTCGGCAGCACGAATGCAATCGGCGTCATTATCTGACTGACTGCTCTGGAGATCAGTCCTTACCACGGGATTCGAGTTAGCCGAGCTCGCCATTATGAGCCGAGTGTGTGAAAAAAAAAAACAACCAAAACCCACTGCTAAAAACAAAACGGAAACGTCAGAGACTAAAACATCTAAATCCGATATTTAAAAGAACCCCCCCCCACCCAATTCGGCTTGGGTTTTTTTTTTTAAAAGAAATTAAAATACTATGCACTTATACTAGTCCCAAGGGCTGCGCTGTCCAGCCGTCCTCCGCGCTCCGCCGCCCTCCTTTATATACCGAGCTGCGAGTGCGCGAGACACAGCCCTGGTCAGCGCGGCGCGTCTCGCGAGGCCTCGCCCGGGATTTTCCGCGCAGGACGCGAGATTTCCGACGCCCCCACATCCGGGGGCTCTGGGCGGAGTGGCCTGCTGGGAATTGTAGTCTTTCGTAGTTCGGTGGAGTAGGTAGCAGCGTCAGCACGGGTAGGCTGCAAAGGGGCAAGTCCAGGTTTATTCCATATGTCACACCTGAAGAAAGGCTCCACCTTGCGTTTCTTCTCAGCATGGAATAAACCTTGACTTGCTCCATTGTCGTCTTTATTTTATGCGCCTGATGCGCCTCCCGGGGAGGTGAAGAGCTTGCTGTGGTGTTGTCGTTTCTCGGTGAAGCATGAGGGGTTTGGGGGCTCCCCAGCCGAAGAACAGGAGTAGGATTGCGCTTGCTCACATCTATAATAATAATAATAATTGCTTACACTTATATAGCGCTTTTCTGGACACTCCACTCAAAGCGCTTTACGGGTAATGGGGATCCCCTCCACCACCAACATCTCGTAGGGCGACACGTGTCTGCAACGCTGGGATGGGTTGTTTATTTAACAAACACGATTCCCTTTTTAAGCTTTAACCCCCCCCCCCAGTTGGACCACTGAGTACTGGGGTGGGGGAGGGTAGGAACTAAGCTATCGTTACGGCGTTGTAATGGGATCTAAAACACAGCAACACACAGACAAAAACATTGCCAAGTCCGATCCGTGACTACACGTCCAAGCGAAGACGCTGATGCAGCTCTTTCTCGGCGTGAGTCGGATAGACTTGGTCTGCCGCCGCTGTGCCGTTACTTGTAGAAAAAAGTACTTTACTGTATCATACCGCACCGAATCAACGGGCGGGCTTTTCGTGAGGTTGCTGGGAAGCTGACTGTTTCCAGAACCGCTCAAGCTTCGGTTCCGACCCGGGCAGGGCAGGTGCGCAGTCTGGTCCCAGGATGGGATAGCGCACTCTTGTCTGCTGGGCACCGGGGTGATTCCTCGTCCTGCTGTTTGACGTGCGGGACGTCTTTCTCCAGCAGCTCTGCATGTTTTTGAAGTGGGTCAAAGGGCTTTTATATTATGTCAAGCTCCAAGGTATCTAAACTGTATTGCAGATCTTTAAAGCCGTGGTGTACCACTGCAAAGACGAACACGTGTTAAAAACTGAGATTGTATTCTGTCAATACACAAAAAAAAATATTAGAAGCAGATAGAAGAAAAAATGACACAGCATACGAAACGTGTATCTTAAACTTTTATTCCATCACAAAGAATAAAACAGGAGCAACAGCAGGATATCTTTAAGAGTACAGCTTTCAGATGCTAGTTCATTTGAGTTCTACCTCAAAAACACGTGCACAATAAATTAATTTAAAAAACCCCAATTTCTTAAGAGAAATGGGTCTCATTAGCTGCATTATTTGAAGACAAATAAGATGTATGATTGAAGCACGATATTAAATTATCCAGGTCTCTCTGGCCACTGCAGCATAAAAAAACTAATGACCTCTACCAAAGCCAATTAACCCACAAATAATTACCTGCATGTGTGAAAACCTGTCCAGTCACTTGACTGCAATCTTTCTGAATGCGTAAAGAGCCAACTCCATACTGTACATATCTTGGAAGATAGTCTTTTTAGAACATCATAGAAACATAAGAACATTGTTGGTACTGTTAGCAGCTGAATAAAATCAGAAATTAGAGTTGGATGCAGAGCTTGTGTCTTGTCAACCATCTTGGGACAGTTCTGCCCGTTTACATCAAGACCGATCAAAGACCATTCCTGCTCAGAATCGAGTTCATGGTAATTAGGACTATACAGGTTTGATATACAGTACTAAACTCCATTTTGAGCAAAACCGCCTTTAGATCCTTTTGCAAACAGATGATGTTTGCTTGAGGACCATGGTTTGAATGAGGGAGCATTGCTCTGGCTCTGCAAACATGTTCACTGGATCCTTCATGCACTGATGACTAGTTTTTAGTCCACTGAAGTCATGGGGGTGTGACCATCAGATGTGGTATATCTCTGCCTCTGCTCCAGTCTGACAAGTCGGGACTATATCTGCACTCTCACCACTAGAGCATAAGAAAACCCAAGGGTTTAAAAACTAAAACAAAAATCTTTTTCACCTAAATCCGGTATAACTGTAAATCATTCAAAAGTGCAATTGATTCAGTTAATCAGACACACGATGGTGTTGCCTTCATTTACAGTAACCTGGATGTGAGGCTTCACAGAATTTATTCAAGGTTTTTATTAGTTTAGAAGTTCTCTCTACGTGTTCAATGTACTGTACTTGACAAACATAAAACAGTCATAGTGCAACAGGTACTACAAATTTGGTTTGCTACTTTTATTTCATGTACTATTTAAAATAGCTTTTTAGTATCTTAGTGTTATTTGCTTTTTCTCAAAGTGCAGTACAAGTTTTATTTTATTCACACTGACCAACTGTAAATAGTTTTAAATAATACTGTACAGCTAAAGTACAACGGAAGTTCTGTAAATTTGAAAAAAGACTTTAATCCTACAAATGTGTTCTTCTCCAAATGAAACTTTATAAACTTACAGTAGTTAAATGCTTTTTAATTGCTGAATTACCAGGATTATCTATGGCCTCACATCGTTAATACAGAAATAAAAAATGGTTTAAAACTCAAAAGCTGGAACAGAGTTTTTACTTAACCATCACAGACACAACAGTCCGGATCACTGTCACTTGTTACAAATAATTTTTTTTCCTCTATATCCTTGTCCTTCAGTCTCTCTCCTTCATGTGTATAATCCTAAATCTCTTCTCTTACCAAGCGTGTTACTTTAAAAGGTGATCACTGTCGCCCTGAACAAAAAACAACAAGCTACTGTCAGATCAGCAGGTTATAGAAGCACAAATGGAAGACACAGAGTATTCGTTCCTGGTTCAAACAAAAACTCTTCAATCAAAAATGTCTTTTAATACACAGCAGGTCTATGCAGTTTACCCAGCCTTAACCTCACAGAACAAATCAGAATCTTGAATCTTGGATAAAGTTTCACTGAAAAAGCCCTGATGTACAGCATTATAGGAGGTTGTGGTTTCAACACTGTGATGTACCATAGTCAGACTGTAACAGTAATGTAACACAACCTCTGCTATAATTTATTTAGAAGTTATTTGAGTCTTTCTGGTATGGAAGGCAATACAATTTTATATATTTACAACATAGCTTTTTATGTCTAAATAACATCGTTGATTAAAGCTTTCAAGTTTTTGTGTTTGCTTCAAAGGAGTCATAATTTAAGGTGCAAATTTTAAGTTCTAAATAAAGACTTCAGTGCACCAGGTTCAAATCAAAATGGTGTTCAACACTCAGCATTAAACCTCATTACCGTAACATTAAAAACTTACTTTACAGCATAATAAATGTTTGTATAGATACTGGTCTGAAGGCCAGTACATAACAACCGTTGAAATGAGAATGATCAGCAGTAGTTTACATATCTGAGTAGGAAAATATATTAAAAAAAATAGAAGTAAGCATTTCTACTATTGTGTGTTATCATGAAAAAAATGCATAACAGTAGTACTCTGCCACCAAGCAAAAAATCTTACATATGTGTTATTTCACAATTTTTAAACTGCTTTTGAGTATTTCCTCTTTTTATACAGGAAACATTCCAGTTCTTTCATCCTAATGCTGAAAAAAGCAACTGTAAAAACATCAGATGCTGAAAACCATACAACAAAGAATTTTGGTTTAGATATATACAAACTACAGTTTTACTACTTTTGTAGAAACAATGCAAGTTAACTTGCCTATATCTAAACTAGGTGAAATCCAAATGTGAAGGCACCTTTGTTTCAGATTGGTTTTGTGGAAAAAATGGTTAGTATTCAAGTTTATATTTTTGATATTTTTCAATAATATCTTAAGGATGCTTTTTAATTAAGCACCTTTTAGCCTAAGCACATTCTCAGAAGAGCACTGCTTGATCAGCTGTAAAAAGTGCCTTATGTAAACCTGCATGGTTAAAAAATCAATTACCAAAAATAAACACATCAGCAGCAGCTGTCAAAACCCATAATTCCCAAACGCTAAATGTTTAAAGCAGGCAATCCTGTCTCACAGCTAATAAATTAGTTAATACAAGGACAAGTCGCTCTTTCAGACCACATAGGCCTTTCCCTTTTGGAAAAACAATATTAAAGTCCATTTCTATCGCCATCTAAAAATCAGTGTGTTAGGTGATGCCTTTTTGAATATTTTTTCCCCAAAGTGCAAAGCTCTTCGTTCCTGTGAAAGAGTCACTGCTGTGAGCACCGATTTGGTTTCTCTGTTTGCAGGCTGTTCAGATCCTCCGCCAAATCTGTTTTCTGCTCCATTTCCACCTGTAAAAAAAACACGGAAAGTGGGACTGGGCACCACAAAACTGAGGCAGCCAGAGGTCAACACTACAGTGAATGGCGATTCTTCACTGGGCCACTAGATGGGACCAAAGAGCCATGAGGTGAGAAGATGGGATTACCGATTTAGCTTGCAATTTAACATGGCAATTAAAACATGACACACCGAGTCTTGTCGCATAAACCTTCCTTTTTCGATTAAAGTGGCTTCAACGAGATTCTGCATCTCGACTCAGAGATGAAGATGACTCAGACTTAGATTGAATAGCTGCAAATCTAGTCCCCCCCAGTACTGAATGTTCGATCCGTTTATTTACGTCTTACGTACTGGTGCTGTGATTTCATGGACTTCATGCGATTTTATGCGCGTTTTATGTTTTGCTTGTGCTTTTTTTGTACCTTTAAGGGAGAAGCCAAAGATGATTTCCCACACTAGTGGACAACAAAGTATCTGTTTTTATGTTTTTAATCCTTTATTAACCGAGAGCCAGGCTTCGGGTCAAGCAGCCACCTGCGAAAGTTTGCCGACAGCACTGTTTTGGGCTCAAGAGCAGCAGGTGTGAAGGAGTGAAAGCAAGAAGCCATTCATGTATTCACGCCCTCGAGGCACGAGTCTGCCTGTGAATTGTGGCGCGGAGGGACACGGGGGCAGTGGTGCGCAACGCGCGGGCGGTACCTGGTAGCTGTAGTGCGCCTTGTAGCCGACCCACTTCCTGACGTCCGTCCGGTCCCCCGCGGCCAGGCAGCGCACCGTGGCCCTGGAGGCGGAGGCGGCGGGCATGTCGAACTCCACCTCCAGCTGGGCCGGGAACCCGCGCGGCACCTCCCAGTCGGACCCCAGCTCCAGGCGGCAGAAGAAGGTGTGGGGGTGTCCCGAAGCTTTGGAAGAAACAAGCAGCCTTCGGTCAGGAACTGAAACCGCTGGCGCGCCCCTGCGGCTCAGCAGCTGTGGGGCCTGTGAGCGCCGCGGCGCGGCCGACCACCCTGAGCTGCCTTCACAGGAAGCTTCACCAGGGAATAAGGGAGGAGTACAGCCAGGCAAATGGTATTACAACCCGGCCAGGGCGCCGTGTACTGACAGGGAAACGGGCATCTCCATTTTATTTGCCTTGGCTGAACTGTGCTACCCTGCGCTTCAGAGTGCAGCACTTCCCATGACTCAGAGTATCCACCTCTGAGCAGGAAAGGTGAAAAAGCCCAGCTCTTCCTTAGAGCACGGGGAAACAGTAGATCACGGTCCTGTTCTTCTGAAGAATAAAAATGGTACTTTTTATCTCTGAGTGATAAAGGAGAAAACGTTTGTTGGGGGTTCCTAAAAGGTTTGGTGAAATGAAATGTCTCTTTAGTTTCTCCCACTTTGTCCTGACATGCTTAGAAAAAGGCCTTTTATTTTGCTTCATGGGTTTGAAAAAAAAAGTCCCCCCTTGTTAAGCGAGGGGGAAATGATCAGGTCACAAAGGACTTGCAAGCCTGCGATTCTGTGAGCTAATGGACATTGACAGCCGAGCTTTGTATGATGAATTAATACGGGGGTGGAGGAAGCCTGCTGATGTATGATTTAAACCCCTGAAGGGACAGCCACTGAGGAATACCACCACAGAGGCCATTAATACAAGCTCTGCTTCCAACACGTGCTGCTCCAGTACACGTGTTTGCATTCTGCATCACTGCTGTTGCCACCGACTTTGCACATGCTACAGGTATGTGCATGAAAGAATAACAGAAAAGACAGTTAAATGTATCCATCCTTCATGAATAGGAAGTGTTCGTACATTTTTTAAATATTTTTTTTACAAAGCATAGTATCTAAATCACTTATTGTACTGGTTCTGCAAATGAAACAGGCACAGCTTGATTTCAAACAGTCATCATATTTGGATAAGAAAGCTGCATGAATCAGATATTCCTTTTGACAAACAGGAGCAAACTGCAGCCACCTCCCTTGTGTCCTGCCAGGCCGAAACTTCGGACAAATAGAGCCTGTTTCTCTACTGAGGGTTACTGGCGCCTGCTGTCCAGAAGGAAATGGTGCATCGTGCAGCTATCCCTTCGATTCAGTTCTGACAAGAAACTGGCAAGCTGCTAAAAAAACTCAAAATAAAAGCCCTTCTGCTATCTTTTAGTTTTTTAAATAATGGCTTTTGCTGAACTTTTTGTTTTAATCGGTAGCTTGATGTCCCGTAGCAAAGATCAATTTGGTTAGTACACAACATAATGTGTAACATCTCAGAACGCTGAATGGCAAGTCTGAAAGCAGTTCAAATCACAACTGAATCAGAATCAAAGCACATTTAAATGAAATTGTGTGTGTAAAGTGAGATCTCGCGTGTTGGACTGTGACATGCTGTCCTGCTGTCTAAGTGACCTGGCGTCTCTGACTTTCCCCCGGTTGTGTGCGAGTGAGCGTGGAAGCGTGTCGGTGGGTGCGTGTGCGAGAGGGTGTGGAAGCGTGTGCGTGTGCGTGTGCAAGCGTGTGAGTGCGTGAGCGGCGGCACGTCTGTGTCCCGCAGTGGGCAGGCGACGTGTGGATCCTGCTTTGTGCCCACTGTCTTCTTTGGCCTCTGTACTCAGCAGTTACTGAAAATGGATGGATGTTAAAATCGTATTATCTGGCTCATTCATTTTTATTGCATGAGATTTCTTACTTACAGTATGTCTCTTTCTGACCTCATTAACTCATTAACTAAATTTTCTTATTGCTCTGTATAACGTAGTAAGGGTTCATTGTTTTGGATAAATGTTTCAGCAAAATATGGCATATGGTATCACGTTATGGTATAATAATGAGATAATTGCTAAAGTACCATTTAAAATAAAACTAGACACACGGAAGGTATCTCCATGACCCTATCAGCACCTCGTTATTGAAGGAGCAGCTGAGTAATGACCCAGACTGTAGCTCCTCAGGACAGAGTGCCTGTGCGTATTTGCTCTATAAGGATGACGAATAAAGATCCCCAGACGGTTGTAAATGGGAAAACCTAAATTTGTAAGAATTCATGCAAGAAACTAAACATGAAATAAATCACTCATTTATCAAGCAAGGCCTCATAGACACACAGGGCAGAATGTTCAGCTCTTGGCTTCTGCACTTTTAACACACATCTGACCTGGTGGTTATGTACTTAGATCGGGACGATAACTCCATGGTATTGACTCAGGACTGAATCATGCATTACTGGTAGTATGAAAAGCCATAGGCTGAGCTGTGTTTCACCCCACTGACTGAATAACATGGCCCAGGTGTTTCACTGCAGTGGCAGCAGTGGACAAAATAGGCTAAAACAGTTTGAGTGGGGAGCTGTGTCAGCATGCAAAAGCTGCAAAGGAATGTGTAAAAGTTTATTCCGCGCTGAAAGGAAAAGAAAAGCAATGTTTTGGCTGTGGAGGCTTCTTCAGCTGTGATGGAGGGAGAAAAAACTAGCAGATAAATTGGGCAAGGGGCAACAAAAGACAGAGTAGTCATGAAAGGGCAGGGAGCAGGTGAGAGTGTCCAACCTCGGGGAGGACAGGAGGAGAGGCGTGGAGAGCCAGAATCTGCGAATGAATAGAGAGGATTTAGAAGGAGATGAGTCTGTCGCTGAGAGAAGGGTGGAGGAGTTTCAGGATAATTTTGGTTTTGGACAAAATAGGCTGTTGAGTTGAACTGTAGCGACGCGTTTGTCTAATATCCCGTGTAAAGCATGTTATAACCAGAAATCCAGACTTCTTAAAAGAAGTGAGTGAGTTTCAAGTTTAGGTCACTCAGTTGCCTCGATGCGGTCCATGAAAGACTTGGCTACAAATGAGTAAAAAAATATATAAAATCTCCAAGCACAGGGCTTTAAGAACCTGAGCTTGTGCAACCAATATGAAGTTATAGGCGATTCCTACCTGAATTTTTGTCCGGGAGCCTGTTTATTCTCCATACTACAGACTTGAAGGCATGCTCATATTTGGCGGTCCCCAGAGTGACCCTCATCACGGGCTCTGATCCAGAAGAACTCATGGAACCAAAGCTGGCACTTTTATTAATCCTGGCTTTCAAGGACTTCTCTCCCATCACACTGTCTCTCCGGAAGTTTTTTGCCCAGGTCAAGGGGACGGGATAACGGATCATGACATTTTCACACGGGATCTGTGACAGGGGATCCCGATTGGACGAAAACCCCGATGACATCACTAGCCAGGACTGCACCTCCACCTCGGCCCCCTTGATGGTGGCTACAGTTCTCATGGTGAAGGGCAGCATTTTCTCAGCGAAGGGTGTCCTGAAACGCATCAGCTCAAACCTACAGCCACTCGGGGGAGTAAAGAAAATCATTCTCGAGTTTGTAAATCCCTTCTCGTCTGCCGACTGATGAAACCGACAGTCTCGGAGCTTAATCCACCTGGTTGTGCTGTTCGGAATGATGTCGTGCCTGGACACAATTTCATTTCCTTTCACTTGGATATCGTTGAAGCCTATCTTGCACAACGGTGACCCAGAAATAAAGGCTAAAACGTGAACGTGGGTCACCACCAACTGCTGCAATATTCTGTTGTCCCCTTTGGACACAACTCCATGAAACTCGTCGCTGACGTCCACAAGTATCACCTCCTCAGAATAAGATGTGTTGGAGCAAACCATGTCCATTTCCACTGGCAGTTGCATCAGCCTATCCTGAACCACATACATGAAGCTCAGAAAGTCTTCATAATTTGTTGTTCCAAGCTTGATCAACTGTTCCTTTATAGGTGCATGAACTACAGCCACCTTTGGCTGGATTTTCCGTCTTTCCTTATAAACGACATGGTCGACACTAACGGTATGAACTCTACCATTCTCGTCGTAGTTCTGAAGCTTAGCTGCTGAAAGTTCATGGCTGCTGTCCAGCTGAAGTTCCTTAAAGGGCTTCTCCAGTCCCTTTTCATAGAAGAGCTGTAAGCACCCCGTTTCTGTCACCTTCACGAAAATGGGCCCCCAGTGCCGAGAGGACATGATGTTTTTCTTTTCAGGTATCCTCAACATCATTGGCCAGCCATCCCTGTGCTTCATGTAGGAAGGCAGGAAGGGGAGATCCTCCTCTTCCTCCTCATCTATGGGGTCATCAGGCAAGGTGGGACTGCCCAGCGGGTCTGGGTCTGCCATCCCCAGCTGCGTAAGATCTTCCAGGGCCTCGTTCTGAGGAGCGCTGCCGAACACATCTTCACCGCTGGCATCAAAACCAGGCGTGAAGAGGAAGATGGATTCCTTGCTGGGGCCAGCGCTGTCGGTGAAGAAAGGGGAGCTGAATGAATAAGAGTGAGAGCTCTCCGGACGCGATCCATTACTCTGCTGTGCCTCACTTTTATCAAAATAAGCACTGAAAGGGTTGATGGGAGACGGCTGAACATCGGCCAGATCGTCATCCAGGAACGGGTTTTTCTTTCGGGCCGGAGTGCTGCTACTGATCAGCGGGCTCTCCACACTGAACCCGTAGTTGGTCTTGGCCAGCGACACGTCCAGCAAACCTCCCTTCCCCTCCCTTTCCCCGTGTCGCTCCCCTCGGGCGACGAAGTTGCTGTTGGCGCCCTGCAGCGGAAACTGGTTGAGACTGCTCGCTCCCAGGGACGACGTCCCGGGGCTTCCCAAGTTGCCTTCATCGTCGTCGAAGGTCACCCAGCTGCCGAAGCGAGCAGTTGTTGTTCCCGTTGGGCTGCTCGTTTGTTTGTGGGTGGAGCGCAAGCTGACGGCATCCATGGCTATATATTCATCTTCTTGAAAGACAGAAGAGTCTGAGAAACACAGACAGAGACACAGACCGTCAGAAGGGCTGCCAGTGAGAGGAAGCAGTTCAGTCCCTGGAGCCTGTTTGGTTGCTGGCGGTTAACTGATCACAGGATCTCTAACACAACAGCTGTGTCTTGAAAGATGCCAGGATATCGGACTCAAAAACATGGCTGGGCAAGCTCGTCCCCCCCTCCCACCACATCTCAGTCCTTCTGATCCTAATAAATAAACAGACAGTCATGGGACATTCAACAGGTATTTCTGGTTGATAAAGAAACAAACAGGAAGAATAATCCTGCTGGGTGGGCTGTCTGATATCTCCCTGAAACGCGGATACATCATCTAATGCTGCAGCACCACCTTCAGTTTCAAATTCCTTTTAGTTTTTTCATTTTGTTGTACAGTATTAACGTACGTCCTCCCGAGGTTCCGCAGAAAGGCAAGAATGCATGGTATTTAATATATTTAAAAATGTGTAGATATATTACTGACAAAAAACAATTCTGTATTATTAATGGCTATTTAACCTTTTCACAAATTAAATTACAGATGATGTACTTCTAAAATTATGTAATTATAAATGATAAAAAATAAACATTCTAATACTGTACATTTGATGTAGAAATTCTATTCCACATCGGGACCAATTAATACAAATACGCAAGAATAATCATTATTGTTTTGCGCAAGATAATACTTTCAACCAATATATTCCAAAGTGCAGACCAGAAAACAAACAGAACAGATCCTGTGTGGCACTGCATTCTTCTGAGTGGATTCTGGTCTGACTTTTGATTGGCTGTTCAGCCAGTTCTTTCAGCAGCTCCAGTGCTAGGACAGCATGACCTCTGACTCACACCTGCTTTGTGCTTCTACTGGGTTTGTGACGCTTTCAACGTTAATGAAAATACAGTGAAAAAAACGGTGCTGTCGAGGATCAGTGGCTTGGAAGAAATTGAAGAATGGCTCACTGGATTGTCACTTCACTGTATTTTTAATTTTATTGCATAATACTGAGATACTTCCTCTATTTCCACAGATACTCTATTTTTGCCACGTACGGCACAGGCTGCTGCTTAATGAGCTACACAAGAAACATGCCTGCATGTTGCTTCATGCTCCAGGATCTTATCGACATGAAAGGCAATAACCCGGAAGTTTAAAGAGCTCCAGACACAAAGCCACCTAAAATGTAGAATTGATAAAACCGAACACAAACAGTGTCTGCTCTATCTAGCTTGAAATCAGTTCAAACTTGTTGCATCAATTCTGCTGCCGCCATGAACTCTCTGTGATGGCTGGGCGACAGGGGGGGGCTTGTTCTCACAAGTGTCCAGTTCAGTAAAGCCACAAACGCTCAATTTAAAGTCTTAACCCGTTGCTAAGCTCCAGCATTCCACAGCTCATTTAGACGCTGCTTGCCAAATGTTACAAAGCATTAACATAAAGCTATGCTTCATACCAAAAATGTTAAACAAGTCTCACAATTTAATTAGTGTCGAGCATTAAAAGCTATGTGAACAAAGATTTGCTCTGAACTGGTATGCAATCCATTGAGAAACTTTTTTGGTCTCTCGCAGGGAGCACTTGTATTTCTGCAAGGACTGTTATTGTGTTTTTGTCCAACAGAGGCCCTGGTGCACTTTTTTTTGGAGTACCTGGATGATCTCTCCAAAAATTAAAAATGCTGGGAAACTCGTGCTTTACATTAGCAAAAAAAAGTAACAAAGAAACACACATTGTCCTAAATCAAAAAGAAAACCCTCACAGAATAGAAAATGCATTGATTTCATTATTAAATGTATATTTCACAGCCTGGTAAAACTTATGAAAAAAGACCTTTGTTATCAGCAAATGAATTAATAAATTACGTTGATTAATTATATGGCTTAACAAGCTCTTGCAAAGAAGAGGATTCAGAAATACAGATAAGAAAAGGCATGACAGCTACACTGCGCTTCTCCGTTCTTTCTGCTCTGATCTGATCTGCAGTCTACCCCAGACAAAGCCATGACATCCCGCAGGCTGGACTTCGGCACAGCCTCCGACAGAACCGGCACAGCCCTCGAGGAGGCACAGATCACAGATCACGTTACAAGTTCGCCCAAGCCCAGTGGAGCCCCTCAGGGACCTAAAGAGCTCAGTGTTCAAAATCAGGACAGTGTGCCAATCTAGGAATCACAGGCGCACTGATTTTCAGAGGAGCTGGAAGGAAAATGGAAACTTACCAGCAAGGAATGAGGCCCCAAGCCCAGCAGATTGTGGAGTCTGAGTGCCTGAGAAATAAGCCCCAGCTCCATGGTGCAGCAGTGTGTCATGTGATGAAGTAGGCACTGTGCACACTTGAGAGGAACTTGTGGCTGCTTGCCTGAGAGGGAAGGGCTGATCCTGCACTCTGCAGGTTAGCACACACGGCAGATCCGACACACCCAGGAACAGAGAGGGGGAGATGTGTGTGCGTCAGGTCGCGGAGCAGTCATAGAAAATGAGCAGACAGTGCTGGGAGTGACTAAAGACACACAGAAAGAGACTTTCTGAGGAATGATTCAACTTCCTTGAGCTCGCCTTTACTTTCACTTTGAAGGTATAGTGCCTTCTCCATTGATGAGGACAAAATGAGATGTGAATGCACACATACACTGCATACACAGAGTACAGTGTATTGCTTCACAATAAGTTCACTCATATCAGTACAGTAACTGCAACTGTCTTTCTGAAACATTACAATTACATTACAGTACATTATAGTACAGTTTCAGCCAACTGTAGGGAAAAGGTTTATAAAGCGTTATTTCCGGCACTGTATTGTGGTCAGCAATAGTCACAAATCACAAGGTGAAGTGTCCTCCTGTTATCACTCACAAATGAGTGGCTATTTCATGTATTTTTTTTAAGATTAACTTATATTAGTAGGAACTTACTACACATCCAGGTCGAAAAGATAACTCTTTAATAAGCTGTTTTTATGTCAATTAATTTTACATGTTGAGGTGTTAATTAAATCTAAGTAGACCTGAAAAATATTGAGTGCATCTACTGATCATTCACTGTTTTGTAATGCTAAAGACAGTCAAAACTGAAGTACATAAAAAGCACAAACATGACAGGGCACTGTAACATGAGTAACATTTGATGGCTGAATTTATGGAAAACGGGCAGCAGAGTTTATCCTCTTGGCTGCCGAGACAACCTGCCTCAGATTACCGATGCTGAGAGAGAGTATCCACGATGTAGTGCAACAGAGTCAGCCTGTCAAGGCGAGCTCTAAGGACTGATGTACCGCAAAGTGGTGAAGCCCAGTGGAACAGAGTCCACATTACACTGGGGGATTGTCTCTGCTGTGCAGCGGCCATGACAAAACCCCAGACTGCCTCTGAAGACACAGAGCCAAATGCTAATGTGGTTAAGCAAGCTGTCGATACACACTGCTCACTGAATATTTTAAGAATGTGAATCAGCTGCAGTAGTAACAGTCAGCAGTATTAAAATCTGAAACATTATTTAGATGAACTGCAATTCCCTTACATCTTTTTTACCCTGGGGGATAGGCAACAACAGCATTCTTTCTCCATTTAACAGCCTAAAAGTAATTTGAAAGATTGAATACGTTTCTTTTGTCTCACAGTACTCTGCCTTCTTTTGACAGCTGCTTTCAAAGAGGACTTTCCCTGTGCTGTAAAGCATCCCCCTTCTGAAACCTCACCAGCTTGAATTTCTGCGGAGGAGCCCTTTGCTCAACAGGAGACATCAATCACAGAACAAGGTAGAGACAGGATCCTATTGTTCCGACAAGAAGGAAACCTTTCTTTCACCACTGGAGGAGTGGTAAGACACAAAAAGTACAGAAATAAAAATCCCTAGCGTGCCCATCAGGGTCTGCCGAATGTTATCCAGCTCTGACTGAAAGGCAACAACTCTCTTAGCCTTCCTGTAAGATGATGTCTGTCTTCATAGCTAACTGCTGAACATTCTGGACTGGAAACCGAACATTACAGCAACGACTTTCCAGGAAAACCAGGATGACTAAACCCCCCAGATCTACTGTCTTGACACACACTAAAGCAATATTATGACTTTCAACAAAGGCCTGTTCGAACCCAGGGAGAGTGTAGTCATTCATCCCGAAACAAGCTTTCACAGGAGCAGAATGTGAGCGCAGATGGGGGTGGTACAGGGAGCCTGGGGCGTTAGGAGCCATGCAAAAGGTAATTTTCATTTGTTATGAAATACATATAATGCACCAGGTACATTCTAACAACCCATTTTCAATTCGTTTCTAGATTTTCACTTTATCTTTATGTCTGGATATTAAATCTTTGCTTGCTTGGTCTCAGCATTTGTTTTTTTTTGTTGGCGTTTTGTTTCTGATGCTGTAGACCACATAGTGTAACGCATTTTAAATACATTGCCGTGGCCTGACTGTGGTCAGACATTAGCAAGGAAACCGAAGGTATTGAAATGCTGACAAAGCACGGGTGTTGTTGTCAAGATGTCTTGCTACAACTTGTCCAGTCACCCTCGGCCAGCTCTAGCTTACAAATCTAATCCCTGCCAGTGAAATGAGCCCCCACCTGTTTACTGCATTAGTTCTGCTTTCAGGTTTCAGACTGCAGACTCTGTTCCCCAACACAGCTGCAGTGTCCGTCAGAGGGCTGTGCTGCAGAGCTGGCCGGTCTGGGCTCTCACAGCCTTCAAGACTCTATTCTGTTTGTCAGTCCTCCCTCACAATTAGCACCGCATGAACTGCGCTGGAACATCTGAAGAGACAGATCTTTTCTCTGAAATAGCACAAACTCTGCCTTGAACTTCATTCGCCTTCCACAACTAAACATGCAGCAACTCTCTCCAAAAACACAGTGGCCATCTTTTGAATTTGTTACTATTAAAAAAAAAACACATTTATGTTTTAGGAGTAAATCAACAAGAAAGCCACTTCAGTAAATGATTGCCTTTAAGACTTTCCTGAAAAACAGATTAGTTTTAATAACAGTGTTTCAGAACCAGTGTAAGTTTATTTTTTTATTAAGGACAGACACTCCTCATTTAAACCCCACACTAGACATCAGCAATATTCCTGCTTTCACACTGCTGATGTAGTTAAAAAGATATTATGGAAGAGGACAGCATGCATAATATATTTATGTGACTTAAAACATAATCATTAGAATGTGAAAATAGTCCTTTTATGTGAAGAAATTACAGAGTACCCTTGGAAGCAGATAGCAGCTGAAGACCACAGAATGAGATAGTGTCTAATGGGTTTCAACAGGGGCAGCTCTCCAAGTTCTAACTACCTTGAACATTCCTTATCTGTGCCAAGGCTCCACTAAGCTACAGAGTTTTAGTCCAAACCAGAACGTACTATTTTCCAAGAAGCAATGGCAGTCTGAGTTTGTCCGAGTTTATTTTATTCAATTTCTATTGCACTATTATCTATGATTATGTAACCTTATTTTGTAACCCCCCAGTGAGGTCGATGAAAAGACATTTCATTGCCACCAACTACTGCTGCATGCTGTATTGTTGTGCATTTGATAAATAAACTTTGATTGATTGATTGATTGATTCAGGAAGGCCTAGTCAACGCTGAACTCACAGAGGGGGCTGTGGCTCAGCCCATTATACCAACCACATACTGTAACAGACACACAGCAGCCCTGATCAGAAACAATCCATTGGCTGCAGAAAGAAAGCCTGCCCACACACAGCACCTGGAGAGAGCAAAACCATCGCACATGGTCCTGTCCTTGAGGAAGGCACAGCAGGTACGACTCGCCAATCAATCAAGGTCCGTTTATGCTTAGTCCGCGAGCTCGTTAAGAGAGTCGGCCCCAGACAAACTGACTGCAACCTGTGCATGACCCCAGCAGCGTTTCAGGGAAAATGAACTGTTCAGTTTCCCAGGGGGCTGGTCATTGTGTGAGGACCCTATTGTCACAGCCTACACCGCTGATCACAGATGCAATCACTAGATGTTCCGAATAAGATGCGCGATAAAACGATGAATTCTAACTGCTGTCCAACACCTTCTGCGTTCTGTTTTGAAAACATTGACGAGACAAAATCTGTTTTACTGGCTGTACAAAATTCCCCTCCTTGGATGCCGGCAGCTTGAGCCAGCAGTACCGATCTTACGGCTTTTATTCACACGCCTTACAGGGCAGAACCAGCGGCCAGGAAACGACAGGCCCTGAAATCTCCCAGCAGAAGTGCAGCCCAGCAGCTAGAAGGGAAGTGAGAGTGTGACAGTGCGAAGCAGACGGCAGCTGGTGCACGTTCACAAGGTAAAACCAGGCCTGGAGAGGAGCCGCTGGCGAGGAGCGAGGAGCGAGGAGCACTATCCCCCTCCCTGGGGCAGGCTGCCCCGCGTCCCTGCGAGACGATGAATACCCACCTGTGGTCCACACACCGGGCACACGGCACGCATCTGGAAAACCACTTCGCTCAATGCACACAGATCAGTTAAGACTCTCAAACTGCCTTACAGCTAATCTCATCTCCTTGGAACTGTCAGCGTCGAAACACAAGTGGTAATAAAGAAACTGAAGGATAAGTACTAACTGGTCGATTTTTTCGCAGGTATGAATTCTGAAGTAAACCTGCCGCGTCTGTATTTCCTGCTGGATCGATGAATTGTTTTCAAATTTTAGTTATTAAAGTGGGTCACAATACGGAAAAATGCAAAATTAATGAAAGCGCACTAAAAGCTGCAGACTTCAGTATGAAACTTCAATTAGACTGAGGCAAGAGAGAGGTGAAAATGTGAGCACAGCCAGCTCAGCTCTTGGAACAACCCTGTCAATCCTGACTACCTCCCTACCACCCTCTTGTGTAAATACTGCATGTCACCTTATCTGGGCAGGGAGTGACGGACATCCCTCTGACTCACTGCGCAAAGTAAATTTGAAAGAGGCAGCACATATAGATAGGTTATGCTGAAGTTACTTGGGTCTAACAACCAGAAGTGCAGAATGGGTTTGTTCAGTCATGTCTTTCACACATGCTCTGGTTGCACAGCCTTGCCATCAGATGTGACAGTCCATCATCAAGGTAAGGAGCAAGTTATAATAATAATAATAATAATAATAATAATAATAATAATAATAATAATAATAATAAATTCCTTACAATTACATAGCGCTTTTCTGGACACTCCGCTCAAAATGCTTTACAGGTAATGGGGAACCCCTCCACCAACACCAGTGTGCAGCCCCACCTGGTGGCAGTACGCTCCCCACACACTCAGTGGGGAGTTAGGATCCACACAGACCGCAGGGTGAGCGCCCCCCTACTGACCCAATTAACCCCTCTCCCGGCAGCAACCTGAGCTTTCCCGGGAGTCTCCCCTCCAGGTCCTGGCCAGGTTCACACTGCTGAGCTCCAGCGGGCTGCCAGCTGGGGGCTGCGGGGTGATCTGGCGGCTGGCTATCCGGTGGGTCTTTTCCCATGACCCCCCACACGGCCTGGCGGAGTCCCGCTACACTTACTGGAGGAGTGGGCCCGGGACACGGCCCCGCTGCGGGCGTCCTCCGGGAGCGAGGACAGGTCAGCGCAGGAGGCCCCTGCGCTCGGACAGCCGGGCTCCTCGGAGCGCGTCGTCGGGCTGCTGTCGGAGGAGGAAGCGGCGCTCCAGAAACTGGCGGAGGAAACCGGGTTCCGGCTGGGCACCGCCGCGGAGGAGCCTGGAAAACACCAGTTCGGCCCGTCAGCACGGCGCCCTCTTCCCCGGCACAGACGGACGACGCGAGGAGAGCTGGTGTCATTTCTTTTCGACCGAAGTGCGAAATCTCATGGATGACAGCGCTTGGGTTAAAACAATACACATCGGACTCGCTTAGGAGTCCTCACACTAAGGCAAACAAGTTTCATGCAGAACTATGTCAAAGGCAGAGAGCTCTCCCCTTTGTGCTACACACTTCAGTAATGTTTCCCATCATTCCCTCCGGCGTTTGAAAGATGCTCCTTCGGGTCCCACGTTCCGAATCGGCACCAGGTTTAAAGCAGGCACATTCCAAGCAGGAGCGCGGGTCCCGTTTAAGGAACGATTCTTCTCATACCCTCAACTATTCCGAAATGACTACTCCCGTTGGCAAGTCCCGCAATGTTTATCTGAAATCTAAAAACCTAGACTATAATGAGGGGTCTCACCGTAACCCATCAGAGTCGTCCTGGTTACAGCAGTCCTGTAAGGCCTGTACCGTGCAGAGGTTCCAGAAGATAAGACCTTGGATTCAAATCTGTTTGCTTCTGGAACGTCTTCTCCGGTGTCATACGTTAGCAGCAAAGAGGAAACTCCTGTGCTGCGAGCAGTGACAGAGCGCCTGTGGCACCTGGCCCACACCCTCAGTGAGAGTGTGGCCTGCGTTCATGGTGGAAATCGTGCTGCACTCCACCAGAGTTTACCATGCCCCTCAGTGTCGTAGAGAGAAGCTAAACCAAGCGACAACATGCATTCATGTCAGATTTTAATTTTGTTTAGGTTGGTGTACCACCTGCTTCATTGCCTTTGGGACAGGCCTTCTCCTCCTTGTCCTTTCCAATGTGACCGTCGCGGTCCCGTGCGGGCTCGTGCCCTCCGCCACCCGTTTCGTCCCGCAGCACCTGGGGCGCGAACCCGGGTCTCCGGTGTAACGCAACAGGGAACCAGCTGAGTGAGCTAAAGGAGACCTCCCTCAGCCCAGGCGGCTGAGGTCCCTGCTACGCGCAGGGAGGGCGATGACATCACTGTATCTGAACTAGCTCCGCTACACCTGCTCATTTCTCCACTGGCACAAGGACCAGCAGAGAAGGCCTCATGCCAAGCTGTGGGTGAAGGCTATGAAGAAAGGGAACAGGGCAAGCCACCCTCTGCTCCACTGGATCAGTAACAACAGGGGACGCACGACGCTTAGACTCATCCTGCAAACTGTGAACCTGAGTTGCATTGTAATGCACAACATACAACAAATGTGGCTTTTAATTTGAAATAAAAGTCCAGGAGGGTTAGTCATAGACAATGCTGTCCAGATTACTGTGGCGGTAAAGGATGTCAAGGTCTTGTCTTTTCCAGATTTAGAAACGGGTCTCTACTTGCTTAACAGTAGCATCATCACAGAGGAAGGCAATGCCAGCAGAACTCCCCTGTCCCCTCTGACCACACCGAAGGTGAGTGTAACGCGATGATGGCAAATGTCTATGTTTGGTATGAGAAATATCACATACTCCTGGCAATAACAGTATAGACTTGTCACAAGGGAAAGTTCAATGCTTTGGAACACTTTTGTAAGACTTCTGTGTCAATATCAGCCATTATATACATACTGTATGCACGGTTCTGTGAGCGAGTGAAGTATCATCATAAAATCTGGGGGCTATTCACATGTTTAAAGTGAAACACTAAAATCATCCAGTTTCATCCTCCAACCTCTCCTAGGATGACAACTTTAAACGAACACATATGAGTAGTAACTGCGACAGCACATTTTGCTGTGGAGCAAAAGGTGAAAATCCCCATGTTAATGTACAATCTAGCAAAACAGACAAAAAATGGGCAAGCGAAACACATCCGACCGCCATTCCAGTTCTGTCTTCACGGCAATGGCACGTGTATCTCGGAGGAGGGCGAATTCACAGTGCAATCCTAAGAGTATATCATCTTGTCAGACTGAGCTGCTGTGCAAAGATCTGAGGCATCATAAACAGAATCAATACATGTGTGTTCTGAGCATGAATAACTGACTTCTCTACTACTGTATCAATTCAGACTTATTAATACAGCTTAGTCCGGGAAAGAAGAAGCCAAGCTTGTCACTTAGCATCTCTAACTCACATTGATCAGATGTTCAAAAACCTGATCGCAACTCAAGGTACGCTTGACAATATAGTGCTGTAACAGTCAATCCATCACTTTTACCTGTCAGATTGGTTTGATTCATTATCATCTTTGCATTCTCTCTTATCCTTAAAGCAAAAAGGCTTCTTTTTGTACAACAAAATACAGATCTGTTAGGAATAACTGTCAGCGACTACATTTCCAGTAGGTCACCACAGGACTGTTAATGCATAAAGAAGGAAGCAGAGTAGAACATCAAATGTCCTAAAACCTTCGCACAGCAGTGTATATGCAAACAGTAACATGTCTTATAGTGCTTTTGTTTTCTTCTCAATCCACTTTAATAGAACACAAAAAAGCATTTTTCCCTCACATAATTAAATCAGGATTTAATGCATCTGTGTGCCATTCCATTTACTGCGCAATCGCCCAGTGCAAACACTAAACCAGCTCGGAGCTCATCAGCAAATTAAATAACGCAGGTAATTTATTTAAATCACCATGACAACATCTTTTCTCCTTAACAATGGCCACAGTAACCCTGCAGACTGCTCAGCACACTGCCTTTGGCAACCAGTCTTAAATGTCTACAGTAGAGTTTTTATATCGTCTTAACATTGAGGACTATGTCATGCAGTAACCTAATACAGTAACACAAACTTCATGTTAATTACAATTGTGGAGACACTGAAGTACAAACATTCATTTCAGATACTTGTAATTCTCACACCTATTTACCAAATGCTGTTATCTGGTATTGCCCAGGGCGCAGAATACCAAATGGGAATGAACGATTTCATATCAAAGTTTGATAAAGGTGCAAAAGAAATATAATAAGTCAACAATCTCACTTCCATATAATATTTCAAGTCCAGTGTAGCTCATTTTCTCTAGAAATGTTTTGATCAACCATTTTGTTAAATATTTTTTTGAAGAAACTGCATGAGTGGAAAAAGTCCTTGCAGATGCAAGACAGCATCGCTAAAGAGATGTGATTCTATAAATCACAACCTGACGATTCCTCATCTATATTAAGCCCCGGTGAACGAAAACTCAAGTGACATACATGTATAGTTGCATAGCTGAAGGTTTCATTAGGGGCTGAGAGGAAATCCACAAACAAGAGATTACAGAGGAAAAGCACCAGCCTCACTGCCCCTGGGTGCCTGTCTACTCGAATCTGGGTAAGTAACTTTAACACTGTCTTCTACCGCACATAATATAGCCTATACTGTATTACAGGCCTTGTTTAAATCATTAGGTTATCTCATACGGTCAGTTATGCAGGACAGACGACTTCTGTGTGAAATTTACAGCACGGGGAACCGGTACAGCCTCAGGGTCAGAAACACTTCACATTTCAAAAACTAAAGTCCGAGTGCATTCCTGGCACACGTTTCGATTAAAACTCAGCATCAATTAGCTATTAGCAACTAAATAAATGGGCTAGATGTGCTGATGGCCTCCACTCATTTACCCACTTATCTAGACCCTTTCTTGTTCACGTTAGTTGGGATTTTTCCCAAGAGGAAACACTGTAATTGGGGTTTTGCTTTATCTGTGCATCTGTACCAGTAAAACCCAGAAGATCAGCTCGGAGAACTGCGGCGCTGTGGCTGGAATCTTGTCTTTCTAATGGAGACGAGCTGCACTTTTCTATACATTTCAAGAGCTCCTTGGGCTTCTTCTGCTTCCATTTCCATGAAAATAGTTTCCCTGCACTCACACCATGTGGAGGCTGCCAGCGGCCCAGCGCACGACCATGGGAAAAGGACTCGGCTTTGTTTCCACCTGCATTTAAATCCCCTGAGGCTGCAGAGAGCAGGACTGCCCCTCTCTCCTGCATTCCCGGGACGACTCAGCGCTGCTGCCTTTGGAACGAACAACAGCAGGGCAGAAAGCATTGAAAACAATGCAGAACGAAATCTAATTATTCAGAGTAAAGAGTGATGGTCTCTACAAAAACAAACAAATCTGGTTCACAGCTCTATACGTTACAGCTGTAACAAGTATGGTAAATCTAAGATAACAGAGGAAAACACTCCAGTGGTATTAAAGTGCAAAAGAAGAAAGATTCACTTGTTTTGTTGGATGTCTTTACCGACCGAAGACAATGAAATATGTAAGTTGATGTTAAATGCATTAAATGAAACGAATGAATACCATTTTTAATCCAGAATTAAAATCTGGACAATTCTCTATAAACCTCTCAGCTGTTTCATTAACAGTGATTTTATTCTGGGGGGAAAAGACAACAGAAATGAGAATATTTCATATCTCAAGAAGCACAATAAATGCCTCACTGTCACTCCTGGTTAATGTAAATGTTGCTGCACCTGCCTCTTGAGCTATTCCACTACCGCGGTGCTTGGCCCTGTCGTACCTGGTACCTGTGGCCGCCAGGGCGCCGGGCTGCTCCAAGCCTTGTCCTCGAACTGGACCCACACATGCTTCTGCACAGCAGGGTCCGGCTGCCAGGCCACACCCCCTTGGGCCACGCCCGGGGGCGGGGTCTCCGGGGGGGCGGGGTCAGGAGCCAGCTGGGGCAGGACATGGTGACCATCTGAAGGAGATGTGGGTTTCTCATATTACACTCGAAAGCATGATCAGGAATGTACAGGTCAGCATATATTCATGCAATTTTTAATATTAATGTTTAAAAGGATTGGACAGAACTATGACCTAATCTTTTAAACTACAAAAATAGTGGAAAACGTTTTTCAACAAAACATGTTCAGTCATTTTAAGAAAAACAGAATTCCAAGGTATTTTATAAATATCAGGCAAATAATATCCCTATATTATCTTATAGGGTAATATAAGGGAATTAATTCCCTAGGATCCTACGAATGCACTAACAGCAAAGATGTCAGAAGTATAAACTGATCTCTCTGTAAAAAATAAGTACGAGGAGTTGAGGTTCCTGCACTAAAAAGCTGCACTTGACAAGGTACATGACTGGGACATAGGGAATTTCACATTTCAGTGGTGGTAACATGCACACACAAAGGAGACCAAGCACACGCACAGTGCAAGGTAAATGGACATGGGAATCCGAAGAGTACTTGGCACACTGTTTTTAACCAACCAAAACACACACTTTCTTAACTGCCTGCAACAGACGCATCCAATTTAAAAAAAGTTGGAAGACATACTGTACCATACTGTCGAGCACACTTGGGTCTAGCACTTGTACGCTTTAAATATCCAAAGTGACATCCGGACTGTTACCTCTCTTGAGTCCCCGCGCAGGCGGAGGCAGCTCATCGCTGAAGGAAACCCAGTCCGACCTCCGAGTGCCAGATCCTGTTCTTCCCACAGCTGTCATGGTGGGTTACGGCAGGGCATTGCTTCCGACAGCCGGGCCCTGGGCTCAGTCCTCTCCCCGTGGCAGAGAACACACAGTGGTCACGCGTGGAGCTGCTGGGATAGACGCAGTTCCCTTTAGAACGCAATGCCAGAAACACCGGATCCCCCTCTCAAGTAAATAAACAGAACTCGGAGTTTTCAGCTTAACCTTTTTAAAATTAAACCTGTCTCATGCAGGATCAGCCAAACTGTTCGCCTCTAGAGACTGTAGTTCAGTCAGGATGAGACGTTGAGCTTTTAATTGCTGCCTTATCCTAAAATTTATCTCCAATCGTGCTCTTATTGAGAATTAATTTCTACAAATTCACTTCTGTTTGTGTGTTTCAGGGTCCTGGTTTCAATTTTAATCACTAACTGGTATGACAGAAGAACATCTAATTGAGTGCTCTGGGAACTGAGGCAGACCACTGCTATACTAACACTGATCTCTGCAGTTTTAAACACTTTTTACAAAGAAAGTTCACCACACTTGAGTTTTCTGAGTGAGAAAACAGTAGAAAACAGTTTTTACAGTAAGGAGGGGACCTTTCCCCCGATCACAGTTCTGCCCGTTCTGCGGCGATAGTAAAAACACAACGATCACTTGGCAACCAGCTCCCACACTTTCTCCCCGATCACTGGTGAGCCAGGCACCCTCATTACAACCGATGTGATTTCAGCCTCAGCACAAAATCACCCGCCTGCAAAAGCAATATGATACTATAATAAATAAAACATATGAACAAAACCTATATACCACTGAGCAGGAAATGAACATCCAGCGCAACCGAGTGTCGACAGTTTTGAGATTTTTTGTCCTTTGTAAAAGAGGGTGACATACTGCAAGTGCGTGTCCTCTAATTTCGCCTCTCGCCCAGTGAGCGAGAAACCCAAGGACACTGTCCGTGCCCCCTCCTGCCAGAGAGGAAAGGGAGCTCTCTCCGAAGGGAAGTGCTCCTTGACTTATTGTACCAGGGTGGTAAACAGCAGGTCTTCATTCTGCCTTTGTTTCCGAGACAGTAGGAAGTCGGACGCGGGCGGTGGTGCCGTGGAGAATCCACTGCTGTGCAGCAGGGCATCACGACGGTCTCCCGGCTAACAGCACGCAGCACACACCCCCAGCAGCGCAGGCAGTGAGGACGACTGGCAAGAGCAGCAGGCCGGGAGGAAACAGAGTTAACCCATCACGACTGCTGACCACGGACAACTTTCAAACAATATTCCTCACCCGCTTTTGCGCTTGGTCCATTATTTACTCCAGCAGTTTCCTTCTGAATACTGCTTCACGGTTCCCTCACAAATAAGACAGTGCTGCTGGCCATCGACACAGGAATTCATTGGAACACCAAGCATCTCGAAGAAAAAAACATCTTTAGCAGACACCACACCCACGGCACGCAGCCGACTGCCTCACATCTCTCACCGATATCCCCGGCACCGACCACAGCACGAAGAACCACGGCTGTAACCGATCCCACTTCTCTGCCTCACGCTTGTTCACACAACACTTCCGTTTAGCTCAGAGACTCACAAAGAAGCTAAAGCCTCTCATGGACGAAGCACAGCCATGAACTTTTTGGAGCAGAAACGAACAGTGCAGCAGCTGTGATACAGACCTGCTCGTGGGTCGGTCGAGCATGAAATCTGGCCTTTTCGCAGGACGCTAGAAAGTTTTCTACATAGTGCTTCAAGAACACACCCTCCCCTGAACACGAGCTCTGTTTTGACCAGCTTCGCTGGGCTTTCAGGCTATTATCTGACACAATCCTGCAGTGTTTTTCAATTGGCAGGCTCTGGTGTGGTCAACACCCTGATGCGAGTTTGTGAAAGCCCATTCCCAGTCCCGGGGGCTCTCACAGATGCTGCTTCTCTGGCTCCGGGTTGGGAACAAGCATGACATCACACAGCCTGCACTTTTATAGACTTCACTCTCTTTCCTGTTTCCCAGGCAAAGCTCAGCTTTACAGAAATAAATACACTTGACATTAACTCATTAACAAACGCAGGAAAAGAGTCCAAGAGAATCCGGGTATAAGATGCCACATTATTTTCACCAACACAGGAAATAAAGATCTCAAATTATAACTCAGGTGAACTGATTTTAAACCATTAAAACAATATCTGATGTCTACGTACTGTCAAGAGTGAGACTGTGTGCTTTTTTTAAACACTCGGCCTTGTGCAGCAACAGCTCAGTGGCAATCTGTCTGTCACCATGCCCAAACTGGAAAATCCCCAAACAGAAACTCGGCAGGGACCCCAAACAATGATCTACTGTGCAGGCCCCCCTTTAACTCATTTACTTGACATTTGTCTTCTTTCATGTACATTTAAATTCAAAGAAAGAAGATGCCAGGCTGAGACACTCGGCAAACTCTTCAATCAAACTGACACAGGAGCGCCGACACAGTCTTCTATTCCTGGACACAGAGTGTCCAAATATCATTCCCTCGGCTCTTCCACACTCCGTGCCAGATCCACCACAGGGAGCTGCTGGTCAGGACTGCAGAGTCATCGCCTCAGAATGACCTGGGAGAGATGTCAACTATGACCAGCTAAGTAAACAGTTACTTCAACATTGGCAATTAAGAGAAATGAGGACAAAGTGTGTTCATAAAACTTTTACAATTGTGTTAAATAAAAATCTGTTTGTTTGTTTTTCCTTGTAAGAGACTAATGCTATTCAGAATACTATTCTATTAAGTAAGGGCTTTTAAAAGACTTCTAAATGTTTTTTATTTTCTTTTAGGAGAGGGGGTGCATTGTAACTATGTTAGTGGTGCCATTAACACAACATAAAAGTTTTACTGACCTGTCCTGCTTGGTCTGACCTGCTCTGTTGCCTGAGGCAGTGAACGCTGGAACAGAAGAACGGGTACAAACGACAGAAGGCCAAGGCCACTCGACCCATACAGATCATGAAGCAGCAGGTACCTGATTAGTCCAGGGATCTCAAGCAGCTGTTTCTTGAAAGAAGCCAGGCTAACGGCTTCAACAACATAGCTGGGGAGCCTGTTGCAGACCCCCACCACCCTCTGTGTAAAGACGTTCCCCCCCCGTTCTCAATTTGAAACCCATGTCCGTGAGATATGAAGAGGAAGGAACAGCCGTCATGTGTCGGAGGTTTTATTACTGAGCTCCAGTCTGGACCATTTCCTAGTGTCCAGGCCACAGGGTATCCCAGTATTCCCAGTCATGAGCTCTGAAGCTCAGGGGCCAGTACCTTGTTAATGAAATGAATGGGAATTTTCAAGGCCTAAAGTGTACAGTATTTCTTATCAATAGCACACTTGTGTGTGTCTGGCCCAGTAGGCAAGCTGCAGTATACGACCACCATCAGGAGGCTTCGTGGACTGGCTGTTTTAACACCATTCCACTACCGCTGCCAAAGTCCTGATGTGTAAACGGACATTAGGACTTTCCCTCATTATCACCACATCAGAGCCCTTCTACAGACACCACGCAGTGCTTAAGCTCCAGTCAGAGGAAAACACTTCGGAAGGTCAGTGGAAGGTCTGTTACAGGCTGAAGTAGTTCAGGTGGGGCTGCAAAGGAACAAGTAAAGGTTTATTCCCTGCTGAAGAGAGAAGAGAGAAAACACAGCGTTTCGGCCGTGGAACCTTCTTCGGGTGTAACCAGTTACAGGCTGGACAGGGCACACAAGCTCAAAGCTACTGCTCGACTAGCTGTGCCAACAACACATGTTTTTTAAAGTCTAAAATGGAACAATTTCCACAGCCAATGTCAACAGAGTGCAAGTGCGGTCATCAATACTTCTGCAATCAGATCACAGACTGACTCAGCGTGGGCTTCATCACGACATCCGGAGCGATCTTACTGCTCGGCGTCGACTTGTCCCCACTGGAGACCACATACTGTACATATACAGTATATGGAAGGATAAGAATTGGGACCATGTAGTTGAAAAGTAGAGGTTAATTACACGCTGGAAAGAAGGAAGCAGGATGACAAGACAACCTTCTGCGCAGCTTTCTTGATCGTGTGGAATGCCTTTGCATTCTGGAGCACAGGCAGCAGTGTGAAGACGTGGTTGGGGCTCTGGACTCGTAACTGGAGGGTTGTGGGTTCAAACGTGATGGAGCTGAGCTGCAGGACCCTTGAGCAAGGTGCTGTTCAGGAAGCCAGTGGCCTGCCTGCAGTGTGAAACTAGTCTCCCCAGAGCGAGCAAGCTTGGAAAGGGAAACCCTGCTCCAGCGACGACAAAGCCCACCCAGCAAACACCTTCCGAATTAACCACAGCACACAAACCGGAGGACAAGAGGACACCAGCTGGGCGTGCACCCGAAACCAAGAGCAGGAGAGCCCTGCGTACGCCAGTGGGCTGCAGGGCCCAGCACCCTGGTGCCCGCCAACACTCGGGTCAGTGAGCGGCTCACTAGAAATCGGACTAGACCCTCCTCTCCACTGCTGCCTTGACTTTGTATCTGAACTGCAATGTGTGAGGCCCATTCCCCCATCACGAACTGTACAGTGCGCTGCTGCAGACCTCCTGAAGTAGCCAGCGGGACAGGACGAGCTCAGCTGCGCAGGCCAGTGTCTGTTTCAGTCCTGCATTTCGAACAGCTGAGGTGCTTGCAGGGACCCGTCTCGCTGCGTGAAGCTCAGGTGCTGGAGACTTCAGTCGCGCTACCTTCCCCACGAGATATCTGTGCGTCGGGCTGTGCGTGGGACAGGACTCGCCCAGTGACCCACTCGAAGAGCTCAAGACTTACAACGATCCGAGAGAAGGAGCCCTGCAGCGCAGAAGAAAAGGAAACTGCCAGAGACCGCACGCAGTATCGCGAATGCCGGAGCTTATATCGCTGAAGAAGACTATCCTGTAGATAACACGACAGGGAGAAAACATTTCTGCTACAACCCCTCACGCTTTTGCACTGCTGTTTCCTTAATGTTATGATGTGCCGCACCTGACCGGCCAAAAAGCAACACTGGACGGTCAACAGTGAGCGACAGACGCCGGATCTGGGTGCAGTTTAACAAGCAGTTTAACCACCTGCGACACGACACACAGCAGACTGCAGGAAGCCCACGGCGCACCACGTTTCCATGCACAGCTCGGCTTGCGAAATGCATAACTCGTAACCTCGTTTATCAGGGTACATAAAACAAAACGTTGTAGAATTCAAAAAGGGGTTCTCTTCTCTCGACACTCACACGACAGCACTGTACGGCTGAGCGCAAACTGCAATCGGGACCCTAAAGGCACGTCAGAACAGCAGAAGTGATCTTATTTGAAGTTACCGCAGATACCCCTTACCACGCACGCCCACCGCGCTTCTGTCGTTCACCGCTGCCAGCCACCGATCCAACTCTGGGCGACCCACACGGCCGGCCGAGCAGGGGACGTGCTGTACTGTGATCCCCCGCCACCTACGTCTGAGTGGAGTACTGCTGCAGCATGAGAGCTCCCAGCGCACTGGCCGGGCAGGGGCACCACACGCAGGACAGCTCGGGGCTCCAGCCGCTCACCTCCTCGCGTCACGGAGCAGAACCACTTCACGAGGGTGTCGGAGTGGGGGCTCCGGCCCACGGGCCCCCCCGGGGCAGCGCGGCGCGTGCGTGTGGGCAGGCACGAGGGCTGCGGGGCAGGGATTGGTCGCGCGCCGTGGTTTTCTGTGTTGCGGAAAACTTTTGTCGTTTCGGAAGGGGGGAAAAACAAAAAAACAAAAGGCGTGCACTCTAAACAAACGATCGCTTGCTTTATCCTAGAGATCCGTGGGCTCAAGGGACTGCTCCTGCCGATTTTACACGAGCTGTTTGAGGTTACAGAACAGTCCTATCGTATGGTCGCCGAAAAGTTGGGTCCAGAAATCACTTTGTCGCATTTGCAGCGCCATCTGTTGACATTTTAGATTCTTTTCTTGCATGCATTTACTATGTGGGTAAGCAAAAATAAAATATTCACCTTGACACGAAATCATGTTCCTCTTTCACTCAATTTAAAGAATCTCTTGATCAAAAAAGTTTTATTTGACGGAATGAACTCGACATTTTAACAAAAAACACAAATGCATCCTATTCCTTTACCAAATCTGAGAGACAAGTAGAAAGTTTTCAGTTTTCACACAGCGCTGGGCCGGATGTTCTGCAATATATACGAGCAATGTGTAGTAATACATTATCTTGTTTTTTTACTAGTTTCAGATCCTGCCAAGCCGAGATAATAAAAAAAACACTTTTAAATCAGTAGGTGGCAGAAGAGTTCTTATAACGAAGCAGCTTGCATTTGCTATCCGAAATAAAACCGCTGCGCAGTTTCCTATCATGTCTAAAAATATTCTGTGCGGTTTTACATCGTTATATATTTAATGAAAAGCGATCATTTACAAAGCTTACTTTTGGGCTGGATATGACATTTTTAGAGAAATAACTCACATGCATGGGTGGTATTTTATTAGCCAAAAAAAAAAGCTCTTGTCGTGACCTGAATTTGTGGTTGGTTTCGAGTTATTTTGTGCGGGTATTGAATTTGTTCTGTTTCCAGCCCTGGCAGAAACACTGCAAAGAGCCGGTTCGACCGCCAGGTGGCGTCGCAGCGCGCTGCTGCGTCCAAGAGAGTCGCTGTGACTTGTTCGCTTGTCGGGCTCTGGCCCGTTGTATTTGTTTACAAAGAGGTTGCCGTGTTGCAGAACTGTGTTGTTTCCTGTACACCCTGAATTCGGTCTGCACGCCCCCTGCATTTAAAAACATACTGGGGGAAATATTTCCGATCAGAACAACCACGGCTGTAGTCCGATTCCCGGTTTATTTCGAAGCGAGCACGGAAAAGCGCCGCTGTTGCTCTCTTTCCGGGAGTGAAGGTGTCCTCTTTGGCGGAATCAGTTTTTAATGAGAAGTTTCAGTTGTGGCTCGTGTGCCTGCATGTGCTCAGCAGACAGGATTATCAAGTGTTTGTAGTGTTTTTGCTGTTGCTGGAGTCAGGGCTCAGTCTGACACGCTGCTTCTGCGACTGGCTACAGTTAGTAGTCTTTCAACGAGGCTTTTTCCTTAGAGGGGGGAAAAAGTTTTTGCGAGTTTTGAGGGAGGAAGGGGTGGAAATTCCCCCCCCAAAATCCATTTAACGGTAGGAAAATTGGAAATAAATTGTGCACCGAGGCACAAAGCTCGGAAAGTTGTCCTGTGTGCTTTATTTTAACCAGGGCACTTCTCGGAATGGAGCATATTTCTAGCGTGCAGAGATTTTCCTTTGCCCCGCTACAGTCTGTCTGTTTTCCATGCATTCCTGTGCTTTGCGTCATGAAGAGACCGGCCAGCTGAAAAGTCCGACTTCCATCTGTACTGCCTGAAGATTTTAGTGTCCGCATTTCTTCTACCAGAGAGGGATTTCTGCAAACACTACTGTAGGTCACAGACGGTTCATTATCTTGTGGTACTCTATGGCCTAAAATCCGTTATCCATTATTAATGCCTTGCTACACGGTCACCTCAGGTCGGTCATATTGTTCTACAGTTTTATACGGTTGTTTTTAACAGAATCACAAATTGGGTCAAAGAATAAAATGCCTGTTTTTTTGTGTAGTTTTAACCATCAGGAGAGGAGAAAGATATTCCATCTTTGTAATCAGTCTGAACAAGAGCAACCAGCTACACTGTGAGTTTAAAGAAACGTTGCTGAAAGGACCGAGCTTCTTTAGTCTTGAGGGAAGAAGACTACGAGGAAACCAGATTTAAGTCATTCAAAATTCTCAAAGTCAGTGACGCAGTTGAATCCTATGGCCTATCAGAATCAATTTGAGGACACCAGTGGAAACTACATGGAATAAAAGTAAGAACAAGATTAACATTGTTTTACAAGAAGGGTTGTGGGAGCATGGAACAAGCAGCCATGAAGTTGAAGCCAGTATCCAGGCTCCCTTCAAGAGACGGCTGGATGAGGTCAGAACAGTTACAGTAGCTACTAACAAGGGCTGGACGGCCTCCTCCCGTTAGTTACCGTTCTCATTGGTAACCAACTGAACATGGCAAACCAGCAACTGCAAATGTACAAGTAAAGGTTTATTCCATGCTGAAAAGAAACACAACGTTTCGGCTGCCTTGCTCACCTTTTTGGTGTAACTTGTAACTTGCTTCGAAATAAGAAGAGGGTTACTAAAATCATACTGGAGACTCCATTCATGGGCTGTTCAGGGGAATATGTAATATTCGATGTCCTCTGTAAACTCTTATGGAGGCTGTCCTAGCATCTTAGGAATGCATGTTGTTCCACACACTGAAGTCTGAGGTTCTATTCAAGTTCCAGTTAAAAAGCAGTTGTGAACACAGATATTGAAATGGAAAAACTGATAACCAGGTGAGTGAAGTGTGCTGTCGCACACAGGGCATGAGCACAGCACCGTCTTTACAGTATCTTCATGCCACTTGAGTTCGCTCCTGTAGAAGCTAGTGCGTACTCACTGGCAGCAGCCCCACCACGTAATGCACTTCAGGAGCTACAGAGCCACTTTGTAAACAGGTCGTACGTCCTGGTACTATAATTGCACCCAGGATAAGTGTAATTGCAGCTGTCTGCCAAGTCACATTAATCCTCTAAATAAGTTCTCAATTAATTCACTGCAAATCAATTGGGTCTCTTTTTCCACAGGTGGCGAGGCTGCAGAAACAGGGCTAATAGCTCCAGCCTGATTACTACTTGGCTCTGAAAGTGATCAATAGCAGAGTGTTTACTTTTTGCCCTCTTCCCCCTCAATCGAGTGTTTGAAGCACACTCACTCACAGCTACACACACACACTCAGTCGCAAATACACTCATACAGACACACACTCACTCACAGATACACTGACTCACAGAGACACACACACAGATACTGCTGGAGCACGTGTTGAGTTACAGAAGTCACGTCGACACAGAGATGGCAGAGCTCCGCGTTCAATTTCAGTGGCAGGGTGCCTGGAGTTTCCAGTCACCATGGCTGAGCTGAGAGGTGGCATCTTCAGAGAGGACTTGCAATTCCTCATGGGCCCTCCCAGTTTTCCGGAAAAGGGCTCCCCCTAGGCCTATTGATATTTGAAAAATTATATCATTGCAGATGATCTTAGTGCTCCGTTTTGGTTTATTTTGCATTTTACTGATAGCATGTAGTACTGGTACAAAATTTAACATTGCCGCACAGCTGAAGGCAAAAAAAATATCTTACAAAGGAAGTGCAAACATTTACAAAGCCAACATTTTGTAGACTGAGAGCAAAGGTGTTGTTTGAAAATCTCTCTCATCCTACTTATTGATTCATTCATGTTTCATTGATATCGAACTATTCCTCTCCTAAGTGTTTATTGCTTACCTATCAAGAAGCAGGCTGGTAAAAAATCAGCTTCCAAATCTGTCTCAGTGAGGAGTGGGATCTATATCCGGATCCCTTTCACAGCCAGGAGAAAGGGATGTGTTATTAAAGTGGAGTGAACAGGGGAGCTCTCTTCTCCATCTTGCTCTTCAGTGCAACATGTTTCCTCAGGTGCAGGAGGTGGACCTGCAGTGTAATGAAAGATCAAGGGCATTAGAACAGAGAAAAGCAAGGGTGTACCTGCAGTTAGCAGTGTGGATCCAGAACATTAATTTCACTGCAGGCTCATTTGTAGTGGGGGAAGGAGGGTGACAGCAGAAGGCGCTGTTACAGTGTGTGGGAGACGTCATGGGGCTCTGGTTCCCGGGCGCGAGGAAGGAAGGGGAAGGCGTGGTACTGTACCTGCGTTTGCACTGCGAAACCCACTGCCTCCCTTCCCCGCAGCAGTCGAGAGCACGCCGTCAGATCAGGCCAGTTCCAGTATTTCCCTTTACCGCTTGCAAGTACGGTGTGTGCAAAAGAAACACGTTTCCTGTCAACTCTAGTCCATTTGAAAACAGATATTTCAATTCCAGTAATGTGGGAGCCTATGGAACTGTGGCCTTGGATGTGGTTGTCGTTACTGTATATAGCAACAGGACGGGCCTGAGTGCCTCCAACTTCCTAGGTGTCCAGTGAGCTCAGCTGGTTAGGGTGTGGCACTAATAAAGCCAAGATTGCAGGTTCGGCCCTCATGGGTGGCCAGAAGTCCCCAGCTTCTTTTCAGAGGGCACCAGTGGAAACGATGTGGAAGTGCATTTAAATCTGAGAGCAGGAGTCGAGCTGCCTGGCCCTGTTGAAGCCGATACCCCGGTTGCGCTGAGGAAATAGCTGAACCGAGATCATCAGATCAGAGGGGTACAGAAGCAGGCATGGGTTTCAGCCCACTCACACCTTCACAGCTCGTCCAGCAGCAGCTCCAGGGCCTCTTCCCCTCTCCCTGACCCCAGGAGGTCCCGGACAGAGCCCCCGTGTCTGTGAAAGTGCTGGTGGTCCCAGGTGTCGAGGGGCCGTGAAGTAGCACTGGAGAGAGGAGCAGACGTCTAGGAGGTGAACCTGCAGCCCAGCGCACCTGACCTACAGGTATTCAACTGGGAAAGGCACTTCAGAAGTCACAGAGCAGTAGAAATATTAAATACCCAGGCCCTATTTTTTTAATAATATAATGTTATAGAGGTATTCTTTTTGTTTTCAGAGTATGGACTTCCTGTTTACAAATAACACTCAGCACATGGATGTCATTCAAATAAGAATGGGCATAAAAGTATCATGATGAGGTTTCATAATTGTAGCCAACGGATCTGGTTGTTAACGGGCTCCACAGGAAGGATATTCGGGAGCTGAAATCATGGTGTGCTCTGCACAGTCACGACACAAATGCTCATCCCTAAAACCCTCTGGTCTGTCCAGATGTAAATCATAGTGTGGACTACAATGCGGAGATTTCACCGAAACGCTGCAGTGTGTGTGCCTCCCAACCTGGGACTGTGCTGAAAGAAAAGGGGGCCCTTAGATCGATTTCAACAGTGTGTGTGCCTTTTCAATTTCAGCACGGCTCTCCTGCATGCATTACCACTTGTTTCAGCGACACTGAAGACTGACACTCTGGAACAGTTGCAGATGTGTCTCCTCGAGGCGAAGTGAAGCAATCAGAACTTGCAACAGCAAAATATTTTCGATCGTGTTTGAGACTTGGTATGCAGTTTTTACACTCTGGCCCCTGCGGAGCCCTCCTGAGACCTCAGGTCTTTGCGCCGAACGCCACAATAACGAGAAGAAATTCAACAAAAAGAAACTGAAGGCTGGCCTTTTTATCAGATGTAAAACCACGATAGGCACCTCTGTTTGTTACCCAGGTAACCGGGGGTCAGCACCACAACTAGCAAAGCCACTCTTGTGAAACTGCTCTGGCATCCTGAGGAAATCTGAATTCGTTGCACAACACAGGCATTGAAAGTGGTCAGGAGAACTGAAGGATGTTTTGGAACAAATAGGCAGATAAAAGTTTGCACATCATTCTGTTTGAAACCAAAATGGCGGATCTTCAAGAACCAAGCAGACAGGGCCTCAGTTTAACTCATCCGAAGGGCTGCCCAGTGTCCCTGGCCACCAGACGGGGGCTTTGGACTGGAAGGTCGGGTCCTAGAGGAAAGACAAAACCTTCACCATCTTGTCAGACAAGAGTTCTCTTCAAATTCAAGCTACTCCTTTCAACAGAGAGACCGAATGAGCAAAATCACTTCACCGCCATGAGCACCGCTGGTCATTGAAATTCACATACGATTCCTCCAGAAACAACACCATCCTGTTTTCTGCTTAATGACCCTGAAGTATTGGGGTTGCTTTCTGAAAACCTTTCTGTACCTTATACAAGCTCCCTTGTCCACGTAAGGCAATGCAGAACACCTGCTTATCAGATAAAAAAACTGTGATGATAATTATTTATGTTGTCAGGATAGCAAATGAACAACTAATTATAAGAGAATGCGTTATTTTTGGAAAACAATAAATGTGTACAACTGTGTTAGATATACAGATCCTGCACTGCACCTCAGATCCCTCACAGGGCACTTAGCAAAACTTTCTCAGTCCTGCACATAACCCCACAGGAGGCAGGCCTGTGACAAATTCACACAGCAGTGACATCACAGGCCAGGTGCAGCAGTCAGTGTGACACCTCGCGTCCAACACTGACCTCTGTTCTGAATGAGAAGCACTGTGACATCATTGAATTGTACTGCTGGGCACATTAGTGCACACCTGCTGGGCAAGACACATGACTAACTGGCCAAAGTCATTCATAGCCCTCACACAATGACATCACCTAGAAATGCCCTATAAAACCATGTGCTCTGCAGCTCTCCCAGAGCAAGGGCCCTGTGAGGACACAGCGTGTCTGAGTTGCTGAGGTCTTTTTAGTGACGCACAGTATACAGTGGTGCCAGTTCAAGGAGCACTTGGACATCTGAGGACAACAGGAGAAAGGTTAAATCTGAAACTTCCAGCAACATTTAAAAACAGTGCAGCAATATTTTAGGACAGAGCCAAGACTCTCGGGTAGCTGTTGTAATACTAAGTCTTTCAGACAGACCTTTAAGGAGGAGAGGTGCTGGTTACTGTTAACATATAGAATAGCTAAACATGCTGTTTGTAGTCATTGCAGGAAGCCTTGATCTGTTGTTTTTCATTAACAATCCTTGTTCATTTCCTTTCATAACATAAAACATGAATATAGCAAATTAGCTGCCATCAGTCCAAATCCCACAGAGACCATATTCAATATCAGCATCAGGATCCACATCAGCAATCATGTATATCAGGGCTGGTGTACAACATTACTAATTTCATATAATAACAACAACAAAAGGCCTCCTCAAGCCTCTAAGCCACCCTGGATATGAAACAAGCCCACCTGAGAAAAGGCCTCAGGTGACATCGAACAGATGAACTTGGTTCTTTCTACCACACCTTGGCTGTCCACTGCTCCAGACACAGGTTTCTGCTTGAGCCTGCACTGTCTGATCGCAAAATCTGAACATTTCTGTCCTTCCCTTTACTGTGGTTGCATGGCAACAGAGTTAGCCATGGGTGTGGTAGCACAACTCTGAAACGCAGTGGCCTATGATTAAGACGATCAGCCTTTAATTATAAATGTGTTTCTGTCTGCACATGGCTTTTAAACGGCAACAATGAATTATAAAGGGGTACACACGGTGCTCTGAATGGCATTCTGGTTTAAAGGAGCACCCAACACTCAGGTGGTTTTGTTTTGATGTAAATCTAGCTTTCATAAGATTAACAATTTAAACCGAGAAGTGCCTGGTACACACCTTATAGGAAAGATCTGTGGCCACAGTACTGTTCTAGAGTGCTAAAAATGTAATAGTTTATAACTGCAGAATTAAAGGAAGAAAACATTTGCTTTATTGTGGAATAAAGGAACGAGCTTTCTTTTTATCAATCCTGCATACACTTATGCATAGACTTATGGAATGCACTCTGCCAATATTGGGCACTTTGCCAGCAAAAGCTCAATTTTGACATCACTGCGCACTTGGCCATCATCTGCTGGGGGGAGGTGGGGTTCTCAAACTTCACCACCATGGCAGCACCTCTGGACACAGACGGTAAGGGGAGACCCAAGCGAGTGTGTTTTCCTAGGAAGCGCCTGTCCCGGTTCCCCTCTGTGGTCGCCAGGCGCCAGATGCAGAGCCGAGTACAGAGGAAGACCACACTTCCACAGCAGCTATACAGACACAACCCCCGCCTTCCCAGAAGCCCCCCAGGTCACCGCACCTCCGCGTGTCTTCAATTCACTTAAGAGACTTCTGTTACGACTTTGTCCACTCTTTCAACATTTTAAATATTGGTTCTAGGATTACGAGCAGAGTGAACCTCATTTTTCTAGGTTTGGGATCTTACTGTTAAGAGAATGAAATGGCTATTTCCCCTTCCCCCCTCTTCACACAGGTCAGCACCAGGTGGAGAAGGTCTTGGCGAGGACATGAGGATAACCTGACACTTTTACACATGAGAGGAGGGAATTCGGCTCCTCCAGCCAGTTCCTGAAAGAAGCCATGGCTCTGGAGTCAACATGGTTGGGAAAAAGTATTAAGACACAGAACGCACGCTCCATAGTCCCACAACCCTGTGCATAAAGCAGCAGCTCTGAAAGGCTTCCTCCTTGGGATGACTCTTACACAGGGCAGAGCCTCCACAGACGCATCTCAGCCCAGCTCTTCAGCTCGTACAGGACATCACAGCAAACCGTCAATTAAAACGCACCAAGACTCAGAGCTCTGGAACGAATATGAAAGTGTTTAATGTTTAAATTTTTAAATTAATAAACATGTTAGAATTAATATAGTTCTTAAAAAAATAATTCCATCAAATGAAAAAGTCACTTTTCACCTTATGCAACTCTTATTTTTTTTATTGCAACTGGAAGACAATACATCACAGAAACTTTATGGTAGGTTTCAGAAAAAAAAACAAAAAAGGTTTGTCATAGTAATGGACAAAGTGATATTTACATTAATTGATGAAATAGTTTTGTCTTTGGCAATATGATTACACATCAAGGAAATATAGAATGCAAGAATGCCTCCATATTGACAGTTTCTTATTTCAAACTTATCTCGAAAGTTGGCCAAGTGCACATGCCCTCAAGACTGCGCATTTCTAAACAAAAACAAAAGAAATTACCCAGATCTTTAGCTTCTTCTCCTCCTCAGGAGCTCATTTTAAACAATAAACAAAATGGCAGTTCACATCTCAAAATAAACACAACAAAAAAGTGGCCTTTGGCCGCTATAACTTTTGACTCACATAAACATTGCGTGTTCACTAATTTTCTCTTCTACGTTTCTCGCCCATTCCCAATCAACACTTCCACAGGAAACTAAGGGATTGGTTATGTAGTGAGTGTGGGCATCAAGGCAAGAGCCTGCAACCAGAGGGCAGTCGAATTCCACCTGCAGGACGTTTTTTCTCTCACTAGTGGATATAAGGGGGGGGTGTCTCTCAAACAGTATTTTAAGAATCATGCAATGAGCCCTCTTCCCACCTAAAACAATCAATATTCAGGTTTCCTTTCAGTCCTCCCTGAATTCTTAGGAATGTCCTCTATTGCAATGGTGCCATCGGCGGATGACAAGCGACCTTCCTAGGAAGAGGCGAATCTATGCAAACTGATTACAATGGGAAAGCAATACTGCTGGAAATTCTCCAGTGAGATTATTTGCAGGGCAGATATAGATTTAGCAATTCCAAGCAAATAATCTGGATGGAGTGCAGAACGTTATTGTCATGATTAGTGGGCAGCAAAGGGAAATGATACATTGAGCTAAATATCACCCAGGCATAATGCCTGCGGTGAAAAACATTGAGTGATATTAGTGTAACTATTGCAGGATTAATATGCCTTGATCACAGTTTTTTTCCTATCAAAAATATTAATCTTCTTGAATGGGCAGTGTAGTGTTTGTGTTTCTCAGCACAGGGGTAGTTCACAGCTAACAAGACAAAATGAGAAATTAATAAGGTTCACCTCCAGGTCGAATACATCCTATTTTTAATTAAAAAACATGCAACTGGCTTTGGCACTGAACCTTGTAATCAACGATATCCTGGATTTAATAGCTCAGTAAAATCTGGTGAGCTAATCTAGCTGGATTTTCTAATGTAGGTATTTAAAAACATGATTTTTTTCTAATTGTTCAACAATAATACTGACACTTTAACCTGAATACTGGCAGCAGACAGGTCACAAGAAAATGTACAAACCAAACAAAGGAAGAATGAAAATAAAAGAAGGCAGTGTGAAATTAATTTGTGACATGAAGATTATAACCTGAAATATTTGCCAAACACCAAATCTTGTGCATCTTGTGCAAGGCAGGCATGAGAGGGGAAGGGGTGTACACTCACTACTAACTTCTCCATGAACAGGCGAGCTATAACATTTACAGACCAGAATCCCAAGACATTTTAACATTACTCATTTGATAAGCAGAAGTGGGTAGAACGTGCAGACAAGGCAGTATATTTCAATCACTCGAGCCCTACCCGAAATGTGAATTCGTCATATTGCAGAGAACGAGTTCCCAACAGTCTATGTTTGTCCCTGAAGAAGGTTTAACTTTAAAAGCCTGCTTCAAAACAAAAATAGGAAAAGACAACAAAAATAAACCTAGGCCTATGGGCATTAAAATTAGAGGCATAGCCTTTTCTCTAGGATCTAGATTTATATGAAAATAATTCATGCTCCATGCTAAATACATTATTTACCTTACATGAACTTTGAATAAAAAAACAGTTTCTTTTTGTTTACAGAACCCATGCAACACGATTTGGAAAAATCCTGCTGGCTACATTGGTTTAATCAAGAGAAAAGAAAAAAATTCTATTGTCACCTTTATACAGTGTTATCCTGACTGGATGAAATTGCTTATTTGATTGTGAGGGTAGGAAAAGAAAACAAACAAAAAAATGAAAATAAAAACTCCACAGTCATTTAAATATTTTTTGTCGTCATAATACTATTGGCAGGTTTTGTAGCATCTTTTATCCCATTAAGGGTATTTGCTGTTACTGTTCCACGGAGGAGTATCACTATTTTATATCACGTAATTAATTCAATTGCTTAGAAAAATAACAGAGGCAGTTTCGAAGACATTTCAATTATTATTATTATTTTTTTTGCACACACTGCTCCGGCATATCAGGCTTATGGCTTTTAAAATTATTTTCTTTTATTTATAGAAGACTGAGTTCAGTGGTTGACGTTAATACCAGTAACCAGCATCCAAATGTTTTTTCTTCACATCTCCATGTCTTTCTGCCTTGGCGTGTACGACTGTGATTAGCCTCGATTAGTAGCCAGAGCACAGCCGCCACAGAGACAACACAGTCTAAAGTTAAGTGCAATTGTCATTGCTGGTAAACCAAGGGCTTGTCTTGGGCACTACCTTTTCCAAGTGTCTCACAGAAAGACACTTGCTATAGGGCTGCCTGCAAATACTTCAAACCAGAAATATCTGCAAAGCCCAAGACCACACACACACGTTCTTCCCAGCAGCAGCACACTGAGGTGGCTCAGCTCCCCTCCACGCCAGCTGGACTCTTGGATGCATTACATACAGGGGAGATTGTTAGAGGTTTTTTTTCTTCCTCTTTCACACTAATGTTGCTGTGTTGTTGTTGTTTTTTTTTTTTGCTCCACCTTTCGTGTTTTGCCAATCGAAGAAACCTGACTTGAGTTTGGCGGAATTGTATTATGTTTTTCCTTCTCTATTCAGTCGACAAAAATGTGTTCCTAAACATTAGCTGAGCATCAGAAAAAGTTTTGCTATGGCTTTAATCTCCTTTAAACAAAACAACAAAAAAACAACCCTCAAAAAACAGTATCTATAAAGGATAGGAAAACAAAGTGATTGTTGATATTGCCACAAATCATTAGAAGTCACCTGATGTCTTGGAAAAAAAAACAAAAAAACTGTAAATTCTATTAAAACTGATGTTTTCAGTCTTAATTTTTCATAGACTCTTTCTGCTCTTTTTGTCCTTTTGCCGTCCGGTTGGTGATGTTGTTCAAACATGCCCGGACCCCTGCTAAGTGCAAGAGAGAGCCCGCCGCCTCCTTCATCTCCTCGTCGTCGCTCTCCGGCGGCTTCTCCGTGCGCCGCTTTTTCAAGGGCAGCGTGTCGGCCGAAACTTTCTGTTTGGCTTTCGCCAAGTGTTGCCTTTTCTTGTGCGGGGCCAGGCCGCCGGCGTCGGCCAGCGCGTCCCGGCTCTCCCGGCGGGCCGGCCTCCTGTCCTCGTCCTCGGCCTCGGGCTCGCTGGGGCTGTCGGCCGCGGCGGCGGCGGAGCTGCCGGCGGGGGAGGCGCTGCGGCGGAGCGCGGATTTGGCGCTGCTGTAGTTGTGATCCTCTTTCGGGTCGCTGCTCACGACCGGGGAGCCGCAGGACGGCTCGCTGTCGCTGCGCACCCGGCAGCCGCCCAGGAAGGCCCTGCTGGACGAGAGGGAGGACGGGGTCACTGATCCGCCCGGAGCGCTTCCCACACCTCAGCCCTGCCCAACACACCCGGCAGTCCAGACAACTCGCTCTTGACCGTACACAGACCACAGCCTGACCGGGGAAGAGGTGGTTCTTGTCTGGAGATCTGTCATGAGCATGATCCTCGCCAAGCTTGGAAAAATAAACCCCAAAGCTTTTCACAGCACGTCTAGTTCCTGCATTAATACCTCATGAATTATGGCCAATGCACAGCATGCAAAGAAAATTATACTCAATAATTAATACCTAAATGCAGTGTCATTCACTTCTGCGTGAACAGGGTACATTTACTTTTAGATGGTTTCTCACTGCAGGAGCTGTCATTAGAGGGTACTAAATGCTTCGCAGGAGACAGCATTTGGCTGGATCTGGCAATAAATTACTGGTATCTCAGGAAAAATCCAGGGATGTGCAAATCCTGAGGTATGTCCACACTACACATTCCCCTGTTTCATCAATGTGTTGCTGTGGCCCGAAGATCAGTGGTCGAGCGTGACACCATCTTCACACCGCTGACGTCCATTCTCTGCAGGGAGGCACGCCGTGGAAGAGAGGATACGAGATGAAAGGACGGCAAGTCAAGTACAACAAGAACCGCCGGCTTCTTTTCTGTGCTGCGCGAGTCTCGAAATGCAGCTCTGGGAACCTGGCGGGCGCCAGGCCTGTGTGGGCACACGCGCTCAGGGCCGTGGTGAGGCCAACTTACACTCTGGGCAAATCCTCTTAACTACACGATCAGGGCACAGATCCACAGGGATAAGAGCAGACCAAGAGTGGCGGGGGAGATCTGGAGCACCTTTCTTTACATAAACAGGTCTAAGGCGCAGGGACCGAGATGAGCTCTCCAGACGGGCTGTGGGCCACAGGATGAGCCAGCGCGCGGCTCCGGCCCGGCCCGGCCCGACTCTAGCCTCTAGTCAGTCTGTAAACTTTCAGGACAGGCTGCAAATCCAGCAGCCGAGGACAACTCTGGCATGGCAAGGAACAGTAACAATACTTAGGAAAACTAAAACTACCAACCTCAAATCCTGAAGAACAAGAGCAGTGTTCAGATGACATACGATCTGTTTTACACAGCAAGCCTCATTCTCCTGCTTCCACTGTGAAAACACACTGGCAGTACAGCAACTGCTCTGCAGCACTGTGTGGATACGATACTATCTGTTTAGTTTGCTCTGAAAAGCTGTTTGTTGCCTGTTTTTGCATATGTAGCACAGAGTTTGTTAAACAAAATCTAGAATTCTTTTTCTGGTGCTAACAGTGGTGTATTAATACAGTGCTCATACTGTAACTCCTATTACAGTGACCTAGATTTATTAATATTTTACTCACCAACATACAGTGAAACTAGCTTGCGTAGAGCCATACACTGAATATTACTATTTGATTATCTTTAAAATTTGAATTTGCATCAAACATGCACGATTTCTGGTGGTTTTAAAGAATAACGTGGACATACACTAGCCTGGAACTTGACAGACACATAATACATACAGAATGTTCCAAAGCCATTGCTGTAACAATCTGAAAGTATTGATGTTTTTTCAGACTTACAAAAGCACTACTAAACGTACATGACATCCAGTAGGTTTTCTCTTTAAAAGTGAAAACACTCAGTGTCTGAACATTTCTACACAAGAGTAAAGAAAGTATATTGAAGTATAAATTCTTTAAATGTTTTTTTTAAACATGGTTTAAGTCTGTCCTCTCCTGTCTTTTTTTAAATATATTTTTATTTTCATTAAAAATAACTAATTGTAACACAGGCACTCTGTAGCTGTGCTCTGCTGCTGTAGGCTTCTATCAACCTTCTATCCAACTCATATTTCCAGCAGAAAAGGTTTTCTTTTTGCTTTTTAATTAATTAATTGAAATACACATCTCATCTCATCATAAGATCAGCAATTGCATTTGGCGTCTTGCATGAGACTTTATATAAAAACATGCTACAATAAAGCAATCAGACACGTGAATATTTAACACAGAAGCTAGTGTACTTAGGGTTCAGGATTTAAAAGTGCAAAGACCGATGTGCAAGATCGGATATGGGCTGGGAGATCATTCCACACACTACCCAAGGCTTGGACCACAGCCCGACTGATGTGAGGGCTGTGGGGAGTCAGCAGTTCACTGGTGTAGTCAAGAGCTAAACCAGGCCTTAAGGTGAGCAGGAGTACTTCAGTCTTTTTTCCAGAATCCACAAGAAACTAAAACAGGAGAGATATACTCATGCGCTGTAGAAGAATTTAAGATCCGAGCAGCCTTTTCCAGTACTGAACATATAACATAATAAACATAATGCAACTTCAGATCATATCTGAGTCCTGTACGAAACAGTCTGGCCATGTCTGGTAAAACAAAAAGACTGAATGGATATACACATGCCTCACGGCTCCTGTCCGGCTTCCTATCGGATTGATTGGCAGTGGTCTGATGCCCGGGTATATCCCCTGACTCCCCATCCGAGCTCCGTTCTGGATCACTCCCTGAGGGACTGAGAGGAACAACACAACAAGTCACACCCACGGGCCACGGACAAGACAGCGTCAGCATTCCCAGCGTCAGATTCCCGGTCGCAACGGTTACACGTGCTGTTGCAAACATCGGCCCTTCGGGGAAAGGAAGGAGGGACGGTTAGTAACGTTTCCTGACTACTTCACACCCTCTCCCCACCTGGGAAAATAATGTCCCAGCAGCGGCGCGCGCAGCAGGGATATCATCATCACAGCTTTTAAAACATCTCGTGGAAGGAGGTCACCTTACAAATATGCCTTAATACAGCAGATACTTGGCTCAAACAGCATTTAACCTTGCTGTCTTGATTCACTGCAAAGCCACAATAGAGGTTCAGGAATCCCTGTCACTGTGGAGGCACCAAACTCTCAAACACCTTCACCTGGAGACTCGGTCACATCCCTCTCGTCCAGGGCCACCAACAGAAGAACATAAGAAAGGCTTTAGAAACGAAAATGAGTTCTGAGAGTTGTGACCTTTTCTTCCAAAGGCTGCAATGAGTGAGCGAGTCAGTGTCACATTTGAATAGGACTGTTAGAGCAGCAAGGAACCTCCCTGAACACATGATGCAAAAACAGCTGCCCAGGAATGGAGCTCTGCTCCTTCTCCCTGTTGTCCTGGGCTCCACCCGCACACCTTGCTGCAGTACTCACGAGAAGCTGGCAGGTCTGGAGTATTCAAAAGCATCATGGTAGCGGCAGCATCAATGTCAGGATCTAAGAAATGCAAAGGAAAACTGCACTTAAAAAGAGTCACTGCTGTACGAGGTGGTTTCTGAGCTGCACTCCACATTCCTCTTTTCTCCTGAAGGTGTCCTGAAGAGGCACAGAATGTGAAACAGACACACAGTTAAACGGCCATGAACGGATTAGGTCACTTCTGTCCCCTCGGATTAAAACAACGTACTTGTGAGATGATTTGTTGTTGTTGTTGTTGTTGTTGTTGTTGTTGTTGCCCATTTGAACAAAGAATTAGGATATTGAGTACGTTTATCTCCTGTTCGTGTTACAACTGAGCAAAAACCGGCACTAAGACGTAATACAGAAACCTTTTAATTATTTTTTATCTTGTTACATTAATTAGGCTCTACAGTTAAATAAAGATACAACAGCTGAAGGCAAACAACAGTTATCTTAATCTTTTCATTAATGAGTGGAAAGTACAGAAACAGCGAGCCTTTCACAAAGCAGCCTCTAAAACTAAATAATGCCAAAGAAAAATTCTGTCCTCGGTTGGTACAGACAACACACTGTGCCAACACCTGTTATTCCACCCTATTCAGGCGACTTTTATCGACTTTGTATTAACAGCGTTCCATGGGACAGTGGCTAATCTAAAACAGATGGCAGGTTACAAAAAGGAAACTATTATCCATTTGCACCTATATACACTTTTGCCCATTAGGCAGCAGCATCGTTGTCATGGAAACCCCCTGCTTCCATGGTGATGGTACACAATTCGGCGACAACCACTGAATGAGCTGAAAAGAACATCTGTCCTGGCAGAGTGTCCCTGCTGCCCCAGGGGCACAGCACTGCAAGGTGAGGCCATGGCACATGACAATCAAAACTGCCTGGGCCCTGACTGGGCAGGCCGGACGTACAATCAGAGCCGGCAGGAAGAGACACACTTCAGTGTACTACTGTAGTTGGGCTGGTGCACTTCCTCCATCTCTAGCTTTTCACAGTACCCACCAAAAACATTAATTGCCAACTTATGAATGTGCACCATCATGCTCGGGAAGACAAAATGCTGTAGGTACAAAAAATAAGCAATCACACAAATAAATAATGAAGAACAAATTGGACCTGGTAACAAATTTAGCAAAGTCATTCAAAAATGACCAATTAAAAATGCCATATATTAAGCCTTTACAGTGAGTCACTAGCATGAACATCATTCAGATGTGGGAGAAGCAAAACTACAAAACAAGGGAATGAAAATAAAAATCAGATGAAATTTTCTGCAGTATGCACATTTTGGAAGCCTGCAGCTTTGCACGAAACTATACTGTGTGTTTGTCCTTTTCTGTTAAAAATAATGTGCAAGCTGGGTACAGCGTGGAGTCACACACTAGTCTTAGGTACACAGAATGAGATGTCTCTTAGTCAGCAGCCCATTCCATGTGCGAGCGTTTGTGCACTGTGGCTTTAGTGTGCGAGGGTGTGTGCGAGGGTGTGTACGCTGGGGCTTTAGTGTCCGAGTGTGTGAGGGTGTGTGTGCACGCGAGGGCGTGTGCGCTGTGGCTTGGCTTTAGCATGTGAGTGATGGAGTGTGTGCGCATTGTGGCTTTAGCGTGTGAATGTGTGAGGGTGTGTGAACATGTGTGTGCATGCAAGGGTGTGTGCCCTAAGGCTTTAGCCTCTGAGGGTGTGTGCACATGTGTGAGTGCGAGTGTGTGCGCTGGGGCTTTAGCGTGCGAGGGTGTGTGTGCACTGGGGCTGTAGCATGTGTGTACATGTGTACATGTGCTGGGGCTTCAGCATGCAAGTGTGTGAGGGTGTGTGCGCACTGGGGCTGTAGTGAGTGAGGGTGTGTGTGCACATGTGTGCGTGTGCTTGGGCTTCAGCTTGCGAGACCGTGGGGGTGTGCGCTGTGCCCCTGTCCTGTGACCAGCTGCTCCTCTTCTCCAGCAGGGGCAGGAAGCTCAGCAAGCATTGTGTTCAGGACCAGCTTCTACAGCCTAAAGTTTCACTAATCTCTTCTCTCTTCGGGAAGGGTACGAAGCAGACAAAGATCCTCATCATTCTTCCAGGGGTTAAAGGTTTGGAGTCCTACACCAAGACCAATGCTAAGGATTGTTTAAAGTTATTTATACAGAGCTTCAAAATTTATTTTAAAACGTATATCAGTGCAATCAATATTACTATCTTACATGCATAGAAATTAAACTCACACACTAAATAGTAAAACGGAGCAGTTTGGTTTCAGGAAAAACTATCCTGTTGTGGACAAGTTAGTCCAGAACAGTTCATTTCCAGATGCATTCAAAGCTCTGCGGAATGAGCACGTCTTCCTCGTGATCTTATTGATCTTTTCAGCAAGGCAGGTGGCCTCTCTGGGGGAAGAGCAGATATCCTCTTGGACTAAACAGAACAGTTTTTGCTGACAGATGCTGAAAATGGAAGGAATGCTATTTTTTTTTAAATACAGGTGATGTGATGCCAGGCATCTGTCCACTGTGATCTTAAATCAATAGTGCACATCTGCTTTATTGTCCCCAAAGAAAAACCATTGACACCAAGCAGGCCGATACCTTCTCATGTTACTACTTATGACACCTAACCAGTTCAACTTGTGTACTAAAATGGGCCACAAGGGGGCAAAATACACACTAGAGCAAAATACCTTTACAGTTTTCTAATTTTCACAGCTATCCAAAGAACCTATCTGACAACTATTTTATCATTACTTCTCTATATAAACTTTTCATTTTTTCCCCGATACGGCATACTCTTTCAAAAAATGTTGTTAAATATGATATCGTATTAAAACAAAAAAAAACAGGGAACACATCAATCTGCTCCACTAAAAAAGAGGAATGCCAAGAGTATTCAACTGCTTTAATCGCCACAAAGCTGGAGTAGTTCTCTTCAGCACCCTTATTAATAAATGGCTCTAGCACAGACACGCTCCCAGACAGGCCCTGCTGAAGTCCAAACACAAGGAGGGCTTGTACTTGCTTATTCCCAGGTCAGCATCAACATGTAACTTTTTCAATGTCAGATAAAGCGCTGTAGTCCCCTGCGCTGAATATACACATTGATCAGCTTACATCACCCCATGCTGACTCCTTCATTACACCTTTCAAGTCAGAGTGTGTGTGTGCTCAGCTGACCTCCCTAACTCCAAGCTCACACATGCGCTGTATTTAGGAAGAGGTGGTGCCCGGTCATTTTCAACAGGAGAAAGGGGTTCAGAATAAGTATTAAGAAAGGATCGGTTGTCCTAACGCACTCCTTAAAAGCTGCACCCCCATTCTCACGACAGGTTCATCTGCAGCGACAACACAAACGAGAGAGGCAGGGAGAACGGAAAAGTGATGAACTATGTTACCTCGAGAACCGTTTAATGTTAGCGATGGCCAACAACAGACCAGCAGGGGAGGATTCAAAAGATTCCAAAATTCTATAACCTTTAAGATGCACTTAAAATAATTCAGCAGCGCCGCTGGGGCCTCAGGAGCCGTATTAATTGACGGCGAGTAGAGATGAGTGCTCCCGGTCCTGGGCGCCTGACAGCAGACTCCTCCCAGAGCACTCTCGGCCATTGTCCTGAACAACAAAGCGCGCGGCCCGGAGGGGTGTCGTCGGCACATCCCGGTCCGGAGCGCGGGCGGTTGGCTTTAGGGACTCCAGGGCTGTTTGTCTGTATTTCTAAAGCAGCAGCAGCCCCCCCGACGAAGACCACCTTTTGTTGGCGGTATTTGTAAAAGCCGTTTCGCGCTCGTGCGCACAGCCCCTTCCGTGTCTCTGTGGCGCTGGTCCAGCCGGACTCGGGGCCAGGGGCTCCAATCCCTGAGGAGGCCCATGTGTCCCAACGCTGTGCAGTAACGGACTAGGGAGTCCGCTAAAACAAAGTGATGGAAATAAAAACAGCACAAACGGCTGTTCATGCCTGGAAGATTTGGATTTTATGGGGTTTTTTTCTGGTTTTTAGGAAATGAGTACACTGAATTATCAATCCCATAACCAAGTGGCACATCTGTTTTACTTACAGTATGCCATTAACTACATCTTTTCTCAAAATCACACTCCACATCCTATCTCAGACTTGTTTCTTTAGTTAGCTGGAGACTGTGATTTGGAAACTAGGATGTTTTCCAAAGGATTTTGTTTTAAGGGAATGCAGACAAATTTCAAGAGCTTTAGTGCATCTACTGTAGGTTGCATGAAGGCAACAGCAGCTAATCGCATGGAACGTTTAAATGTAGGGGTGAAGACACTAGAAAGACAGCACGTTATACAGTATATTTCACGTTTGGATTCCTGACGTTCTGAATGTTCAGGATTGCGTGGATAGTCCAGCAACAATCTTTATCTTGACTAAGAAAGAGTTCAAGGTCATTCGTTTACTACACTTTCTCCAGAGAAAAAACATCACTCTCACAACAAGTTTCAACACATGATCTTGTTTTTGCCTTGTGTGAAAAAAATAACTTGTTTTTAACTTCCACCTTTCTTTTCTCACTTGAAACAAAAGGTTAAATTCACTGAAAATATATCAATTCCTGAAGATGTGTTGCTGAGCAACTGTTTTATTGCAATTGGAATTACTTCACATGGACACCCTGCCTGACATAGCAGGAGCTGGTCAATGCCATCACAAACCAAGACACAACACAGAAAAAATGAGACGATGAATGAAATGGAAAACATTTTCTGCATCCAGACTTTTAAAATACTTCATATTCTGGTTGGGAAATTGCTAGACCCACAAAGCATTCTGGACATTTAAATCCAGTTTCCACTGCACAACAAATTACTTCTGACTGGTGTGTGGTGAGACGAGAATCCCAGTTGTGCAGTAAATATTAGATCATCCTGAAGCCAAAGTAAGACGACTGGGTACAGAATCAAGATTAACGACTGTATGAGCTGTATGAGTGAATAGCAAACTGACTACTCCAGCATTACAAATGTAGATGCTGTGAAGAAAGCACTTAATTTCAGCTTTGCAATGCACCCCTTCTACAGTACGTCTCTAAAAAAACAGCCCCTTTATAGCACATGTAAAAGAATGCACAAACTTTGTAATTCAATGCTGTTCATTTGTAGGTTAATACAGACAAGGACTGTTTATCTCTTTAGTCATTCAATTTCGTTATTTCAGCGCACCGAAAGGGTTGCATAGATGACAAATTCCCACCACTATATAATCCCGGCACCTGCTGTTCTGCAAATAAAGCCTATGCATTTAGCTTAAAGCTATTCCCAGAAGAACTACAGTACATAGATTGGATTCGGAAATCAATCCATGAACAAATATTTCTATATGATAAATAACAGATTTAGAAAGAATTAAAGCTTGTGCATTCATCTGCTATCACTATTTTCAGTCCAGATCTTTTAGATTTAGTGCTTTGTGAAGCTTACACACAAACGTTTTTTAGACACAACAGCAATAAACCTGTTCAACCATGATGATCAATTCTGCGGTCTTGGCGCATTGAAATCTCTCCCCAAAGAATAACTGCATGTTGGCAAACTTTTCCTTTACTTGTTTTTTTAATAATACAAGAACATTCAGATGACATAATTCACATGAAAAAGTAAACTCCGTACACGTCCTATTTACAGCGATGAGCTGATGTTTAATTATTAGGAAAACCAAACAGGACAAGAGTTTCATGAAATCTTGAGTACTTGAATAAACAGCTCCCTTTCTCTATACTATCACAAGCAACAAAAGCAATACCAAAAGCAAACATTTCCTCATTCCTGAAAAAGAAAATCTAATTTTCCACTGTATGGACTAGTCTTTGTTTGAAACGATACTTAGCTCTCTATCTTGGATTTTTTTAATTTAGAAAAAGAGGGAAGAGAGCTCTTTGCACAGCCACGAAACAGCTGTCCTTCATCCTATCAAGGAGACTGAGTAGAGATAACATTTTAGAACTTTACACATCATAAACATGCTCTCTCACATTCTGTTCATTCAAAGTCCAGACAGTGCCAGTTTCCAGAAATGATAATGAGACATGTGGGTTTCCACAAGAATGCCTGAACTCTTGAGAGGAGTGTCTTTTCCAATTCTTTTAGATCTATTTACTCTGTTTCTATAGGAACCGCCAAGCCTGAAGCACTGTACACCTTCAGAAAGACTTGAACTGGAAGACCTTCCTCAAGTTTACAGTCTGTTTGCTACACAATGTAGCCTCTCTCTGCAGGGAGGTTAATTAAGCCACTGTGGGCTTGAGACCCATGTTTCATGGCGTTCTGTATGAGATTATTATTCACAAGACAGAGAAGAAGTGCAAATGGCTTTTTTGGACTACATCTGAGATGCAGGCATACTGTCAGAATGAGCCTTTAGCTCAGAAACTGCACTCGTGTTTGATTTTGGGCTTTGAGAAGTGTGATGCTGATAACTGTGGTTGAGTATTTCCATCACAGCACTTGCAAAGCTGTACCATGTACTGAGTAATGCAACATTCTTAGCGATCTTCGAATTAATGTTAATATGTGCTTATACTAACTTCATATTACACAAGACATACTGTATGCACCCAAGAAGATGAGAAGGTAGGAGCTCATACTATTTTTTAATTAAAAGATCATAATTCTAAGTAAATCTCCTACCTATTTTACTAAATTACAAAGCAGGCCTAATATGTTGACTGCATTAAGAGAAAGGTCAATTACTCTTTACGTAATGATGTGGATAGGGAGTCAGTTGTCTGGGTCAACATTTACAGTATATTTAACTCCACTCATTATTACATGAAAAGACTTGCTTAAAATCAGTTCTAGGGACAGAGCAAATCTCCCAATCAAGATGGGGATCTGTGGAAAAGTGCTCATTAATAACATTATTCTTCTATTTTGCTTGATATTCTGGAGCTTATTTCCTATTCAGTGCCCTGTAGGAATGCCATCAAGCATTACCTTGTGAGCAAACAGAAATCACAGTTTTAAAGAACTGAAGAAATGTCTACGAGCCCATCATGCTAGAACTAAGGAAGGCAGTAATGAGGTTCTGTGTGTTGTAACTTGAAGGATTTTAGATCCACGTTGCACGATTCCCATTTCTCTCCAAAGAGCTACTGCATGGTGCTTCGGGAGGACAGCTAGTTGAAAAACACTCCAGCCCAACTTTAGTATGTCAGCCACCTTTGTCCCGTGGCTGTTCCCTGCGCTCATGCCGAAGGAAAGGAGGAGGAATAAGCCGCTCGTGTCCGCGTCGCCTTGGCACGCAAACCTGATTCCTCCCGTGGCAAACGGACTGTTCCCCTGGAGGGTAGAGCAGACAGAGGCGTCCACATGCACCAGCACTGCTGCCGTCTTCGCAGCTGAACAAACCCCTCTCCCCAACAGCTCAAGGAAACTATCCTGCTGCAGAATCAGTTCATCTTTTCCTGCCTGTGCTTCAGGACGACAAACAACATTATTGTAAGCTGCTTCTGTTGCCTATCCTTTATGCAAAATGTAATTATAATGCTCCTTTGCAACACAAGGATGAAGTGTTCTTGCAGTTCTGCTCTCCATTTGTGCACTGGTGGAGGATTCCAGTATTTAAAGCAGTTGGCATGTAAAGCACAGCCCGGGTTTGATTTAAAGACCAGGATGGGTGTCTTAAGAATCGGTGACACTTGTTTGCAGGATGATGCCACGATCGCACAAGGACCTGTCTGCAGCACTGCACACCGAACCAACAGCCCCCTGTACCCCAATCCTCCAATCAAGAGGCACTGCCAGCACCTGGACCCCTGAACCCTCTAATCGAGGGGCACTGCCAGCCCCTGGACCCCTGAACCCTCTAATCGAGGGGCACTGCCAGCCCCTGGTAACCCTGAACCCTCTAATCACAGCTGATATGCAAATTGCCTTCTGCAATTAATACTCAACAATTCAGTTTAACTTGAGAGTTCCTCTTTCAGAAGGGAAGAGCCACAGATGTTAAGAAGGATCCTTAAATGCTGGTACTGGTGATACATATTAAAAAGCCAGAAAAGCAAGAAGAAAGAAAAATTACAACCATGCATGATGGGCCAATATAATGAAAAAAGACTCCATTATTGAAAGAAAGATATTTTCTTTTCTTGGGTTGCAGATAAATTATTGAAGAGGTCTTTAATAAGCAAAAGTCTGTTGTTACTTCTGATTCCCCTCAGAAGGCATCTCGGCTGTAGTTTCCTTCCGCAGTTCGGCCAGGCTTTCTGTTGCCATAGCAACCACTCACATTTCACATACTTTAGAGTAGTGCATCATGCATCACCAGGGTGAAACAGGAAATACCATTCTGTACTTAATGCAGCCTTTCAGAAAATAACTACGTGCTCCTGCTGGAGTGTTTACAGTCAGTAATAGTAAACAGATATATGGTGCTTTAAGTACAGTCATTTCTTCGGCATGTTGACTGTATTTCTGCTGCTAATCCTCCTTCGTCCTATCTCTTCATAAAGCGAGGTGGTGTTAAATTACACTACAATGCACAGCCCTGACTTCAACAGCTATTTATAGAAGTAACTGGGGAAGGGAAGAAAATGAAGAAGGCAAGGCACCTGATCCGGGCAAGCCAGGTGTCCGAAAGAGACAAGAACAGTACTGCACCAGCGCTGTCCGCACACAGCACTACGGACAGCCTTCGCAGAGCAACTGACACTGCTGACATGGCAAAGAAGAGTGAAAGTTTCTATGCCTGTATTGAAGTCTAGTCTCAGTGCATTCTAAGGTGACAATGTAAAGAAAGCAGCAGCAGTACAAGATTTAAGAAAAAAAAACATCCTGGAAAAAAGGCTGCAGTAATGTCTGAAAGCTTCAGAACTGAACACTGGGAATTCCTCCGATCCTTCAGCACTCCGGCCAGAAATGGAAATCTGCAGTATCACTCAGCAATTTCATTTCGCAGTACAAACACCCACATATTTACTTTCTAAAAAAATCAATTGGTACAGCAGACAGTTTCCCCACAGGGATCTGAAACCAGAACAGTATCTCTTTGTGTTGTGAGGGGGTAGAAAAACAACTTTTTTTTGCAGAAACTCAGCAGTAAGCCTTATCTCTCATCCATGCTTCCTCTATTCATGCTTGGTGATGAAAATATTGCGTACGCAGTGCACTACAATGCTGTTTTCAGTTGGGGCTATAAAATCTTTAAAATAGTAAAACACATTCATATTAAACAACTTATATTTTGCATTGAAAAACTGAGCCTTCACTCCTCACTTTTCTGCAATTTCTGTTTTGTTATAGAATTTCACTTGATAAGACTAAACTGCTAAAAGCACAGGAAGAGGTATTTCAGAAAGCAACATCCATACATTACAGTCACTGCTGAAATGATGTAATCTGACATGTCTAGCATCAAACAAAACATGCCTAGAGCACTAATGAAAACATTATAATTTAGAAGTCAATTACTTGCAGGTCACGGGGCAAAGCTTTATCACTGTTTTTTTTTAAAGAAAAGCTCCATATGACCTTTAGCAAGTCTAAATCATCTCATTACTCTTTGCTGAATATCCTGTTTGGGCACCAAATTCACTTCTTAAAAAATGACAGTATATTCTTCCATATATACTCATATGATATGGACTACATATGAGTCTCCTTTATTGCATAACTGGCTCCATATTTTAAATCGGTTAAAGGTTAGAGAAGGTTAAAAAACCTTCTGTGAAATCCTGCAGCCTTGGAAACCACATGGTTGCGGTCTTAAAGACTCACGTTTAGGACCCAAGTATGAACCAAGAGAACATTCCATCTCCAACAAGAATCCCCTAACACATAATCACAGAAACTTCAAAGTTGTGCTAAATACCAGTGACGAGACCACGTGGTTATTTCATCTGTGAACTCCACACACGTGAACAGGTGTATGTACTGCACCACGCCTCATGAGAACTGCCTATCCCTTCCTGTCAGTGTGCTGGGGGCCGGCCTGCCCAGGCTGCTCTGAGCTCAGATGGCACGATGGCTCAGCTGGCACGGACCAGCTGGGCACGATGACCTGCGGGACCCTCTGGTGCCCAGGAAGACCACCGATGTCTATAACAGAGAGGGGAGCAGGACTGATATGCAGTAGAACCCAGACATCCTGGCGACATTCTCATCCACATTGACACGCATGGCAGAGTTTTTCTTAACTGTGAGCAACAGGTATAGAGCAGAAAGCAACAGCAGGGTTCATTACCCTTTCCTTCTATTTATTAGATAAGATGCTTCTCAGATTTGAAGTTCTCTGTACTGTAAATGGTCAGAACTGCTCTGGCTACAAATTTTAAAAACTAACTTCTTCTTGAACAGATATTTTTGGATTGCTACGGCACAATCACAAAAAAGAAAAACTATAGTTAATTTGGACCACTATAACAAAGGCCAAGTAAAAATATAACTTGTGATGGAGAAAAAGTTATAAGCACATAGTCTATTGGGAAAATGTATTAAATGAACATACAGTATAATAGCACATGCACTTACTGAAATGGATCATAATTGAATAATATTTGCTGAGACACCTTAAGTGTTCAGAACTGTGGTCCAGGAGTCTTTTTAAGTGACTGATCTCTGAATTTCTAATTGTTGAATTAGAAGCCTGGTGACCTCTTTAATCATAAAGAGAGAGAGTAACCACTCTAAAAGCCATATAAATGGCTGAATAAAATGGGCTGCAAAACCTTGTTTAATCGCCTAAAAACGGCATCAGGAGATTTTTTTTCCTGTTTTAATCAATGCAGTGCACCACTTCAGAGCCAGAATGATACATCAGCAGGCTTCCACTTAAAAGAAATTAGTAACCCAATTATGCTAGAAAGCTCTGGTATCACCACTAATATCTGATGGGATAAACAGGCACAAATCACAAAAACTGGGTTTACATAAAACCACGTGAAAAGCAGCAGGACAAATAACATCTTAAGTATGTTTGTGTTTATCCCCCAAAAAAGTCCCCTTTATTTTCTGAAATAAAGCGCCAATGTAGTTTACAGATGAGACAAATATCATCCAGGTGGTGGTGGAGGGGAGTCCCCATTACCTGTAAAGCGCTTTGAGTGGAGTGTCCAGGAAAGCGCTGTTTCAGTGTGAGGAATTAGTATTCTCAGTACCACAAGGTGCACCTTCAGTCCCCTGCACCAGCCTGCAGCTGCTCCACAGCCGATCTAGCAGCACCGAGAAGCTGGGAAAGCATCTCTCGCTTACCGCACTTCAGTGTGCTTTCTGTAAATTAGACACTTCGGAAGTGAAACGACAGCCTCTGTCATTTTTTAGAGTTTTCCTAAGAAGCATCCGTGAAGTCACACAGCGTTTTTCATTTTCTAGTCAAGACCCAACATTCTGACTTTTTGTCTTTTAGTTCTAAAACAAAATCATTCTACGATTCTTCATTTCCTTTATTATTCCGCATGGCAAACAGCAGAACAAATTGTTTCGCCCAAACTGACAACTACACTACGAAAATGAAAACGCGTCAATGACACTTCAGTACTATGTTGTGTTTGTTTTCATTTTCCAAAATGACAAGTTTAATTCTTTGCGATTTTGTCAAGGCATGGTGACGTGCTTCACAGAATCAAAATGAAAAGATAACTGGTAATTTGTGGAAGAAACAGCAATGTAAGGGAGGCCAATGTCTATGCTACCGTTTCCTCTCTTCACCGAAACGTTTTTGTACATTTCATCATGGCACTGGCAGACACTCATAGTCCACTGACTGGCTCTTGAGATCACAAACCAAGCGATGAGCATAGGAATAGCCCTCAGTACCTGATATGAAAGGAAGTAAACTGAAAAAAGACCTCATGTTGCGGTTAGTCACTCCTATGGCGCAGAAAGGTTATCAACTCCTTGTTTACTTTTCAATAAGGTTTACTTTTACCTTAAGGTCTCAGGAGAAAGAAAATCAAGGTGTGTAGATCTCACAGGTATTAAAGTTGTATCACCTTCTGATCGAGGCAGCTTTCCAATACAAAGTAACTGATCACCAATGTCTCTGTGTGGAGGAGTGCACAGCTGTACAACAAACTTCAAAAACAAGTGGCAATTGCCAGAGCCCTATAACAATCAGTTTTTGCAAAAAGAGCCCAGAATCTCATTTTTTTTAAAAAGTCACAAAATGTATGTCAATCCACCGTCGATCCCGACGCGGGACATTGCCGTGCCTGAACACTGTGACAGCGGCAACGCCCTGCCGGCTGTCAGCTCCGTGACAAAGCAAAGCTACGGCACACCTGGGCCACACGATAACATTCAGGCTCTGCGAGAAGCAGAAACCCAGCAGCCAGCCTCAGGAAAGGAAGGGCAGGGGTGCGGTCTTGTGTACTGGTACCAGTACTGATACTTGGGCACAGACCACAGGAAGGTTACTCGGGGGACTGCACACCCCCTGCACCCCTTCACAGCGGGGCGGCGGGTGAGGCCAGGACCCTGGGGCTGCGAGAAGCAGTGCTGCCGTCGCCCTGGCTGTCCACAGGACAGAGCTGTGCCTTCAACGTGCAAGCGAGCGCCGTTATTGAGGGCAAGAGCGGCTTTTCTGTTGGAAGAGGTCCAAACAGACTGCACGGCTCTTTCATGCTCGTAACCCCCAGGGGAAGACTCCCATCTCTTCCGGTTCTCCTCCATCTGTCCCTGCCCTCAACAGGAAGCAGGCAGCACCCCCCACCTCACCCAAAGCGCTCCCCTAAATTCCTTTAAAAAAACTGAACGGTCACATTTCTACAAAATGGGTTTGATGCACATCCTGACAAATCACAGAGTGGCATCACACTTCAGCACTAACCTTCAGCTGAGGGCCGTTGAACTACAACAGAAATTTTAAAACAATTAGACACAATGAGGTAATTGACCTCACTCTCAGGTCTATGACCAAACCCCTGTCAAATCCAGCCACAAAAATCAATATCATCAACTAATTAGCCAGTGTCATTCATCCTGATTTCTCCCTGTTAAAAGCACTAGGCTTTTATAATGTGGGATACTTCAATCCCCTGTATCTGATTAAATCCTGCAGTACTTGTGCTCGCAATGATTTCTAAGTACAGTAAGTCAACATTTTCATAGCTTTTTGGGGAAGAACCAGCAAGAGGTTACGTTTACGTTCTTCAAGAAACTATCACTTTTCATGGTAATATTGAGAATGCTTCCAAATTCCAAAATTAAATCCCCCCCCTGTCTCCATGAGGTCAGAGGTGAAGACTGAGACAGATCACAAAGGAAGGGGCTATCGCATTATATTGACTGCATCCCGGATCAGGCCCTGGGAAGGGAATCCTGCCAGGAATTCCATATTAAATCAGGTTTTTCCACCTTATCAGGCTTGGCAAAGATTCTTTTGTTCTCCCTGTTGCTGACTCAAGACCCTTGCCAGCATACAACCTCAACCCAGACTGAGCCAAGTCAGAAGTGACCGTCTCTGTCCGCAGAACGACTCGGGTGTCTCTGTGAGAGGGTGGAAGTGGGTAAATACAGGTAGTTCTCCATTTACAGGGCAGGTGTGTTCCAGTAAAGTGCTGCATGAATCACAAAGGGTGTCAATTGAAAACCAATTTCCCATTAAACTGCTGTAAAAGGGGGGGACCACTCACATCCTGAGGGCCGAACTCTCAAACACAATCACTAGCACATATTTATACAGACGCTTTCGCATACAGGCGGTCCAGTATAAAAATACCATTCATTTTTAAACTGAATGTTTCTTAATGTTTATCACTTCTCATGTAAATATGAAGGGAAGACTGTAGTTAGAGGAGGGTGGTGAACGGTGTTGATCATGCAGTCATGAACATCTGTCCACATCTGAATCGCACAACTCTTCACCCCCACTCTCCCTCAGTAACCCCTTTCAACGCCAGGTATTTAGAGGGGCACTGCAGTGCTATTTTTACATTTCGGGGTTGTAAGGAAGCAGCATTTCAAACCACAATGAAACTACCAAGTGCCTGGCAATGTGCACAGCCTCCAATTTACATCAGAGATGAACCAAAGTTTGAATGTATTTGCAGCGCCATATTGCCCTCATTGCCTGCGATTCAGAATGAGGCAACAAAGCGTCCAGTGGTGTGAATGCAGACCTATTACATTGCCAACGTGCTTTAGATCAAGCCAGTTTCACTACTACATTAGTCAGTACTTTCATGAAACCGACACACGCAAGTCAACATGCCAACAGGCAGAAAAACAACCTGCCAACCAACTAAAATACTGTTAATTAACACTTAATAACAGTTAACGCTGTTAGGAGACAATGATTCTCATTTCCTTTAAGCAACTACCGAGCAGGAAGGGCCGCTTCACTTGAACTACAATTCACGTGAAGTCTCGTTATTTTGATCTGTTTTGGACAATTATTGTTTTCTTCGTTAATGTTTAGGATTTGTTTTTTGCTGTGAGGACTAATGTTTCCTAAATTTAAAAGTGGTAAATATTATCAAAATATGTTAAATGAAAAACACAAAAGCTAAGAGTCCATATGCCAGGAACTATCTGTACTGAATGTGTCCCATTGTCAATAAAATCCTTTGTGTAAGGTAATCTTATCCCTGTGCCTGTCATGCAAGCAACTTGTTTAAAATACCCTTCAAACGAACACAAAAAAACAGAAAATAGAAATAAAACAATATGAAAGAAAACAAGATGGCCCACAATATTAAAGCAATGACAAGAACAGAGATTTGAAGACACCATCCCACTTGCACTGGGAGTGCACAATGTTGTGAGATGCAGGCGAGGTTGTGCTGAAGCCCTTGTTCTGAGCTCTTGTCATGGGATATGTCCAATTGCTGAGTTAAAGCAGTGAAGTAAATGATACAGTAAATAATAAAACATCTAATTTGCTCGTTGTTCCTGAAGATACTCAAGAGTGTGCTGAGTAAACCCTCATTACTTCAACAACACATGAAGCGCTCCGCACAAGAACTGAAGCACTACAAACAGTAATCCCTTTCATTACGCCCGGTACTCTGCTTGAAGCAGTCTCAGAGTAGCCTTGAAGGTTGGGTTTTTTTTGTGCTAAAAACAAGTGATCCAAGAACAAAATGTTAGCCTATGAAACCTACTTTAAGAGGCATTCAAGTCTTAATTAAATCTAGCCTGTTAAGATCATAACGGTATATGAGACGGTTTAAAAATGTTGATGTTCAGTTGATGCTTGTTATGCAATGAAGGACAATCATCTTCCATGCAAGCGTCCTCTTTTCCCCACAGATCCAACTACCTTTATTTTATTGGTGCAGTTAAGTGATGTAAACTGTAAAACACAACCAACACCGACTGACTCTAGCTGTCAGAGGAAGCCCACTTAACACGCTTGATCAATAAATAACCTCACTTGAAGAAGAAATAAGGTAACTGTATCATAGCTTAATATTTCTCAGTGTTTCCTCATTTTTCCTCCTCACTGTCATCTTGAGCAGCTCTAGAATATGGGCGACTGCCTCTCTGAAAAGTGCAGTTTTTCTGTGATTTCTCAAGTGTACCTGCTCTGAATATTGGTTTCTTAAATAATAATTCAATGAACTGTTGATGTACATTTTCAAAGTAGAGCAAGGATTAATTACCTGGAAGAAAAAAATCTCCAATCAAATGCATTCAAATGAGCATAACTTAATCTAAATTTGAATTCAAATGTATGCTTTAAGTATGCATTTCATTTCAACAGATGTAACACCAAACCAAAAACACCTGATGTCAAACTACCACAATTTAAGTGAAAAACAGGCAATGTGCAGACATTCCTTTATACAGTTTCCAGGTTAATGATATTAATCCTGTAGATAAATAATGTGCTTGTATCACAAGCTGTTTCCCTCTGTCTGTTTGTTGGTCTTGCCAGATGTCTCTCCCACAGTAACTTCAGTTACACAACACAGGTGCTCATGCAGCATTGCCATCTACTAAACAGAGATAAGATCTGTGCGAGAGAATTTACAAAACACTACACAAGCTGCCAATTAGACAAATAGTTCTGCTCTTAACCTTAGGCTGTATGAGCTCAAGTCCCTGCCTGTTTATGCACATTGATGAAAATCTATCTTGGATAAACTTGCTGCTCTCTTTTTTCTGGTTTAAAGACGCATTTAAACATAATCTATGGACATATATGCAATTCCTACCACGTGCCATAAACAGCTGTACAAGCTGTAATCATAATGTTCGAATGCGACTGTGAATTAAATTGTTTAGGACTGAAAAGCATTGTCTCTTCACTGCTTGTACACGGATTAAAACACAGTTTAAAGGGTTACATTTTAAGTGGATTGCAAAAGCTTGGGTAACAGAATTCAGACAAAAGGACATTACAAGGGAAAAGGCTGTAGAAAGACAGGTGAAAAATTCAGCAGGCTGCCTGTGAACTGCAGATTCTAAAACTAAAATTATTCCGTTCAATAAAAACAACACTCAGTCAGTATATATCTGTGCATTTGGGTGGCACAACTTATTCATTGTACAAAGCACTGTAAATTAAGACTTGATTTCCTCAAGCACAACAAACATTAATTTTTCATGTTCCTCTCAGATGTATTTGAAACCAAATAATCATCCTCATGACCTCTTAGTTATTCTAAGTAAGCTTAATGTCTGCCACAACATTCATCACTGAATCCAGATGACACTCAATAGTGGGACCCCTATTTTTTACATTTATGCTTTATTTGGGAAAACAAACATCACCCTAAATGCAAAATCATAATCCACAATCTTCTGTGCAATCTTACAACTCAAGATGTCATCCTTTGATCAATTTTTATCAACTCGATCTTCCCAAGAGCACCTCCTTATTTAAAATCTTTTGAATGTGCCACTGCCAATGACGGACTGGAACAACCTGCAAGCTGCTGAAGCTATCCATGTTGGAATCTGAAGTTGATTTTCAGTTTATTCAGTTCTCCCTGATACTCGCGCTTGTGAACATGGGAACATCCAAACCTTTTCCTGCTTGTTCTTCCCAATCCGGATGCGACTGTGCACTTGTGCTTCCACCCCTTCTGTGCGGAGGTGTATGTAACTGTACCACAGGACTGACTCTCCACTGCAGGTGGCAGTCGCCTGTGTCTGGTGTGTGCCTGACAGAGCACCAGGTGCGCATCCTGTCACTCTGCTCTGTGCAGCTGCTGCTCAACCGGACCGCCACGCCGCGCCCCTGGGGCGACACAAACCCACCCTGTCGCTCGCAGGGACTGATGTCCTGCACTGCTTGCACAGCAGTTTCCTCAGCATTGATGAGCTGGACCTCAACCGTGCCACTGCGGCACTTTTGGAGACAGCACGCCCCCCCCAGACAACACATGTGCCTCTAACCCCTCTGCCTTGCCTTCACTGCCCCAGAGCCGGGTTCAGTATCTCCTACACTGGGAACTGGGTGGGAACTCAAGTCTGTGTACTCTTGTGAAAGAATGCCCGCTTGCATATTTTACTGGAATCTACAGCAGCTGTTCCTGGAAACCGGTGCTACTTACTCACTCGGTGAGAAAGTGAAGGAGACAAATTTTCCAAGATGCTTTAGAAAACAGAATTAAACCTGCTGAGTGTTCCGTAAAAAGGAGAACTTATTCGTTTCAGCCATCATGATGAGTCAAAAAGTAAAGAAAGAAAAACACTGAAGTCCCTCTGCTAGGAAGCTTGCCATTTAAAGCTGTGAACTCATAATATGTTGATGAGGCATACTTTTTCTGTCTTGGAGGAAGGAAAAATAAACTGATAACACACACACAGATTCGCATTTCGAAACCCATCCAAGCAGAAACGGGCCCTCCTGACGGAAATGGGACTGACACTTTAAAAACTCTTGAGAGTTTCAAACGCAATAAGGCTAATTACTGCTGTGATAGTGACCAGGCTATACAAGAAATACGAGTCTTTTAACATCATTTTTGGCTAAGAAATGCAAAACAATTGAGAGCTTGGTTCAGCTAGAGCTTCATGTTTAAACAAATAAGCTTAACAGAACATGACCTTTGACACAGCAGTGCTTACTGAAACAGAACCAGAAGCAGGCTATCACACCGCCACAGCATGTAAAGAAATGAAATAAACGGCACACAATCAAAGGGCCCAGGTTTTCCACCAACTACACCACACTTGCTCGTTATAAGTGCTGCACGTTTAGTTAGAAGGTTTTAGTTAGAAGTCAGGTAAGGCTATAAAGTCATTTCTCTAAGATACCTCTCTTAACAATGCTTTCCATCTTCAGTTAGTTTTCCCAGTAGGACAACAGATCAAGAGTCAGATTTAAACTCCTTACCTGACAAATTCCACCCCTATGGAAGATGAAAGGCACAAGTTATCTTTCAGCTGCGGCGATGGATCCAGAAGTGTCTGAGTGTGCCTCTGTTGTTATTTATAGCCATGGCAACCACTCAAGCAGGCCTCTGTTAACTTACCAACAATGGGTACCATGGCAACTTTGAACAGGTAACGTCACCCAACGCTAGTTTACATAACCTGCTCAAAAGTCTACTTCATGACAAACAGACCTCTCTGCCGCAGCATTAAGCAATAATAAGCAATAGAGGAGCAACCATCAAGATCCGCAAAAGGTCAATGTGAAGTGCCGTTATCCAGCTCTTTTGTCACAGCCAGGTGCATTATTCCCGAGCATTACTAATACCAGAGGAAACATCACTTGCCACTCTTCAGCTCTGTAACCACACCATTAGCAGAGCAGCAGAACAAAAAGAAAACACACTTCATACCCTTTTATGTCCCTATTTACTTCCACTTACAGATTTATTACACTGACTGTACTCAAAGCCACTGCAATCGGTAGTGAATGTCAGTTTATCAGTTGGCATGCCTGCACAGAACAAAAAGGAAAGAAATACAGTGGAAGCTCAGCAAGTTAGCGGTACTAAGCTTGGTAACTGACTGGCTCACTTCACTGCCTTATAAATACAGTTTGAAATTAATTTTGAACACACATGTTGAACGTGTATAAAAAAATAAAACAAATGTAATCAATAATCTGATTTACAGCTGAATTATTTTAGCTTTTATTATTAGTTTTTGCATAGATTCATTACTCACACTTTGCTTTTTCATAAGTAAGCTATATATATGGCTGGACCTTTGATATTTATCAATGAAATAGAACTGTATATTATTCAAGTTATTGTCTTACTTTGGGCTCACTGACTGCAGGGTTGTCTGGAACCATATAAATGGTATCAACCTATTAACTGTATATGCAACTTCCAGATTCCCAATAATGCAAACTCCACATTCCACAGTGTTCATTTTCTGCACTTAAAACATTGGTCTGTTTTAGCATTGACTAACACTGGAAACATTTCCTACAGACTTGTTTTCACAACCTCAAATAAAAAAACTTTCAGCCATAAAATATCTGTGGAACACTCAGTTTTCAATAACATTACAGAAAAGCACTGACAGAAACTGAGACTAGGGTCATCTGGGACTTGGAAACTCAGCTCAATGCAAGCTATTCAAAGGATGCAAATAGACTCAAAGAACAAAATCAAATTAAAAAATTAACAAAAGGATGTAACAGCAAACTGCTATGGGATGTCTGAGAGCTGGCTCATCATTCCACAGTTTAGTTTGGCACTTGAAATACATAACCGCTCAGTACAGCACTGGTGTGATGTATCTGACACCAAACCAACTAAATAAACTAAATTATTCTCCAAAACAAATACATTAAAACATTTAAAAACAAAAACATTTTCATGAGTTCTTAATTCATAAATTCTGCAACTGCTGTCTCTTCCCAGGGAGAGCACACCTGGGGTTCATGGTCCCTTGTATCCCCTCATGTCATAAAAGGGAAATGTGCTACAGTGCTAATCATGTCTCCATGTTTTATATCTTCTAGACTGAAGAGTGAAAAACTGTAATTTATACAAATATAAAAAAAATAAATAATTAATAAAAGCTCTCTTTATGTTGCCCTACATGCAGTACAGAAGAAAATAATGTTAATTTCTGTCCAGTTCATTTTCATACATACTGTGTTGTATGGTTTGTTCTTCTATTGTTAGGTCTCCTGTACAATGAATCGAGGATAAAATCAGCATATGCATATTAGCAAAAGGTTCGAATTGTGTTACAAAAGGTCTAAAGGTGTTACCCACAAAGATTCTGGTTTCACCATTTAAAAGCCCGCTGTCCTATTTTTAAGCTTTTAAACAAAAGCAGTAAAGTTATTGCTTGGTTAAGGGCGCTGCATTCCGAAGAGCTGGCCCGGAGAGGGCTCACCAGTGGTGATTTACATACAGACTCCATCTAAATGCCTGCTGATGTGTATGAAGTCACTGAAGGGAAAGAAATTCGGCTGGACTGCCGAGAGGAAAACAAAGTGGTGGAGACGCTGCCAGAATCCGAAACAAAGCACTGGAGAGCGACCTCCGATTTGCTGCACATCTTTAATTACACCCAGGATATGATGAATGCTAGTGAATATTATGGCTTTGTAAAAAAATATTTATTAAGGAGCCTAAATACACCAGATCTCCTCTCTAAGCAGCTTTGAAGTGAATCAATAAGACAGGTTTCAGTGACCAACCACAAGCAGAGAAACCAGGGCACGTCCAGTCGGCTGTCCCCGCCACAAGCACAGCACAGCGACATCAGTTCACACTACCTTGCAAGAGGACTCCCCCATTTTTTCTGAAGAAAGGACTCCCTGGCCAGAGCGGAGCACTTGGCATGCTGGAGGGACACAGAACACAAGACGGTTAGTCAGTGGAGCCGCCTCGCGCAGGAACAGGAAGAGAGCGCACAGCTGCCACGGCATCACCTGCAAGGAAACACTCCCCATGTGGTTAAAGCCATCAGCAAGCTGTCTGGGGATTCATCTTCAAGAAATATACATCACGCGTCTGGATGGAGGCATAAGGATATGATCTACAAAATGATTATATTTCCCACCAGTTGTTCAGTGTTTAAAACTGGTTGTTTTCAATGAGATGTACAGTCACAAAGTGGTTCTTCAAAGCGAAACTTTTAAGGTCCTGAACAGTACTTTTTTATGTAGAATGGTTTACTAAGATTACTTTCTAACTACCTGTACAACAAATAATTTCTAATATGCTGTCTTCGGTTCAATGCTAAATTTCTTTTCTGGAGCTTATGTAAGTGGTTAATGGAACTTTTCTTTGGAAACTGCACATCAAGGTACAGCTGAAATGATATTAAACACAAATAACAATCCCTGATCCCCATCTGTGATATCGCCTTCAGACAAGCAGTAAAAGGGTTAACGTGACAGTTAATGCCTTTATCATACAGACCGAAGACTGGGGCTCAAGCTGCATGTTTTCCATATCAAGCCACTTAACTAAGAGCTCTGATTAAAGCATCTGTCTCATTAAAGCAGACAAATGTGTTTTTGACCAGGCACTTTCAGCTCTTTAATGGCAAAAGAAGTCTACAAATTTAATCAAGTATAGCCTGTGTTCTTCATTTCTGCTCCTAGCTTTAATTCTCCTCTAGACACTGCCATTAGATAACACTTCAAGACATTTGTTATGATGCTCTGCTCATGATCTTCTTGGCATCTATTAACTAATTGAGAATCGGAACACACTGCAGAAATGCAGAGGGCTTTGAGGATGAACAAACAGAAGCTCCTAAAAACTGTGATGAGTTTTGGAATATATTTGATAAATTGCCTCAGAGACATTTTTATGAAGGAGCATAAAACACAATGCAAACAAAACTGTACTTCTGTGCTGTACAAAGCATTTGCCTTGAAAGCAAAAGGCATTGCCAACTCAGAATGTGCAGTCAGAACAAATCTGACAAAGAACAGATGCTGACCCAACAATTGTAGGGGAATTATTTAAGTATGGTAAAAAGCCATATTGTTTTTCAATACTTTATAGCATTCCTTCTGTATTTCATCCCCTTATTTACAGTGAGTGATTAGTGAATCTTGCCAGTAGCAACAGAGGAGGGTAACATCTCTATTAGCATATGTGTTACCTAGCAACCCCATCTTCGCGCTGCGGCTTTCGGGAGTTTGTTGTCAAAAAGATATTCAGGGCATCAAGATTATTAATCTAAGAGCTTCCTATTATATGCAGTTTTGACAAAGTTTACGACGCACTGTATAATTTCCCGCAGCTCGTAAAGTAAAATCGACAGAGGTCCACACCCACAAAACCTGCCCAAATGGCTTTTACGGAGAAGCTAAAGAAATTAACTTACATTTAAGTTACAGAGATTAACCCATTTACAGCTCAACACGCATCTCGAGTACTGCAGCCAGGGGGTCCAGACCCAGTATGACCCGCTCCAGACAAGCAGAACTGCACGGCTCACTTTTTCTAGGGCTGTGGCGGACATTAGCAGTTAATTAAAACACCGCCCATTCTAAAAAAACACATTAAATTCTTTTTCACTCAAATGGTTTTGGGTCTTGTTTCAATTTTATTTCAGCTCTACCCAGGGTTGAAATCTATTCAAGTGAAGAAACCACATAAAATAACTGAAGAATGGATCTCGGGTCATTAGAGCAAACATTGAGTCGTTTACTTAATGGGCCCAGACCCACACTTACTTGCAGAGCATGGGAACACATAAAAGACCTAAGAGAGGTCTCCAGCCCTGAAGATGATAGTATTTTAGGTGAGGTACCACTAAATCTGATCAGATAATGTTTAAGTAACAATCAATGAAAAATAACCATTAAAAGGAAAGAAAGGCAGTTATGAAATACTGCTTGTGAGATGGGTGCAGCTCTGCTCAGGCCTTCTGGAATTAGTCACAGTCTCTCATAGGCTCTGGGCCACAGAGTCTCACTCCCCAGCCAGAGGGGAACTTCATAGTGTCTGGGGTGCAAAGGGGTGAAATCACTTTCTGCAGCAGACCCATTACCACTGAACCCTGTTACAGCTACAAGCTCTATTAAATACAGAATGTGCATAAAGGAACAGGATGTTATGTAGTATGTTTGTAGTTTACTTACTGTAAGTCATGCTCGCACCTGCCACTGGGCCCTGGAGCAAGCGAGCATCACCACAGCAACCAGCAAAGCCTCTACGCACTTGTCAGTCAGCTGGTTGCCGTGACTACGAGCTCAGGTGGGAAGTCTATTTCACCTGTGGTCAATTTACAACCACGCCTCACAAGCCACGCCTCCTGAGAAACAGCCTTGTTGGTGCCTTGGGCTTTGTTGCAGAGCTCTGCTCCGAGACTCGGCTTCCCAGCTGCAAGCTTTGCTTGCTTGCCTTGACCTCGTTTGTCCATTTCCCTTTTGTGCTGTGCCTCCAAGTTTCCTGACTTCAACCCTTGCTTCTGCCCAAGTCTACAAGTCTGGGCCGTTTGCCTGCTGTGCCAGCTCGGCCCTGCACTGGGTCCCTCACGCAACCCTCGGACGCTGCTTTACTGCACTATGAGCAGCAACATCACGATGATACAGTGATTGAGATAAGAAGACTGGATTCTGCTGTGAGTGTGCACACTAAATCCAATGGATAATATTTGAGTTTGAACACCAGTTTCAAAACTGGATTCAATTCAATGACACAGAACTCTCTTCACAAAGCTGCCCCTCGCAGACTGAAGAAGACAGAGGTGATGAAAGTGTGAGTAAAAAAACAAGGCCGCCAGGACCTCAGTGAAGGAAATACCAGCACAACTGCTTGAATTACAGGTTTATTTGTCCTGGAAGTGGAGAGAAATTATCAACCGAAATATGCAATTTGTGCGCAGATACTGGCAAATGAATCTTTTAAACCCTCCAAATGATGAGACATGGAATTTCTGAGTTTTTGCTCAAAAGGTTGAGGAAGTGGAGCAGTGGTCAGAGTTTCATTACCGTCTTCCTGAAATCCAGACCAGCGATCCGCAGCCGTGTGGTGCACTCTGCGAGGACATGGGTGCCACTGGGACAGGATACTCACCTGCACCTTTAATCTCAAGGAAGACCTACGGGGATTTTTAGCTAAGAAGAAACCTGAGCTTGCAGTGTTGCAGAAAGACGACATGTGGCTGATGAAACTGGCCTCTATAGCTCCTACTGTACATTCAGTGGAATGAATACGCTGAATAAAACAATGCAAGGTAGGAGAGCTCATTTTTCCTTGAAATACACAAATTGGTGTACTTAAAGGAAAAGTGTCAATTTGAAAAGCTGGCATCTGCACACAAAATGCACATGTATGTAATGTCCTTTTTTTCCCCCCACAAAGAATCAAAACACTGACAAGGATTCATCCAAATCACAGATTTCAGCACATCTTTAGGTCTAGTCAAAACACTGAGCTCCTGCTTTCCGGAACTCACAACGGGACGAGCCGATGCACCTGTTGGGATATCAGTCGCTTCCATGAGTATACTGAATCCCAGCTTTCGCTCTGTCCCATCAAAGTTAATGAAAGAGCTGACTGACATGACATGTGACAAATGACTTCAGTTCAATGACCTGTCCCTGGAAACAATTTGGGATCCATGTTCAGATCAGTACATCACCAGCTCATCTGCAGCGCTGGAAGGTATGGTCTCACTCAGTACAACCCATTTACACGGATCTGGATTTTCTGAGATAACATCAGTGCTGATAGGGAACCAAGGCAGGAGGAACACTGACGATATCGTGCATGTACTTCAAGACCACCAGCAACGTGCTCCACACTGAATAAGCACAATGACAGTATTTCTAAATCCAACCAAGTGTTCTGTCAATTTACAGAAAAAAACTTAATTGGGAAATGCTGGGGAATTTTTACAACAGCTAGGGAGGACTTAGAAGCAAAAGGCTTGAGAACCACTGACCCAATACTATTCATTCTTCCTCCAATCGGCTGCTGAGAAGGCCTGTGGTGCAGTGCAAAAGAGAAGAAAGGAAACACAACGTTTCGGAAGGCTCCACAGCCGAAACACTGTGTTTCCTTTCTTCTCTTTTCAGCAGGGAATAAACCTTTACTTGCTCCTTTGCAGCTCCCTGCTTGAACTATGTATAGGATAATGCTGGATGTAAATGTACAGGGAAGCAGCGTTTTAAAATTGAAATAGTGTGCTGTTGCCAGAGGTATGTCACAGCAGTCCTCTGGCCTGCTCTCTGTTCCCGGAGGTGTTGATTTGATCACTGCACCACAGGCCTTCTCAGCAGCCGATTGGAGGAAAACTCGTCTGTTTATATTAGAGGCGCACATATGTTTCGCATCAGGTTACAGCAACGGTATGCGTTGCTATGGGTACCGCATGCTTGTGACAGAATACCCAACTCCTTTTTTTAACTGACTGTAAGAATAGAAAAACAAATAGAATATCACTCCACCCCACCACTACTACGCCACTTAAAACGACAGTATATCAAAATAAGAGAAAGAAACCGACAGATCCCTGTAGTTGCAGGTCTGTAAAACCTCTGTAAACTTGCATAATTGATCATTTAGGAATTTCCTGATATGTATATGTTGACATCAGGACATTTCTAAATGATTAAATCACTCAAAGCTTTGTTAACTGTAATGTAATTAATTTTAGACCACTGTTGCTCTGCAATTCAATTGTTATTGGATCAGCTAAAATTTTAGCAGTCTGACAAGTGAAGCAGAAGCAATAGGTGCCAGTTAAAGAAATGGATGAATATTTACTGTAATCAATGGGACAGCAGCCAAAAGCCAATTAATGTTTCTTACAAAGCCAGCCAATTATCTGCAGAAAATACTGCAACTGCCTTTTTTAAAGACTGAAGCAGCTGAAATGTTTCAGAATGCAGAAAACCAGAAATCTTGCAGAAAACAAATCTGCAGAACTGTGATTATCAAACATATATGGTGCATAAAAGCAACTGATCGCCTCCTTTAGTCCGCAGACCACCATTGCCTGCTCATGAAACGCAGAGCGACAGGCTACTTCAGAAAATGTTAACATTTGTGTAAACCACAGGGACACTATAACTAAAGGCATTCCTGTGTGCTTTTCAATTGAAACATGTGCCACTGGCAGAACCTGTCTCCATCCGTGCTGGCAATTTTATACTTAGCTCAATGTCCTGTGGGTTTTGTAATGCTAACACTCTACTTCTGAAAACGGATTGTCTCACCAACTTGAGTGTAACTGTTGAATTAATTTTCCAACAAAAGCTAGGCTCTTTTTTGATTCTATAATCTCATTTCAAATCCTCTTGCCCACTCCCTTCTCTTTTTACCCTTGAAATTACAATCCTCTTTCAGTAATCTGAAGACTAATTGGTGCCAGCACTGAATCTCTAGTGCCATTTTTTCACACTTACTTTGTTCTGGTAAAGTACAGGGCTGCCTTCCAGTGAACCAGACTGCTCACAATGAACCTATTCTTAAGGCAAAAGTGCTGCAGACACTGCTAACAATTAGTGGAAAGAATTTAAGTTCTAAATCTCACAGCTGGAGAGGGAAATTTCATAAATATAAAGCTTACCTACTTAACGCTGATCTCAGACCATGCTATAAACGCTGACCTATTAATGCTGACGAATATGGTAGAGGCAAACATGTTTTTAGTAAATAAACGAGCACTGCAAACTACAAATAGCATAACATTTGGCCAAATATGCAAAAAATCAATAATTTTGCCTGGCTAACATTAGCACTTTAGGATTCACTAATGATGCCTGGTAATCAGTCAATAACGGGTAACACACATACTCTGCACTGCAGCAATCTGTTGGTGCCGCGTGTCTGTGCTTCATGTGTGCATCATGTGTGCAAAGTTTATCCAAGAGGTTTCTGTGCTTTTCAGATTCTGAATGAAAGGTTCAACCCAGCTCCCCTGTGGTTCAAGGCCAGAGCATGGAAGAGCTGTCCCCTGTCTGAGGAGCCCTCTGCCACGCTCAGGACACAAAGCACCAGCACACTCCACAGAGCCATCTGCTGCTGAGAACCGTTTGCCCAAACGGTTTCTAACATGAGGGAAAATCAGCCACAAGACTTCGGCAGCCCAGCCAATCAACACGCTGAGCATGTGACATCCAGCTCTGCTGTTGATACACCAACATGGCACGACTTCCTGGAACATGGCTGCAGTTCAATAGGCGTTCTTGTCCACACCATGAGCTACTCTGAACTGCTTTCAAATACTGCACTTTCTCAGATGAGGTGAAGAACACATTTATAGTTCACTGAATTAAGTAGTCATGCTTTCTGATTCTGCCCTGCATCATTCTTTAATTTCTTACTTACTAGGAAATTCTTAAGTTCTTTGAAATGAGAGCACTATTTCCAGTTTGATCACCAAAAAATAAAGAATGCCTTCTTCGAAACTGGACTGGATTTAGCTGGTTGCTATTCGGTTGCACATTTACTATGTGCTGTTAAGCAAACATAGCTATGCAAAACACTTGGAGATGGTGCTCTTTACAAAACTGCACACTACACAACAAAAATGAATGGGCCAAGTATAACCTGGAGGTCACTACACCTCCAGCTTTCCCACATCTGCAACATTGGGAAAAGTTCTGAAAGGTCCTGGCGAAGTGCCCCTCCTTACCCCCCACACACTACTAAGGAAGAATAAAAAAGCAGCGATTTAAAAAACAGACGTGTTCAAATCAGGCTGATATAAAGTGACAGGAGTGAAGACTGGAGGTTGTCTTTCTACATAAAGATCATGTTCTAATTACACCAAAGGTTGAAGAAAGACGAAAATCAAGACTCCCCGTTTCAAAGCGTGCGTGTTGTAGCCTGTGATTACTACAGACAGGTTATTTACCACGCAGAGCTGGGAAAAATCGAGGTTCTGAAAATATTACCACTGGGTAATATTTTCCATGGCTGTCTTCATTAGTGTGAGGTACATGCTTTGGCTGTGCTGCCGGAGCCAAGAGAATTTAAAAATGCTTGAAAATAATTACTGGGGACATAAGCAAAAACAAAACCCTAGGAAAACAGGCCAAAATACAGTTTTAGTACTGTTACCTTCAGAACACCAAAACATGGTGTCAAACCAGAATATCGACACCCTCTCCTACAATGCTCAAGTATTTTCCCTCATCAGTTTCTATATTCCAGTTCTGGATGCAGCTCAATAGCAAAATCTCTTCAAAGAAGAGAAGAAAACAATCATGGCACACGAGCACAAGTATGAAAGGTCACGTTGTTTTATTTTTGTATTTTAATCGACCTCTTTTTCCAAAATAATTCTGACATGGTAGCAAGATTCCTCCCAACCTGCTACAAAAAGGCCGAATTTAAGAATCCGCCAAAGCACACAAAGTACGTGACTGTGGTTGAACTGCACACTGGCTGTATAAAACAATCCCATTAAGGGTGTTAGATATGGAAACATCCTAAGTTGAAATTCCCATTTCCATTACAATTGCTGTCCAGCCTTCTGAACGGCTCAGTAATTGTTCTGCAGAAAATGAAGTGAGTAGGGAGTACAGGGCAGCCAAACAAGGAAGACAGGAGGAGACAGCAAATTCACCCTCCCCGGAAAAACAGTCCGCAGCACTTTTCTCTCCACGCGCATGGATTCATTTCTCCATTTATGGTTTTTATAAGTATGAAAAGGCACACGTAAGAGGAGGAGAGGTCTATGAGTGCATTCTAAACAATTTTTTTGTTCTTTCAGTTGAAGGAGTTCCATTTAAAATTAATCTCCTAAAGCTACCGGACCTCAACTTGTCATCTCAGATAATTCACGCATCCATGGATTTTTATGAAGATGGACAAAAGCAGGTACAAAAACCCTAAAATAGGCTCCAAGCCATCTGCTGTTGCCATGGAGAGTTATGTGTTGCCAGGGCAATAGCGTATTTCTCTGCGCTAATGGCCTGTCCTTTTGCCAGGCAACAAATAGCCTTGTGATGCAACTGCACCTGTCTCAGCTATGTGTTACCATGGAGGCGTTCCTGTTGCTATGGTGACCATCACGCTAATCGCCGAGCAAGGGCAGACATGCAGCAGTCGACTCCAAAGCCCAGCTGTTCTTCCTGATCTCCCACAGAAGATACACTATCGGCATGTAAAGGAATGTGCCTAAACCTGCCAGTTACACAACGGCTTTCCTAACGATCCCAAAACCTTTTCTTCAGCGGAGCCTCTAGCATCAGGATCACTTGCTCGCATCAGGACGAAAATATTGTAAGTGCAGCAATTATCTTCATGACTCAGGAATGCGTTTGGCTTCGGCAGCTTTCCCAGAAGGGCTGTGGTTTAGTCAAGATCCAGTCAGTAAGCCTTAACCATGACAGTCTAGCAAACAAGCAGCCAACAAGGAAGGATGAAGCAATGTGGTGCAGGTCCATTTATAAACCCTGACAGCACTAAAACAGGTATCCTTCCCCAAATCCACAGTAGCCAGATGAACGCTATTATCTGCTGACATGCAGTGCAGTACCATCTGGCCTGTTTGTGAGTGGAGAAGGGTAATATAATAAGAGTTGATGTGACGACAGCGATGTTTTTAATATCTAACCTTTAAAGAGGCGACAGTTAAGACTCCCCCTGCTATCACACTGTTAAATTCCTTTAATGATTTCTATGTGTATGCAAGACGTGTCCTTATGTACTGCGTATTCGCAGTAATTAATGAGAATGAATTTTGTCAAAAACGGTTATTTACACATTCTTCTTCTTCTTGTTAATTATTCACATTTGGTGAGCCAACGTAGTCTCTCGGGCCGTGAGGCATGGCTTTGTTTTGTTCCCTCTTGGAAAAGGCCGACTGTCCGCTTCATGGACAGAACGGGACACCAGCCCACGCGAGCCCTTCTTCCCTGCTCGCAGAGCACCGTGCGTACAGAACACCTCTTATTTACCACCAACTGGTGGTTTAAAGGCAGCCGAAGACTCAGTCAAGGGTCTGTCGAACCAGGAAACCAGATCACGCTTAATCCCATTATAAATAAATCCTGCATTTAGAATTGCTTGAATGTTATGTTCGTATTGCTGAAGCTAAAGTTTCATTAAATGATTTCTGTGGGGAGCAAGTGTCTGAATGCATTGAAATCTTTTATTCTGGTTGTTCAGAACACCTTAAATTCTTAAAATATAGAAATACAAGTCTGCAGTAATAAACACATATCCTTCTGTAGAAACCTTGTTTATAAAGAATGATACAGACATGTTACAGCCAGGCTCTGCCTTTTTGGTGTAGTATGTTTGTATTTCTATTCATCTATTTCCAATTAATACTCCTACATACTCCTACATGGGGTAGGAAACCATTTAGAACCTTTTTGTGAGAAAAATAACAATTATAGGCGCAAGTAACCCACACATAACTTTCTTAAAATAAACCTCCTGTGATTTCCTTTGCACATTAATTCTAACTGCTGTGTGCAGTGACCTGGGACCAATGACATTACTGTTTTACACTGAGTTTTAGATTTTGCAAATGTCTCAAGAGACAGCAATTTGCTTACCATACCGCATAGCTCTAGACCAAAACAAAACTGAAAAAAATGAAATTGTGAAACTGCGAGAGAAGCAAAATTTGAAGATCACTTCAGGTGATACTGTAGCCACAACTTACTGTTAAATTTATTTTCACTAACCTTCAGAAGTTTGCTTTACTAAAAACTAGCCTCCCGTTTGCTATATACCCTTTGGTTGAAATGATATGCCGTTTTGGGCTTTACAGTAAAGCAATTATTCTCTTCCACAGTTCAATGGCTCTGCACATGGAGCTGTTAGCCGGATCTGGATGAAGTGAGCCTGAGTGCCTTCTCAAAGCCCTGATCCACACTTCGCTCCCACAGGCAGAGCTGGCACCCGTCGGTGCTCACAGTCATCACAAACGTTTGAAAATCGACAAGAAGAAGGACGTCGGGAATCAATATCTGTCCCACATCTCTTTCTTACCTTGGATATGCCTGAGGAGATGTAGGTGGGGTGTTGAACACCTGGGAGTATGGATGATAAGGTGTCTTTTTCAATGCTTGAATTAGATTCTGTCTGTATTCTGGATCTATGCACCACAAGGACCCTTTCCCAATGCTCTGCAGAGAAAGAAGACAAAAAAGACTTTTAAAACAGGCGTGTGATAGTCTGAAAACTTCATTGTACTTTTAAATAAAAAAATTGAACTGTCAAGCTTAAAACAATTCCTTTCTTGGCTCCTTGCCACATAAGATGAAGTAATGTCTCATATGAAGCCATTTTAAACTTACCTCCTATCGTCCTACAGAAATTCTGCAACTCCAGATAGAAATATCTACCTGTCAAAATACAGGGTGATAGACCTGTCAGATTTCCTGCATCTTTAAGCACATCTATTAGCTTCCTTGCTAATGAACATTTGACAACTGCTCAAAAAAGATTTGTTAATGAAATACACAAATGTGTAGAATGTTAAAGAATTTATGAACACTAAATTCTACATTAAGGGCTCTTTCTTTGGTCTAAAGAAAAATCTATGTATCGCGTGTGATCCCAAAGGAGGGATAATTTGTGCTCAAAGCAGGTGAGAAATATTAATTTTACAAAATTGCTCACCTTCAAAATGTGCCGACTGGAAACAGTGATTAACAAATATGCCCTGATTATTGGTTCCCCCTGTGCCTGTATTCGTAACTAGCTTTGTCCAGAACTGCTTTCAGGTTTCTATTCATCAAACTCAGATCTTCTGCAATCCCATGGGCTGATGAAGCTACAAGGCTAGCCTTTTCCAGTTGATCAGCTCAAAAGCACACAACTAGAATAAACCCTTGTTGGAGGAAGAGAAAGATTGGGTGAAATAAAGGCAACTTCTAAGGCCAGACAGGGAAAGCTCAAATCATTTTCTTGGATGGGGCCTTATAGACTACTCTGTATGTTAATGGTGAAATGTGTGCCTCCTGGATAGGTGCACATCCTCTCACCTGCAGGGAACTGCTTAAGACCATGCTTACAAAACAGTCAACTGTCCCCATAAATCACAACTTGTTTTTTTTCCAGTTGTAAAGAATAAAAAATAATAAATGAAGCACAACTGACAAAGCTTTTTCAATAAACTGCCCATAATGACCATTCACTTCCTTAGAGCAAAAATGCAGCTCTGCACTGATGTTGAATTTAGCTGTATGTGGGCACAAACCAGAGACTTTATGTTATACTGTATCTGCAGAATCTATTAATTCTATCATACCTAATCCAACTGCGTTGTACTGAGTCTCCTACCTATCACAGTGAGCAGAGCACAGTCTCAGGTGCAGAATGATTATGTAAGACATCAGAGGATAAGTCAGGATATCAGCAAAGCAGAGCACCTTGGACACAATGCTGAACATTCATTACAATTAACTTCAGCCTCTGTTAGATTCAAAAGGAGGATTTCTTCCAACATGTTTGTGTAATTATTATTTTTTATTATTTTTTCAATCTTTCATCAGATCTCTAAAGACTATTTATATGTAGTGCCCAAGAGAGCTAACTGTGCAAATTAAATTAATCACAGATTTGCCAGTTGTCCACAGTGGCAAAGTGTTGCTAGGTAACTCCTCAGTCTTTTCCCGTTTAATGTTTCGTAGTTGAAGTCTTCCGAGTGCTCTTTTGCTGGATTTCACACACAGTACACTTAAAAAAAGTTGTTAAACAACCCCCAAAAATTGCCAAACAAGGTCTAGGAGCTAAGCTCAAAGCCACATTGATAATTTGCATGGTGATCTGCCTGTGAGATAAGGCACATTCTACAGCATTTAAACTGCTCAGGTGCTGATCACAGAAACGACAAAATGTTAATTGTTGCACGTTTTGCTCTCCGTGTTTTCTTACAGTAGTAGAACTTTAACCCTCCAAAATGAGCAGGCATCCTGACGAACGAATACATAAATCCTTTTAATCTTACTGGCTGAAAGACTGAGCACAACATGGTGAGAGCACTTTATTACCTCTTCATTTTTAATTTACACACACAGAAATGCATAAGACAGCTGATAAAATTAATTAACCACGTGTGATGAAACTTAAGACAAAAGGGTAACTTGTTAAAAGCAACACTTTTGAAGAGCTACAAATCTCTTCCAAAAGAAAATCAACACTGTGTTTTGTTTTTCCGGTGAACAGAGTGAAGAAAGTGAACAAAACAAGAAGCCATTCTAACTCAAATATTTTCAGAAATAAAGTCTTCCACTACAGAAGCTTTCAAATACTTTTACCATCGTAACGTGATATTGTGCTGGATCAAAAGTCGTTGGCCTCACTCCCATGCAATATTTACCCCAATTAAGACTAGTCAGGGGTGGGCTGTATATATTGCTTGACGTGCTTCACAGTACAGCGACATGTGAGTGAAAGAGCTACTGTATGCGCAATGCCATCATGGTTTAGTGAACCGTTGTGTACTACTGTTTCCATTATTAAAAAGGTTGATCTTTTAGAGGAAAATAAAGAACGGTTTTGTTCAGCATAAACAATGTTCCCAACAAGTTAATAAAAATTACTTTCACATCACCTCTTGAGGCTTGGCTCCCTGTCGCTCAGCAGGCCAAGTAAAGTAACAGTGGGTTAAAAATCTTCACCTGCCTTAGCATTTGTGGGTTGTCTTCAGTGAAACATTTTGTTCTGAAATGTATTTTGCACTATTGCAGTGCTCTGCATGTATTAACACGCTGCAAGCTAACATGGGTATAGGAATGCTGACTGTCCACATCAATATTCCTTATAATCAGTCTCTGCAGATAAACAATGAAATCTACATTGTTAGTCTGTAAAAAGGCACCTACGCCAACATTCAATATTGACTTTCCTGTACAGGCCCTTACATTAAAGCATTTTGATTTCTATCATCAGAAAGCAAACAGGAGGACTGAATTTCCGTACTCTTAAAACAGATTTGGGAAAAGACTGCTGGAATTGTTCCTCTTTCTCGTGTTTATAAAACCCCACTTCCTCATTTTGCTGAAGACATTGTTTCAGCTTACAGAGAAAAAACCCACACTAATTCACAAGACTCACTTGACAAGTGTGCACATTAATTATACACTTTTGTTGTTTGAGTTATCCACAAATTTGTGATATTTTCTAATGTGGTGGAACATTTCATTTTGCTTGTTTATTATTTTAGAAAACACAGCAAAGTGCAGTAAAAATTGTTTACCAAAACACAAGTTATGAAAGTAACAGGATTTCAATTTAAATCTAAATCTAATGTATAACATTTCACCAAAAACAAATTCAGTTTGAAATAAGTTTAATTTACTTGAATTTTGGAAAAACAGTTTTTCCCATCCCTTCTTTACAAACAAATCTGAATTTATATTTAGATCAAATGAGTTCCCTATCTGCAGTAATTAAACTGTCAAGTTTCCATCAGAGTATGTTAAAACCAAAACAGAGATTATTGAAGGAAAAAATTAATACATGTCATAAAATTCAAAACTTACATGCCATAATTTAGATTGTCAAGTTTATCTGAAAATAAAGTACATCATGACAGCTCTGCTTTGTGCTTTATCTAAGCCGATGGAAAACTATGCATTCATTAGGATATAAAAAACAGGCATCAAACTTTGACTCAGTACAGGCAGCAAAATTTTACACAGCAAAGAAATATACAGTGTTTTTGAGAAAAAGGAAAGACACATTATCGGCTAAAAAGAAACGCCAGTTGAACCTGGAGAAGTCTATACGAAGAAACACTTTGGTTTTATTTCAAAAACAGCCCAATAAACGCTTTAACAATATTCTATCTGACTGCAACTTTTATTTTCAACTGTCAATTAAGAAAATGAGTTAGTATTCCTCACTAGAAAATTGGTTAAAACATCCGAGGTCACCATAACAGGTATTAGCTGATAATATAACCAATTAATTCATGAAAACATGCTCATCCTTTTTCTTAAAGGGGGGAAAAAGCATGCGTCTCGCAGGAAAGAAAAACAGATGGAAGCCTCTTTTTGTGATGATGCACTTCAGGGCAAACTGATGAACTATAGAGGGCATTCAAAACTCCCCTGCGTGTATAATATTACTAACGGCTATGGTATCATATTATTCATATTTGCCCCCCCCAGACAAGTGACCCTGCTGGTCTGAATTTCCAAATGTACTGTAATCAGGAAAAATCAATAGAGTTTAGGCCACTTTCTTAGTGATTTATTTCCATCTCCTGACAGCTGGCGTGCTGCTCCAGAAGCTGGCTCAATGGCAGGAGTCAATAGAGTCTCCAATCAAAAGAAAAAAAACTTGGATTACACTGGTCTCCTAGGCAACCAGCAGCAGTGGAGTGCGTAAAGGCTGTTTGATAGTCTCGGCAGTAGGATCTTTCATACTCACAGAGAGCCACGGGCTCCGAAGACGCAATGCTCCATCACAACCAATACAGTTAATCCCATCAACTTCTATGCAAAATAAAAGCCTTGCTTTTAAAAACCTCTCCCTCCCACCAGATCCTCCTCAAAAACTGTGAAATATGGAATTGTCATAGAACATTAAACCTAAAACTGTTCATAGGATGTCTGCTGAAAGGAACTGAATACCTATATCTGAATTTCTTAATGACATTTCTTAAGTTTTGCAGCAATCTGGGCACATTCAGTAATAACACCATTATGCTATCACAGTATGCTAAAATGCTAAAATGACTAACGATGGATAGTAACCCAACATCACAACTTAAAATTTAGCTGAAAAGAAATGAGACTTAACCTGCAAGAATACAACAGGATTCAAGTGCACTGTATCCCATTTCTTATACTGCTACTGAACAAAAATGAACTCATCTGAAAGTCGGGACTGTCTGCCCGCGCAGGACAGTCAGCAAAGTCTGTGCGACTTGGGCAGCAGGAAAGCAACACCTCAGCAGGTCTTCCCTCTGTAAGATTTACAAGAGCCGGAACTCTTGCCAAACACATCTGATTTAAAATGTTCCGACATACAAAATGTCTGGGAATGACTCTGCCTCTCTCGCAGGCAGCGTCGGGGAAGAGCAGGACTCTCTAATGCACTTAGGAGCTAACGATCAAGGCTGCACTTTCCAGCCCCTGGAGTCCCAATTCCATTACCAGGGTTTCTGAGAGCAGCACGAGTACCAGTGGGGGCCGCAGTGCCCCAGGCGCCCAGCCTCCACCATCGCAGGCCTGCCCTGTCCATTTGCGCCCTGTTGAACCAGCACAGCACCACCCGGAGGTCACGAGCACTCGCAGGGCTCTGCGCAGCACAAAGGGAACTTGTGCAGAGATGAGCACTGATTCAACAGACACGAGCGTGCTCCCCATTTCAATGGGACAGCGGATAAATCCCTCTCTTTTCACAAAAAAAAGGATTCACTCCACCAACCGGAATTGTCAAGAAAGCAGCGAGGACAATGAGGCAGCAAAACAGGGCGTCGTTTGAGATTTAATGGTGGCAGTGCAGCAGTTGGTTCTAAAATACTGTCACAATTCACAGCGGTGCACAAACTACCTTACTCCCAGCTCCTGTCTTTTAACGACCCCGCCAACAGTTCGCTAAAAATGTCTGGACCCTGACAAAGCCTCGGCAGAAAGGCGCTGAGGCAGACTGCACTGCTTCTGTCTCTGTTGTGCCCGCTGCCATTTTCATTTGCTGTACTTTGTTGCTTGTTTATTTTTCAAAACCCCCAAAAACGTTAAACAAATAAAAGAATGCGAGAGCACAAAGACATTCCTTTCTGGCAAAAACTAAATGGACAGCGTCTTTTCCACAGCGCAGGCCATGTGGCGAGGTGAAGCTGCTGTCGGGTACCCTGAGGCCTCCCTCCTCACGACTGTCTCCATTGCGGGAGGTTTCACTGGGCTGTCCCTAAACCGAAGAACTAGCACAGGAGGGAAAAATTAAAACACTGCCGCTCCGATTAAACTGAAAAAGTCAATCTCATCTATCAAACAGTGGGATCACGGGCAGAAAAAAACAGAAACAGCAGCATGCTGCCAACGACAGCATCGGGATAAGGGCGTCCATAGATCATATCTCCCTCACTTGGCCTGAGGGCTGCTGCACTGAGCCGGGACACAGCAGTCAGGTTATTAGAGGAGTCCGGTTCTTAAGATATGCCACATCTAGAAAGGCATACACTGCTTCGTGTCAGAGTTGAGGCCTAATCCTTTTGTTGGCACTCAAGCACAGTACTTCCTATCCACAGAGAAACTGTCACACGGGATGGGAATGAGGCTTCAGCAAAGGTTGCCAAGTGTGAAGGAGGAAATGAAAGGAATCCACACTGAAGTTACCATCTCATTCATAATTACAGGTTGTTCACATTTCACAGTAATTTGTAGGATTTCGTTCATTTTTATTCAAGGAACAAACATCGGCTGACAGACTGTAGGAACAGTGGACCCTGAGTGGGGGTACTTCTCCTTGACGTTAGCTGTGTATAGTATTAAGTGGGGAGGCACGGTGGGGCAGTGGTCAGGATTGCAGGGCTCCATTGCTGGGGTGCTCTCTGCACGGAGCTCGTGTGGGTTTCCTCAACCAGCCCGCTGACATACCGGCAGGTTAACTGGCCTCTGGGAAGACTGGTCCTGATGTGAGCGTGTGTGTCTGTGACGGAGTGCCCGCTGCCCGTCCGCACTGGATGGAGCCGCGAGGAAATGGCCGGGCGTATGAAGTGACTGCGATGGATTTCAAGGTCAGACGTTCGTGAAGACATCTACTGTCATGTATTTTGTACTGAAACACACGCTGTGTCCACAGCCTTTCCAGAAGTCCTGGAAATGTCCTCAACTGATCGAAAAGAAATCTATGCAATCACATACAGTACGAAGTGGCTTCAGGCACTGCCAATAAAACTAGTATTGCTAAGAAATTGTTGGAGGTGATTTGGGGTCAAATCCCTTTATGTAAAGTTGAAAATATTAAAAAAACATTAATGCAAAGAATCAACAGGCACAGCCACGTTCTAGCCCCAGAAATAAAGCTGGCAGTGTTCTTGTGGAAATACCGCTGAAGTCTGTTTTTCTTGTTATATAAACTCTGTAAGAGACCGAAAGGCATTAAACGTGGCAATGATTCAATTCTTCCTTCTACCGACTTCAAAGGCTGCATGCAATTTTAACTGTTTAACCATGCTGCAGTTTGAGGATCTAATCCAGCCAGGGTTTCTGCATTAATAGATGGATAATTTCACATCCCCATCATTCCCCCCCAGGGAATCTGGGAGCGAGCTGCCCAGCTGTCGACGGCTCCAGCAGCACAGAGGGGACCCTGCCGGCCGGGGCCCTGAATCAGCAGCCCTGTCCGTACAGGACCTCATACCTGCAGCAGCCCACGTGCCTCAGGGCAGGCCTGACTGCTGGAGCACCTTCCCAGTCACACCCCAGTGTGGGCCACTCTTGCACTCCCACTGAAGTCCTTGCAGTAAGCATCAGTATTCGGAGCTCTTTTGGTATCAAACAGGTTACAGGTTCCGCACTGAAAAAAGCATTATCTTTATCAAAGAGAAAACGCGAACATGTCTGTGGAAAACCCATTCCCGGCTCTTGAACCGAGGCAGAAATGAACTGGTTTGAAATCCTCCGAGAGTCCAGCTGTCAGAGGTGCGTGATGGCTGTAAGCCTGGGCCAGACGGAGCCGCAGTCACACACCAGCCCTGCGCAGCGCTGTATCCCACAGCAGCTTCACTCGGCTTCTTTCTTCAATGGAAACTGACCATCAATGCTGGGCTTGGAATCCACAACTGGCAGACTGGGTGCAGTTTTGATTTGTTCTGGGCCTCCAGGAACATATGCAGTATATATCTGGCGTATACAAAATCCATTTAAAAGAACTTGCGGTACCTAAAACTAATTCCTTACACTTTTCTGGACACGCCACTCAAAGCGCTTTACAGGTAATGGGGATCCCCTCCACACCACCAGTGTGCAGCCCCACCTGGATGATGCGACAGCAGCCATAGTGCACCAGTCTGCTCCCCACACACCAGCTCTCAGTGGGGAGGAGAGCAGAGTGATGAAGCCAGTTCGTAACTAATAACCTAACATTATTTTTCCTGACATTGGTTATTCCTCATTTTGAAAACAAAACCTGCAATAATTCCTCCACTGCTAGACTTCTCCCACTCACAAGACACTCCATTTTCACAAGCACAGACACTCCATTCTGCGCAGACTTTTTTTTTTACAATATGCAATGAATACAGTACCTGTAGGTTAAGAGTCCTCATTTCCTAGACCACAAACACAAATGTGCTGACGCACTTATCTGTGCCTCTGTTTTTATTGATCACAACAACTGCACTGTAAGCACTTCTTATCATGAACCTTGAAATACACACAAAGGTAGGAGTCCTTTGCAGCTCTGATAATGAGAGGTATATAGTGCCAACTTCAGCTAACATATTCAGTGGCGCTATTTATTTCACAACATCTTCCTCTGTAAACACATAATTATGTGGCACTTCTTAATTTAAGTATTTTGTGCTGCAGGGAACACTGATACTGTGTTGAATAGATACATAACACATTCTTCAGCGACTTCATCAGATACTGTTTGTCACAATTACTATATTTTACATTATTTACAAAACTTGCGTAATCTTTTATCCATTACTATTTATATAAGGCAGACATTTTAACAGCGAAACCCTGTTTGACCACTTTTATCTAATCAAGCGCATTTCGCAACGGGCGACAGTTCCTAGGCGAACAGCTCCCACGCGAGAGGTCACAATCCCGAGGAGGCGAGGAACAGCGCTGGAGTCCGAGTTTCCACTGTGGGACGCCGGTCCTGGGTGGGCCGCCCACTCTGACTTCGAAGGAAGCAGCTCTTGCTCCCACACTGCAGGAAACTTTCTTTCGAAATCCTCTCTTTCTAGGTGCCGCCTTTGCTGGATCCGTTTTCTGCCTCCTGTCTACTCAAAGGATGAAAGTGAGGCGATTCCGCTCAGATGCTCGGCGATGACCATGCTGGCCATGCAGGAGAAACCCCACGCCACCCTGAGGCCCTGACTAACTTCACCACGGGGTGCCCCTCTTGACACTTCTCCTGCAGCTGCTGCGGCTGTTTCCACGTAAATCTTGGCTTTTTCACGACCGAAAGGTTATTTTTTGTGTGTACTTGTGTCCTCCCCCCGCCCGGAGGAACAGGCAGTGTTGTACAGCACATAGGCGGCCCCCCCAGACGCCGGGCGTTTGCAAACAGCGCCACGGAAACTCCCGGCACCCGGGCCGTGACCGGGAAGACCTCGGAGACAGAGGGAGCTGCTCGGCTCGAAACAGGGACTCCCTCCGAGCCAGGGCAGAGCGGCACCCCGAAATATTCTCACCAACTCAGATATTGTCACTGCAGCATTCAGGCTTTTGACAGAGAGTGTCTGGTTTATTTACAGCTCACTGTCCTCTTTAGCCAGCTCACAATAACACAGGTGGTGAAGAATCCAATGTCCGACCTTCGGGAGGGGTTTCAGTATAAACAACCAGCAGAGCTACAGCTCCTCATCTCCTCACTCCAGTCCACCACACACCTGATACAAAAGCTACAACTTCTGCATGGTCTCACCAAGCCACATTTCTAACACATTACTCAACACAATAATGGAATTGTAGGTCTACACATCTATACTGTACACACAAATATATACAGCAAACTATAGAATATGAAAGAGGTTTTGCAATATCGTTGGAACTGAAATGTGAAGAATAACAAAATGAAAATGAATATTCTTCGGAAATCCTGTGTAGTAAAGAGGGAATGGTGTCTTAAACACAGTTTTAAGAATCAAAGTTCTCAAATGTGACTTCAATTGTTTCAGGTAAACACAGTGTGGATAGCAAATCATCCCGATGACCCCAACACCTTAACAATATTTCCATATACATTTAAGTCAAAGAAAGGTCGAAGCAAAGTTTACTGTGAATGCTATGGACTGCAGATTCCAAGTTCTTGAATTAAATGGCAGGAAGTTTTGATCGGTGTCCTGGGCACTCCCAGCTCCCAAGTGGAATGCTATGGGATACTACATGACCCTGCTCCTCTTAACTGTGTTTCAGTCGAGGTAAACACGTCGAGGAGCTGGGAGCCCCCGACAGACCCTCTAGCAAGCAGGCAGAACTGAGGGAAGCGTGGTTCTGAGCCGAGACTCTTCTTCTGCAACAGCGCCATCGCCTTCATCATCTCACACGAACAACACACTGCTCTCCTCTGTGGCACAGTTCACATCCCTGCCTTCACACTCCCTCCACCTTCCTTTCCCACAGAAAAACAGCCATTTTCACAAGCTCTTTCTCCCCTACCCCATCCCTCCACCGGCAACCCCAGCCTACTGGAAACTTTATTTGGTTAAGCAATACTATTTTCCTATACGCAGAAGGCAAAATTACAAATGACTGAACATTCTACCCTTGAATAAGGAGCAAATATTGACAGCATTTGTCATGTATTTTATGCATTAATAATGTTCTATTTCAATTTTAGAGATGACTAAGGACTGACAATATTTCAATATAAGAAACATAACTGTGATGCCCAGGGGAGGTCTTCACTTTCTTGGAAAAGCTGTAAACATGCCACAACAAAGCCGTTTTAAGCAGCCTAAGTCATCAGGTGAATTTTTACAAGACCAAGCTGGGTGTCAGCTGTACCAGATGAATTGCAAAAACACACAGAAAAAAAGGTTAATTCAATTACATAAATCAACCTCAACATGTTTTGACTGGTGTAGGAGCTGTCGCTGACTTCCTAAACAATGTGTGTCCTAATGACTATACTGCTGCTAGATTAGCCTTTCCCAGCAAAACACAGAGGCTGCCACATCAGTTTCTCTGTTGCTACAGCAACTGCTTACTTTCCATGTCAACTGCAGCCCAGTTTCTATGGAGACACATACACAAAAAAAAATTCTTCTGCGCAGCCAAGGACCAGATGGCAGTGAACTGTGGAAGTCACATGGAGAGGCTTTAACATTCAGCCCGGCGCTGAAGGAAGGCACATTTCTCCACTCAGACAGCACAATGTAATTCCACGTCAACCAGAAAGCCTGTCCTCATTACTGGGTGAGAGGCTGGGATCAATATTGGATGAACCTGTAATATGCTGAAATCCTTTTGATTTGTTCTAGGAATACTGAAAGCTTAAAACAGCAGCCCACTAGTGTTTGCAAGCCAAGCCACGTTAAAGGTTTAAGGTAAATATTTGCGCTATAATTCCATGGCAGTAGACTCATCAAAAATAGCCCAACTGCCCCCACACTTATGATGCACTCCTACAACAAGGTGCAGTATTTTTATTGTTGCGCAATACTCTGTTCAGAAAGCTCAGAAAGTGGTGCCTTCAATAAAATTCCTTTTCCAAGTTCTAATAACTCACATTTTCATGAAAAAAGTATGATTTCATTTTTTTTCCCCAGGCACAGTTACTTCTCACTATTAGTTTATAAGCACACTTCTTTGTAAACTACTGTAGTTAACTCAATTATGCTTAAAGTGCTCAAAAGCAAACAGACGTTGGTGTGCGAAGTGAATCCAGACTCTTAAAATTAAGAAAATGCTATCAGGTTATGCAGTGTGTCAGTCACGTTTGGTCCAGTGGGTTATTTCTATCATACAACTCACATGAGAATTCCATGCAATAAGTCAACAGAATTACTAATTCCTTACTACATGCACACTTTTCACTAAGTAAACTCGTTACATTCGTAAATTGGATTCACCTAAAGAGGTATGTATTGGGAAATTTAGTTTCTAGCAGGTTTACTTTCATCCAGCTCATCATTCTGGTGAAAGTGCATGGTAAACTTTTAAAATATACAGTAGGTTTATTAAGTTGAGTTTAAGTTGCAGATGAGGAGATATACAAAGTACCAAATACGAATTACTATCTAAAGCTTACAGTCCTCAAAGCCCAGAAGATCAAAACAGAAAATGTTTTATTTGAATTAAGGCTGACAACTCTGCAAATGAAGACACCTTTAGTTAATCCTGCCGAAACATGAACTACTTTCACTTTCAGCAAACGTGCATTTTCAAAGCATTATTTCCTTCCTAAGTGTTCACAGTGACCAGTAATAAAGAAATAATCTGGTTTTGTTTCATGTTGACTTACAAAACTAAGTGAAACAAACTGAAGTTACAGAGCTAGAAAAAAAATCAGTTCAGAATTCCTGGAGGAGTTTAACAGGTTCTCAAACGCATATGTTAATTGATACCTCTAGTGTGGAAAGAAAACAGTACAAAAATAAAGCTATGATCATGATAAAAACATATGACAGCACCTGTTGCAGCAGTGCCAAAAACAATGTGCGATTGCCTTGGCAGGGCAGCGGAAGCAGGCGGGAACCTAAAAAATATATATTCTGCTGCAAATGTCTCATTAAACAGGCAACAGACAGGGAACAAATCAGATACAGACGCTTACAACACAGTGTAAAACAGAACCTACCTGACTCCTGTCCTTGTCCACCTTCTTGAAACACTTGTTCAGGGACAGGTTATGCCTCACTGAATTTTTCCACCCAGTGGGGGCGTTGGCGAAGTAGGGGAAGTGTTCGAGAATCCAGTTGTAAATGTCCTTCACCGGCAGTCTCTTGGCGGGGGAGTCCTCGATGGCCATGAATATGAGGCAGCTGAAGGAATAGGGGGGCTTGCAGTTGGGGTTCTGCTTGGCGTCGTAGGGCAGGTCTGAGTGCGCCGGGGACGGGGGGGTGTCGTCGTCGATCTCCTGGACGGGGCTTACGCTCCGCAAAACCGAGTCCCCGAAACTGTTGAGCAAGTTCTTGCTTTCGTGCAGCCAGTTCAAGTTCGTGAGCTCTTCGTCCTCCATGGGCCCCTTCTCCAGCTTGGTGGTCGGCAGTGACAAGTCCAGCTCCTCAGCTTCCTGGAGGGCCTTGGTCAGCGAGCTCCCCTGGTAATACTGGCTCAGGCCACTGGCAACACTGACACCCGAGCCTTCCGGCTTCTTACTGGGAGGCATGACTGGACCCATTTAGACCAAGACTCCTGCAGAGGAACAATGCGACAATCAGGCTAACATCAAGGAAACACAGCGGACACGCAGGACAGTACCGCTGCACTGCACCCAGTACCTGCTGACGGCTCCTGTTCACCCGTACCTCCTGGCCCACTGCCCACGCAGGAGTGGACAGAAGGAAAGGCCGTGGGAGAGACTGTGAAATATTACGGCTCAGGACTTAGTCTACGATTGCAAAACCGAATGGGAACTGGGAACATGCTGTATGTATGTACAAATGCACACAGTGTAGAATACCTTATTGTACATCCTAAAACACACGGATTCCACGTAAGAAGCGCACCTGGAGCTTTATTCATTTCCCAGCCTCAGTACATCGCAGTTCCTTAAGCACTGGTAAAAGAGCAGTTAAAAAAGAAATAAATAATTGTGTTGGCGCAGTGTTACAGAATTCAGAGAACACTAATTAAAAATGGATGCCATGTCTTTCAAGCCAAAATTAAGCCTCAACTTTTGACACGGCTTGAAAACATGCGATTATCACTTAATCCACCAATATTTTGATTGATTTATTTGCTGCTGTCACTGCCCTTCAAGCAGAGAGCTTTGCTCTCTATATTTAATTAAGGGAAGAGGCATGTTATAATGACTCTTATAATGGCTAATCCCTTGTTTTCTCAAGATGCACTAACCAGATCAGTCACTGAAAACAAAATAACAGCCTGTAATAAAAACCTATTGACTTTTTTCTACACTAAAAACCTATCATATACCAGAGCAGATTTTCAAAAAGTCCTTCAAAAAACAGTCTGACACGTTTCAATTCCTTCACAGGAGAAGAGCTCTGAGTGAAGACTGATGAGCAAAGAACAAAAGCAAACAAATAAAAATACCAGTACAAGTAAACAGTAACGTAGTCCAGATTCCCCGCTCATTGCTTCTTTTTGAAAATGTGCTATTTACTGTGAAACGTGCACTCGGACACCTCCTTACACTACGGCCGAAACGAGCGCGTGCGTCACTTTCCACTTCGCCCGACTGCCAGCCCTGCTGAGGAACAGGGAGCTGATCTTGGAGACGTAGATGGAAAGGCAGTTTCCAAAGTCTACTGCTCCATTCACTGCCATTTATATACTGTCGTTAAAAGGTACGAGACATCTTAAGACACAATTATAAGTTACAATATATTGTACACATGATCATGAGCATCAACACTTTCCTTAAAACCGCTCCTAGCGTTTTCTACAATTACAAACACTTTGACTGTTATTAATACAGAGTAATTTGGGTAAGAACCAAGCTTGTCATTTATCAATCTTTTACTCCTATTGGTGGGTATCTTTAAAAAACAATGACCTCAGCTGAAGGCAAGCTATTCGTGAACAGCCAATGTGAAGCGGTGTAGTAGGCAATCCATCACATTTACAAATTAAATCTAACTGACTCGTTATCAGGTGTTCTTTGTCATTAGAACATCGTTACATTCTCTCTCACACATCTAGAAACCTAAAAGGCTGATTTTGAACTACAAAGTACAGGTTTTAGGACTGGAACGATGTGGTTACAATCTCTGAAGATCACCTGAGACTTTCTGAAGATTTAGCCTGAGTGCTTCTGGCCAATGAAAACCCATCAAGGGAGAAGAGTAGGAGGAGAGAAGCAGAGAATGCCAACTGTCTGAAACTTTTACACAGCAGCACATCTGTTTGTCAAGGAAGTGTAAATTGTGCTATGTAGATACAACTGAAATCACCAATTGGTTGACACTGGATCTGAAGAGCAGGGCAGCACCCAATAAAACAAACCTAAATGTTTTTAACTAAAATTAAAACAACTTTAAAACTTCTTGTAGCACGGGCCTGATAAGTGTTTCTTTACTGAAGTGCACCTGGTTTCAGAACTTTTTACATTTCAGACCTGATCGCTTTAGAGGGGACTGATGCTAATAAGGAAGATAACAAGAAGATCGAAAATGAAGAATAGTGCTATTAATTTAAAAATCAAACAAACTGATTCACCAAAAAATAAAGGTGTTACATCCCTCTCTTAAAAACGTAAGTGATCCAAATTTGGCTCCAAATGAAAGTTCGAGTCCCATGAGCCTCTGAACAGGAAAATTATATTATAGCTGACAGTAAAGTAATTTAATTGCACTGTTGCCATGACGACGCACTGCTCTGTTTGTGCCTAATTTGTTTAACTGTTCGTAGCTTTCCACAAGAGACCTAATATTCCCATTATTCCCCAATCTAGTGTGTTATAAACTAACTCTTCAACGAGCCCCTAACGATCGGTCTCCCTAATGGACAAGGAAGCCCAGGTGAATGAGAAAACTATTTAAAAAAAAAAGTACACCGCCCTTTAAAAAAAAATCAGTCATAATTTTGCAATTGTCTTAGAGCAATAAAAACCTCCATGCCTACGTCCTTGACAGGAAAACTGCTGGCTAACGTGGTACAGACGATCTGATTGCGCTTCCATACATGGCCCTATAAATTACGATGTCTCATACCTTCAAAATCAAAAGAAGTTAAAGATTAAAACTACAATTTCAGTGTAATCTCTGTGTCCATCACACGGAACGCAAAAGCCATTACACACGTTTGCTAAAGATTAAGTTTCCCCGCTGAGAAACGCAAACGTGAAGCCGGCTGACAACCAGCTAATGAAAACATGTTTCCTTGAGGTAGCGCAGAGCAAACGCACTGCTACATATGTGGCACTGAAAGTAATTAACGGCACGGAAAATGTTGCCGAACATCTGATCCCCGTTTCCCACGCCGCGACGAGAGCTTTAAGCCCTCTGTGGACTGCCGCGCGTCTCTCCTTCCCCACGCAAAACTTATCTCCTGACTTTCAGCTGCCCCCATTTTTTTGTATTCAGCCGGGAAAACTGTGGAGCCTGAAAAGTAGTTTTAATCCTTGCCGTGCTGTGCTCCACAGCACCCAAGTCCCGTATTATTATTATTATATTTGTTTTAAAAAAAAAGTTTCGGACGTACAGTAAGGGCTGAGCGGTCACCCGTGCCGTACTTCACAACGATACTTGAAAACTGAATATTTCAGAACAGACGCGTTTTTAAAACGCTATCCGCCTTCTAGGCACGGGGGAAAAAAATGACCGAAGCGCAGTATCACACAAAGCACAAAGCTGTTTTGTTTTGTTTTTGTTTTTTGCTGATTCTCTTACCTGAACATCTAAGGGGTGACAGAAAATAGTCTCTTTGGAATCAAAGTTCCTGAGTGAATTCCTTTAAACCCGTCCATCGCATTCTCCCGCACTGCCCCGACAGCAGCCAGCCACACACGGAAAGCGCACGGTGCCGCAGGCAGCCTCAGCACATCTCGGCTTCTCCCGTCCCTCCTGCTAGACCGGCCGCCTGCGTTTGGTCTGCTCTAGCTGAAAAAGCGATAACTGTTCCCACTGCACATAAAAACAGGCCCACATGACCAGAGCGGGAGGCCGTGGGCTGGGCGCTTAGCAGGAGCTCCAGCAACTGCACAGACTGCGGAGACGGCAAGGCAAGGGGTTAGAGGGATGATTGAGCACTCCCGCCTGTCCGAAAGCCAAAACGCCAGCTGTCCGAGCACATCAGCGCCGGTTTCTCGCAGGCCTGCACGCCTCGGTCGCCAAGATGCGGCGGAAGGCTGTCAAACTGCTGGGAACCCCGAAACCGAGGAAGAACTTTTGCCCATATTGACGAAACCCATTTTTTTTCCCAACACGCGGTACAAGCGTAATGGCTCCCAGCCTGCCTTCAGTAATGTGTTTGCCCGCGGTCAAACTAAACACAGCGGTACATACATAATAAAAGAGCATCTTTATGGGAGAAGGTGCCCGGTTCCACATGCTCCTCCGAAGATCTGGCCCTCAGGAAAGAGCTACTAGTTGAGATCCGGGCTTTCTTACGCGGTGCCCAACTCAAGGCTTTGGTGACTGTACTTGCTTATGTGGTACAGTCCAGGAATTAGCGTCTTTCAAAACAACAAGAAACGGATCTTGGGCTCCTCTGTTTTCCACAGGGCCTGTGCTGAATTGCGTTCGCCTGCAGGGCAGACGGGAAAATTCTTGCTCAAACTACAAACATGTAATTTCTCAATGGAGACGTCATGGTAAACACTATTGGCAGTATCTGAGCAGTACAATGTTCCTATGGCATGAGAGGAAAGGTTATTTGGCTTTTAAGATCTGCGTACAACAGCTAAGACATTTTATTGAGTTTCGAAAAGAACAGTTACCCCTCCCATGCACCACAGGGCACAAAATCACTTATATTCCTGTTCAAATTAACAGCAGGATCAATGCAATCAAGGAATTATTTTATCATATTAATATTCATGTTAAAACGCATTAAAGCTTGACAGTTGTTTTACTACAAGGAATGGTAACTGAAATCCAAAATGGATGAAGAGAAAGGAACTAACGTAAATCACCAATTATAGCAGCAAACTGGTCTGAAGGTGTATCTCAGTTTTAACAACAACAGGCTTAGCGTTTCCCGGGTTCTTGGCTGTGTTTCTGTTCTTTCCATTGCTAAAGTTCCCGACGTGTGAACAGCGAGAACAAGGTTTCCAATCATTCTTTCTGCCGAAACGCTGACGGCGGCCCGGAGAAGCAACATCGCAAGACGTGCGCGGCCCGGTCTCGTCCCCGGAGCCATTCCAAGCCTGGGATACAGGGCCTGGAGTCGGCACAAGAACGATACAGAGCACATCCGCGCGGAGCAGACGCAGCCTGCCCCTATTACAAGCCAACCCCTGCCAAACTGTCATTTCGCTGTTCAGCCAAACAGGGGACTTGTGTAATAATAACCACAAAACTCATTTAAACTCTGAAAAGGCGACTAATGAGCCCATTCATGGCGGCAATAAATTATTCACTAAACCACTGATCCCACTCAAGAGAAACGACTAAGTGAACTTTAAACACCAAGCAGCAAAGCACCTGACACCCGGAGAGCTTCTGGTACCCTACTGCAGATGGATCTGTCACAGAATCGCAGGAATGAAATACCTTGTTGTGTGTGAAGCCAAAGATGTAAGAGCATCCCGTCTGGGAAAGCGAGAAAAAAAATAGATGTAACAGTGTCTAAAATCTAAAACAGTAAACGATTTCAGTTCAGTATTTTTTACTCAGTCAACACTAGCAGTGAGAACTTGCACATCTTTACTGCAGAGAGATATTTAGCAGTGGTGTATAAATAAGGTTGATACAAGAACCCTAAATACAAACACACATTTGTAGTCCAGTTCCGGAAAAATTAAGAATTAATTAAGAAAAATCCCACATCATCAGCTTCAAGGATAACTGAATTTTTATTTAAAATTATGAAAACTGTACACAAATCCTGGAAGATAACCAAGACCAGCTGAAACAAAATCTAAGGCTGCAAAGATATCTGTCAACTCCCGGGACTTTAAGAATGCTAAAATGAGAAATCAAATTGGCAGCAGGAATTAAAACCACTCAGAGACAAGCTCAGGATAAAACAGCAAATAGCATGATAATGAAATTGCATTTGCTATAAATCGGGATGAGTGGTGATTTCCTGTACACTAGTCACAGCCAAATCTCCATGTTCAGTCTGATGACCCACTGGAATGAGAGAACAGGAAGAGGACCGTAAACTAACTGGGTATCAGAAACACAAACCAGAGAAGCTCAGCTCGGTCCTTCCCACCCGGAGTTCAATTACCTGTTTTGCTTTCATGAGCCTGGAAATCGGTCATCTGTTCTTCAACAGCTCTTTTTCTCTAGGCACTTTTTTTTTAAATTGGCAAACTTCAAACTAAACTCTGCAACTTCATGGGGCAGTGTGGAGAGCAAAAGAGCCTGAAATAAACCACACAGCTCCACAATCCACCCGGCAAGCCCTGACTCATCTCCTGGTGTTTACCTGACCGAATTCCAGCACCGCTCATGAAGGGTGTTGGCAGCAGTCCTTCCTTGAAAAGGTGTCACATGTCTTGCCCCAGTAACCTGTCTGGCAAGCATGATCGTCTTGCTTTTCATTGGTGGGACTGCGTTCTGCTTCCTGCGGGCTGTTCCACACCCTGTTGACTTGTTTCAGTAATAACAGTCAGAGCTGATGCTGGTTGATTCCAAAGAAAACAACTGGCAGGCACCCTTGTATTCCAGAGAAAATCCTAATTTGTCAGATTATCAAATCTGAACCTGAGGAAATAGTGAAACTGTACTAATCTCCTTTTTTGTCTGGAAGAGTAAAGAAAGTTAACTAAAATCCAAACCGAACACGCATTTTTATTATCATGTTTACATATGTTACTGGTTGCGATTTCGGCATATGAAGTAGTTTTTAAAACTACACCTTTTCAAACTTGGAAGTCTTACAATTACACCCAATATCAATGTTTTCTGCAGAGACATTACATGCCGGTTAAACATTTCTACAGTAACAATCTCTGTGGATAAAGGGGGGCATTTTTCAGGGCTTCTGGACACAACTATACCTCCTATAACAAGGGGAAACACAAGTTATGGTGTTTAAGTAGATTTATAAATGTGTCACAAGCAACATGCTTATTAACATATTCAGTATACATTATTGTATAGGGTAATGTTTTTTGTGACACATAGATGTCTAGTACTCCAGGGTATCACATCCTTAAAGAACTTAAAGAAAAAAAAGGACAGCAGATACAGGGACGTCAAGATTTAAATTTAAGTTTTACAATTTACTGAATAAAAATGAGATTATTCAGAACAAACTTATAAAATATATTAAATCGATTCTCTATCAAGTGGCAGCCAGTCTCTTGACATCTCCAAGTAAATATGATCATAAATGTCTGAAAAGAATTCTATCTCTCTTTTTTAAAAACCAGCTTGATTACAGTCGCACACCATAAAATTGACTAAAATCCCTTTGGCAAAGAAACAAAGGCATAAATACTTGAGGTCAAAGTACCTTTTCTTCTATTGTCAAAGTAAAGACCTGAGGCGTTTATTACCTTATCCTTATCTAACCCTGGAGGACTGCAAGCTGAAAAATGTCTGATTCTACCAGCTGTTATCCAAAGGCCTTCAGCTAAGGACTTCCAACAGCCACTTAAGACAACAAGACTAACAGCAATACCCAATCACTGGAAAATTGCTCATGTAGAACTCATCCATAAACAGAGCAACAAAACCACTGTAAACAAACAGGTCTTATGTCTACAAGGTTCTAGAAACGATAGTGGCTCAAATGGCAAATGTGCTGACCCAGGCGATCATGGGTTCGAATGGGACGCATCGACTGTGACCAGGATTCCCCCGAGGGCAGGTGCGCAACTGGCCGCGTGCTGCCGCGGGCGGGGTGGGATTAGCCGGCCAGGGCTGTCCCCACTGGCCACGACACGGCGCCCCCTGTGGCCCCCCGGGAGCTTGCAGGCTTGCAATGCTGTGGGTGAGGGTCAAGCATGACCCTCCAGGAAGGGCCTCTGCTGCCTGTGACATGCTGAAAGATAAGTGGCTGAAGGTGGGAGTGTCATAGAAGTGTGACTGAACGTCCTTATTCTCCCCCGTGTGCGGCCACAGGGTTTGTAGCTGTGAGCTGAGTTAAGAAAAACTCACAATAGGGTAATCCGAATCAGATTGGTGTAACAAAAATAACCAGTATCGCTAAATTCAAATGACAATGTTGAACTCAACATTGATTTAGAAAAGGTAGGTTTTGCTTAATTAACTTGAGGGTTCTTTGAGCAAGCAAAAGTAGTAATAGATGCAAACAAATAAAAGTATGTGATGTGGTGCATTTCAAAGGGCTTTTGATAAAGGTTCCTCATTAAAGATTAATTCTCAAATTACGTGCGGTAGGCTTTCAAGGTAATGCAAGTGGTTTACGAAAACATTAATAAACAGTAAACAGAGTATCAGTAACAGTTAAGTTACTAGAGAGATTTGTATTAGGACCACTGCTCTTCATAATTGATGTCAATGACCTAGATTCCAGTACAGTTAATAAACTAATCAAGTTTGCAGATGATACCAAAGTAGGAGGATTAGCAAACATTATAGATGCTGCAAAATGAAATTCCAAAAGATTTAGACAATTTAAAGTGGGCACACACCTGGTGAATGGCGTTTACTATAGACCAGTGCAGAGGGTTACATGCAAGTAGCAAAAACATACCATCTGAAAATATGATGGAAAACACTGAGCTTGAAGAAGCTACCTATGAAAAATACTCAGGTGTTTATGTTGACACATCAATTTGCATTGTCTAGACAATGTGGGAAGGTGATAAAAAAGCAAACAAAATGTTAGAATACAAAGATGAAAGTATGGAATTTAAATCAAGCGATATTGTGTCACAATTGTACAATGCAGTAAGAAAACCACATTTAGAATTTTGTGTACCATATTATAACCAAGTTACAGACAAAATACATTCCCAGACCTAAAAGAATCTCCTGCACTGACAGGCTAAATCTTTATGGTATTGGAAATGTAAGTATTTATAATTCTGAAAGGCACTGACAAAGTCAACACAGTGGACTTCTCCTGAATCAACAGTGAAACGCAAATCAGAACACACAGGTGGAAAAGTGGAAACTAGGGGGAAGTGCACTTAAAACTGAAAACAGGAGGATCATTTCCACATAAAGGGTTGTAGGAGTTGAACAAGCTACTCAGCCTCGTTTTCCAAAGTGACACCCTGTCTTCTTTCAAAAACTGTGAGTTAGATCATCAGATCAATTAGCTACTAACTACCTAATTGGCTAGATGAGTCTCCTATCTCATGTTAAATTCATATGTTTTAGATACAACTTTCACAGGCAACACAAAGTTAAAGCTGTCCATTTCTGATCAAATCCCAATACCCCAATCTTATTGTATTGCTGTACTTGACAGTTTAATCTTCACATTCTTCTAATATGAAGAAAAAATCTGTCTTATTCTGTACATCTGTCATTGCTATTAGACGTGAAATATGTAACTTTTTAATTGTCATTCAAAAACAACTTGCCAGGGGCAGAAGTTTCATTACAATTTAGAAACAATATTGCTTTAATCTTGGATGAAAAGCTTTAGTTTTCTCTCTTTGTTTTATTTCCCAAGCACATCACAAATTCAAGCCTGAAGCAAAGTGTTCAGTAATGGTTTCCTAGGCTTGACGAGGAGGGTTACCATCATCAAGTACTTCAGCATTTTATTTATTACTATTTTTAGAAAACATTTATTTTTATTTTTAATGGATTTCCTTTGACTTACATCAACCTCACTTACAGAAAATTACATTGCCTCTGCAGAAAAAAACAACATTGTGTAAGTGATTAGGGAGTCATTAGCCAAGAACAGCAGTTTAATATTTTCTGTAAGCATAATGAATATCATGCTCTATAGCAGTATCAAAAGCAATCCTCAAACTGTCTCTTACACTTTCCCACAAATGCACTTCCAAATTCTACAAATACAGTCTCACTCAAAAGACCATTCTGTCCGCACAGCTGTTGCCCTGGATTCAGGTCAGGGGCGCTGTCTGTGTGGAGACTGAGTTTGCATGTTCCTCCTCGGGCTCATGTAGATTGTCTCCAGGCACCCTGGTTCCCTCCCGCCTCCCCAAGACATACAGGTGAAGTTGGATTGAACCAGATAAGATTTTAAAATAAAACCCCCGGAAAAGGTTGGCGTAGCCCTTTGAGGAGTAGCATCTACAGCTGGCCTATATCACATTCACACGGGTAAAAATGGACTACCTGTTTCTAAATAAAAGAATGTCTGCGTGGTGCTTTACAAGCAAGCTTACTTTCACAACAACAGCAACAACACAGTGCGAGTGCTTCTGCCTGCAGCTCATTCAGAAGTCACTACACTCCTACTAGACTTACGCTGCTAAATTTAATTATTTCCCCTGACACAGAGTGAACAGGGAGTTTGACTGATAGCAGTCTATACTCAGCGGCTCTGTGACATAAAATTACTGGGAAGCAGTTAAGGATTATCCAATCAGTTCAAGTCATATTTACCACAATGATATACTGTAACCTAACACCCAAAGTACATAGTCTAGCTCCTGGCTCTCAGGAGTGAGTCCTTTCTCAAGGGTATTTTCATTTACCACTGTGCACTACTCTACTCCTACTCCACTTCAAGATAAACCTATCACTCAGGGGAATGTCCAAATATACTAACAGTAAATGGAAAAAAATACATGGTTTTAAGTTGCTATTAAGAATTTAAATTTGAACAATAGAAGCCAAGGAGCCCTTTTCATTGCCAAATGAAAGACAAGCTTGTGAATAATGCTCAGCTGTACTTTTTGTACACCTTCTTTAGTAGCCAGCAAGTACCAAGAAGGCTTTAAAGAACAGACACATCATTCCTTGTCATAAGCTGATACTTATAAAAATATATTCATACAACACGTATTCAAACTATTGTGTACTGTCTGCATGTACAATGCTAACCCCATAATTAAAACCACCTTCATGTCCTTTCTTTCCTGCTTAGCCCATATTAACATACTTGAGGAAAGGCAAAATCAAAGTTATTTGCCATGACAATTATTAGAAATGATTGAGCTCTGTAACTGCTGGTTCACTGCTGACCTTTGGCTTAGGGATACCTGCTGGTTCAGATGCGATAGGTAGAATCACAAACCCACTGAAAATGTTTTAAAAAGCAGACATGAATTAACGTATCTTCAAGTGAACGCAATATCAGATATGCAGTGATGCTACATTCATTCAAGTGCTGTATTCCTACTTCTTCAATTTCCTTTTTTTTTTGCAAGGAAAAAAAAAAGTTTACCTCTATAAAGCACCAGTCAATTAAAGCACACTAATGAAAGGATCCCAACCATCCAGGTCTGAATACACATTCCACCAAAGAGTTACAGGGCAGTCTATAAAATCAAGGAATTTTTCTCATTTTTCTACTGGTCTTTTGGACAACAGTTATATCAACGCCGATACGATATCTTCAAAACAGGACTGTATTTAGGCCAACCCAATACTCTGCCTTCACATCAGCTGTCAGGCTGCATAATACAAAACTCCCTCTTTGGATTACTCTCCTTACATGGGGGGGGGTGACCCTTATAAGCTCATATTAAGTGAATCAAAATGTTTTTCCGCTCCTTCTCCGTGCAGTGTTGCCTTCACCCCATCACACCTTGAGCTGCACAGCTGGTGCTCCAAGGACGAGCAGGCGCTGCTGTCAGAACAGAGCCGGCTGCTGTTTGCTGCAAGTGTGTCGCTGTGCATCGCCTGAAACACGCACACGCTGGTTACCTTGGAAACCAGCACAGCTAGGGTAGAGTGACAAGCTGTGTTAATTCCTTCACCCATGAACCCCAGGGGAGCAGTAACATTCATCTTCATTTCCATTTGTGTCTAACACTGCATTAAGAATATTATTTTTCCACTACAGCTTTGCTAAACATCACCGTTTTTTTTTCCTGTAAAATATGCATCACAAATAAAAGTGAAAAGCTAAGAGAAGAGATTAAACAGCACAGCTAAACTGTGATAACACATTACTACATAGAAATATATATAGCCTGTCTATACTCTTAGATTTTATTTGCTCATGCTTATTTTCTGTTAACACCCCCCCAATCAGTACATTACACATCTCATTCTCTGTAAAAACTCTGTAAAAAAAGGTTAAGAGTGGTAAGGTTGAAGAAAAGTGTTAGTATTAGTTTTCCTTTGCAGAAGAACAGCTACAGAAAAGCCACTATACCAAAACAATGGCCTTAACACCTGACTTAACACACTGCTAAAAATGTACTTCAAGTGAACACGCATGAGCATTTGAACGGCACGTTGAATAACCTTGGAGAGGCTCCCATTAGTGACTAAGGGCAGCTCCTGAGCTATTTCTCGCACGCAGACCAGTGACTGGACTGGTATTGTTGTTCTTTCAGGTGATTTCATTGCACGTGAGGTGACCTGACATGACACAGCCTGGGCTGCCGGTTCCAGTGGTGGCCTGCGGGTCAGAGCTCTGAATATGCTTCACAGTGTGCTTAGCCAGGACAAAGCCCTCCCGCTCCCCAGCTTCTCCTCCAGAGGGTGTCATCTCCAGAAGGAAAGCTGAGTGCAACGCCTAGAAACCCACAAACTGACCTCTGCGCCACGCTGGTTTACAGTTAACCTTTTCTACATTCGACAATCACCAGCGAAACATCGCTTTTTCTTGCAAGCACTTACTGAAGGCCAGACAATACAGTCTGAAATCGAGCAGCATTATCTTTTCAATATAAAACAGTGTCTGTGAATACCATTGCCCCGGTAAAGGACTTGACTAATGCCAAGGATCAATCAAGCACAACCGTTCTATGAAAGGAGTAACAGAAGGAATTCTAATCTCATCTACCATGGAACGGAGCACCAGTCATCTCCTCTCTTTGAAGGACAGAAAGATAATTATTTCACTAACTCTGACAATGGGCTCACTCCTGTAAAGCTCCAGTACTGCTGTTTCAGATTTCTTTCAGGAAGAGCGTTGAGAGCTAAAGGAGCATACAGAAATACAGTCACCTAGGCACAGCAGCTACAAGACAGAACTTCACCAGGCACTCACCACTGCTCACTAGCTCCCGGGAATACCAAAGAAGACAGGGAATTCAATTTCACAGCAGACAAATGCCAAGGGACACAGAATCAAGCCTTAGAAATGCTATCTCTTGGGAATGCTTAATGAAAATTAAAACAACTCCTATGTGTCAGGTTTGGTTAAATTAATATTTTAACAATAAGATTTAACACACAAAAAGCAGCCATATCACCCGCAACTCACCCCTGGCAGCCCACTGAAGCCCAGCAGGTGTGAGCCTGGTCAGGACCTGGATGGGAGACTCCTGGGGAAAACTAAGGTTGCTGCTGGAAGAGGTGTTAGTGAGGCCAGCAGGGGGTGCTCACCCTGCGGTCCATGTGGGTCCTAATGCCCCAGTGTAGTGACGGGGACACTATACTGTAAACAGGTGCTGTCCTTCGGATGAGACGTAAAACCGAGGTCCTGACTCTCTGTGGTCATTAAAAATCCCAGGGCGTTTCTGGAAAAGAGTAGGGGTGTAACCCCGGCGTCCTGGCCAAATTTCCCATTGGCCCTTTCCAATCATGGCCTCCTAATAATCCCCCTCTATGAATTGGCTACATTACTCTGTTCTCCTCCCCACTGATAGCTGATGTGTGGTGAGCGTATTGGCGCACTATGGCTGCCATCGCATCATCCAGGTGGGGCTGCACATTGGTGCTGGTGGAGGGGATCCCCATTACCTGTATAGCGCTTTGAGTGGAGTGTCCAGAAAAGCGCTATATAAGTGTAAGCAATTATTATTATTATTATTATTAAAAAGGACACAACTGAATTCAACCTCCACCCTTCAAATGTACACTGTGTGCGGCTTCCTGCCACTCTGAGTAAATAACTGCTCTTTTAAGAAACTTTTAAGAACAGAGCAAAAACCTATCTGTCTGAAAGTCTGGCTTTGAGCGCAGCAAGAATGCAACTGTTTTAATCATAAAACATCCCATACGGGCTACTTTTGGATTGATTTTCAGACAAAAAACTACCCAAAAAACTCTCTACAGTGCCATGGTCGCCAAACAAATCATAACTAAGTGATGGAAAAAATATGTTTAGGAGACAATTCCCAGTGTTTCTCTTTACTTCTGGAATTCTAATCAGAATACTATTGCTTAAATGATAAGTGTTACTAAATGACTACAATAGTTGTATTATGTGTTAAGTTTCATTACTAAATTGCTCTCAGACATTCCCGATCTGTACAATAACGCCCAACAATGCAATTAATAGTGTTGCACAGAAGCGCTGCAGGTATCTCAAGTGCATTTAAAGGATTATAATTGTTCGAGCCTGATTGCCACTGGGACTCTCAAGCAGGTTTGCTCATTACTTGAGCCAGTGCTTGAATCAAGGCAGGATTACAATGACAACAGCTGTATCAGAAAGGAGTTTGAGGATTAAACAGAACAGGAAGGGAGAGTTTAGCTACATATTCAGAAACTCTAATATAAGCATATGAGCAAAGCAAGGCAATAATAAAACATAGAAGGCTCTTTGGAGTAAGACAAGAGACGTCAAAGGTGAGTGAACAAGCTTTTGATTAACCTTTTTTTCTGGAGAATATCTTCTTTTACTGTGAACACACAGGTAGATCCTTTATTCGTCTGGCCATTATTGATATACTTAAAGGTTAGATTCTCCTGATTCTGTGTGAAAGTCAGGGGGAAATTAGATTTAAAAAGCTGGTATCATAGAACCCAAGACAACAGCCTTTACTCAACATGGATTCACAAAGTATGAATGAAGGAGTGGGAACTCCATTGTACAAAGAAACCTTCACAGGGAGTCCATGTACCACCAACGTAGGACACTACATTGCACCTTGTTGATCTGTTTGAGGAGAGTGGAAGTGGGCTAAGGTCAGACCTGCTGCTCATGGAAACACTTCTGAGAAGCTGCACGGGGCCTCAGATGGGGTTACTGAGATTCACCTTGAGATCATGCACAGTAGTTTCACTTTGGCCTGATATAACCTGCAGAGGACCACCTAGGCCAGCCATGGCACCAGCAGTAGAGCAAAATTCACTGGCTTCAGCGTGGGAACAACACCTGTGGAATCACAACAAATACAGAATAATGGCACCCTGAACACTGGACATGGGTTTTCAGATAACATGCATACAACTTTGGTCTTCCTTAATTAAATTATTAGATATTATAATTGAATATAATAGCCAGATGTATACCCTTATGTTATGGATAGTAATGTATACCTTATGGGAGCAATGTAATTTATAGGCATTTCATTATTATGTATAATGAGAAGAAGGGGAATCATGACCTCTTAACCACAGAGAGCAGACATTTACCCTTCCTAATTGACTATACCAGGCAAGTTGGGTACGTACAGTACAGTACAGTGCAGTCTCTTCACTGCACACAGAAAGAGTTACTGTATCAGTGCACTATACCATGCAGCTCAATTCCCATTTCTGTCGAGAGGGAGAAATCCTCCTAGATGAGGTTGTAAAGTAAAGTCTTAATCTTTAATCAGTGCAGCTGGATCAGCAGTGCTCATTCACGCACCAGCGATAATGCAATCCTGTACCTCTGGAACGCAGGGATGGGAGGATGCAGGAGACAAGTCCTTCACTACATTTCTTTCTATCATTGACTCAACTGGGACTGCAGTCACACAGGGGAACGGCTCCGCTCGATGCAGGCTATGGAGACAGATACCTTCAGACACCTTTGTTCAGAAACCACCGAGTCTGTTTTTTGAAACGGTATTCCCAAGGCAACAAAAACATGCACCAGCATCCTTAGACAATGTGCTAAAATAATAAATACATTACTTTGTTAATAAGCATTACGTTTATTATTTCCACCTCACTCAGAATTCAGTAAAGCAAAAAAATAATAAAAACAGTATCATTACACCTGGCAAAAAACAGTACATAAACATTATAATCTGCAAAGGTATCAATATTCAAGTGTTAATTGATTATGTTATAAAGAGTAAATGACAGAACCTCAGAGCTCAGAGCTGCTAGTGCTTTGTGTCTACAAATCTGAAAGGTTGGAAAAGATGGTGTAGCTCCAGACTACATCTATAATGATCCATGGGATTATGAAACTTAAGATAGAATAAAAAAAAATGACCTACCTAACCTCAACTGTATCTCCAGAGGGTCTGGCTCTCCTGCATTTTGCGAGTTTCCACAAAATGGTTCAGCTAAGAAAACGAAGCTGCTGCTCCTTCCCTTTGGTGACACCAAACCAAACCCTGCTGAAGAGGGGAGACGAGGCAGGACATGGGACCGGGGGCCGGCACTGCAGGGCTACCCCCTGGCCAGCTGTGGCACGAGCTGTACTCAATAACTCACATCCAGGAAAAGCCTTGCACACTGACATGAGAAAGCACGCAGGCACCAGCATGACAACAGAACACACGGGATGTTCCATACACAGAAAGGCTAAAGAACAGTTGAAATGTGTCTGTACTTTCTGATTTCTATTTTTACTCAATATTTACAATTCCTTTCCCACAGTATCTTTTAGCTAGGCACACCATCTGTTTTGCGTGTGTAATGTCTTTGAAGTTGTGCACGTGTGTTCCCACTTGCATATTAGTCAACGGCAACTGTTTACCAAAAAATTAAACATCCAAAATAAAGGCAAGAAGAATGAATATGCTAATGTAGAAAGAAAAATACTAGATATAATAGTTTTCTTTAATCTCAAGCCAAAGATCACCTTAGAACCATCATTAAAATCATTAGTGTGTATAGCACCAAGACACAGTAGTTTAGAGAGGACACGATTAATGACAAACAGAAGACATCTGGCTGCCACATCCTGCAATTTATGAGATCAGTTTTGAGTATAGCCGAATTGCTCAAATATCATGTGCCTTAATTAGAATGGTTTCATTGCTTCTAATTTGGAGTTAAGGTTAATTCTTACAAGTTATTTCTAAATTAAACAGAGTACATCCAAAGGTGAACAGTACTGAACTGTAAATTTTTGTGTCAACAAATCGTACGTTTATAAAATGCAAATCATCTTCTGAGCCCATGAAACAAACTATCCTGCCTGAAGCCCCCACAAGTCAATCACTGCTGATCTTCAGTACTGCAGTGTGTGGGGGTAAACAAGCAACAGACTCCATGGCACTGTTTGGGAGCAAAGGTATCCAGGCTAAATTCCAATCTGGGCTTAGACTGTCCGGGCATGTGCAGCCTGACCTCCCTGAAGTTCCTCCGTCGTTCAACCAGTGAAGCTTCTCTACCTTATCTGCCGTGTACTGGAAGTCTGGCACATAATGGCTGTCTCATATCACCCAGGAGGGAGCTGCACTGGATGAAGTGGACGAAGTCCCCTCCTGTACTGTATGTAAAGTACTTTGCGATCATTTGGGATGAAAAGTATCAGATAATTTGCATTCACATTCATCTTTACGTTTATGTTTGAAGCAGTCATAGAATACCTTAGAAACTGGAGAAGAGAGCAATATGAGTAGTACTGAAGGGCAGAAACACAGGAGGTCCACGCATGCACACCAGCACTGTGTGAAATGTTTACCAACTCACTGCAGAGGCCTAGTCTGTGAGGTCACGGCCCTGCTAACTTCTCTTGACACAGACCACAAGGTAATCAAACAAAACCCTTATCTTCATAAACTCCAGTCACTTCATTTGGGAATACACCTGCGGATCGTTTCAGACTGTGTCCACCACACGTGAATCCAAAACTCCTTACCTGCACCGATAAAAAGCACGAAACAAAAACTGTTCGGTAAGCTAGTTAGATGCCTTATCTTGTAAATGGTTACTTTTTTTTTCCCAACAGCCATTTTCGGACAATCCCGGCTGAAGTCTGGAGCTGGCCCATGTGAAAAAGCGTCCATGCCATGGGTCCTATTGGAACACAGATCATTTTCACAAGACGGGATCAACTGCAGATTCAGCAGTCAGGGTTCAAGCTGTATATGTACTGTATATATTTAAAGGCAGAATACTCTTGAAAAGTCAGGATAACACATCTCAGGTCGTTTGTCTGTCACTAGTGTGTATACCCACTACTGCAGCTGCTCGAGCAACCAGAAGCACAAAATCCGACAATCCTCCTCTGACACAGTTGCTAAGCAACACTCAAGCTTCTGGTTTACAGCTGATGCCTTCAAACTGCAAAGGCAGGATTTATCATTACTTAAGACTTTTATTTGATCTAGATAGATTAACAACCTATGAAATGCTCAGCCCTGTTTTTCATTCCCCGCACTCTCCACTGAAATGGGATGTGGGGAAAATGCACGCATGGAGAAAATCATTTTGAGTTCCCCAACATGTGCTACAGTGTTCTACATAAGTGCTTCATATTTTCCATTTACCAAGGGGAAGCAGAGGTTTTCCTAGTGAGCCTCTTCCTCAAATTAAGGGCAGAGTTTGGCACAGGTTGCAGCAAACATCTTGAATAGAGCTGGCTGGGACACGCAGACGACACAGTGGATTAAACAGATCACTGATTTGTCTGAGATAAAAACACAGCTCCTCACGCTCACTGATGAAATGCATTCTCTCACTAATTGTGCCGTCTAATCTCCTGCGATTGTACAGAAATGTAAAGGCACCAGTGTCTGCAAACACAGACTGTACACAAGCTCCTGCTTTTCTGAAACTAATCAAAACACAGCTGCTGAAGAGGAATAATGTACAGAGAATCAGGACGATGGATTGGCTGCAGAGTGGCTGGATCACTACCCTGACAGGCGACTGCAAAGCCACACCTACTGTAGGAACCTGCTGACACACTGGTTTTGGTTTAACAGCTCTAAGATACGCTTACAAATTTAAGTTTTAAGTTTAAGCTGTGTGTAGATTCAGTTTGATTAAAGTCATTTTTTTCTAAAAGTTAATATTTCTCAGATTTTTCAATTCAATTGGATTCTAAGGTATTCCGATACATGTTCCAATTTTTTTTTAATGCAGGCTTGTCAGAGAAAAAAAACATCTGTATCTGTAACACTTTAAACTCTAGGTGTTAAGATAGCCTGCCTGAATGTTATTAGAATGAACAGCACCTGGGCCTTAACACAATTCTTAAACACTGGTGACAAGTTTTGTCTTATTGTCTAGAACTTGTATGTTCAGTTTAACACACAATTTAGTATTTCTTTCCCTTTCCCGAGTGGTTTGGTTTTTTAAAAAAGGGTGCTGTCACTGCTTGTGTCGGCAAGATAGCCCAGCTTGCCCTGCCCCAGAGCGGACACGGGCAATCAAGACCCAGGCAGCACTGCAGCTGCTGACCACAAACAGCACACCCCCTCACCCACTCTCTGAACAAGACGCTTCAAATTCTTTCCTAGGTTTACCAGATATTTTTGCACACCTGAAAAAAAAAAAAATGGCAAATTGATACCTCATGGAAATGTGTTGGAGGTCAGTAAACGGAGTGAAAAAGCCAGTAAAGGAATACCTAGTAATGCAGTGCTATTCCACTGTTTCCGACAACTGCATGGCTCATATGACTTGAATAATATACTATCCTGTCATCTGTCCAAGTGAACATAAACAAATGTTGCAAAGGTGTTTATCATCCACTACCCTCTTGTACAGAGATGATATATTAAAACTTTTGTATTGTCCAAAATAAAACTGTGTCCAGCTTTAAAATCACACCCAGGCAGGTGACATCAATGCCCTCCTTCTCAAACCTGTACAGCATGCTGCAGGCTCAGAGCACACCTGTTAAAGCATCAAGAATAATGCCCAGTGATCGCATCTGAGGCCTGTAATTAGACCTTTTCATGCAATGCAAGTGAATAACTGTAATAGCAATAAACTGAAAAAAAGAATAAGAAGAAAAATTCTTTCAAGAATTGGTCTCAAGGAAAGTAAATACGAGAGGATAGAACTCATATTTAATGTTATAATGGACAAAAACAGACTTTAAAAATGTCAAAAAACATATATTTTATATTTTTCAAATTTTTATGCTGCTTCTCAATGACAATATTATAAATATCTTGAATGACATGAAAAATACTGAAGCTCCTGTGAAGAACTGTAAAAATTGCTTGCCAAGGAGCTACGCAAGCCTTCATATGCAGCTCTGTCAATAACTGATATTGTTTTGAGGAAGGAATTTCACTGAGCATGAAGCATTTGGTAGGGCAAAAAATATTTCTGCTTTTTTAAGATTTCAATACATGATGCAGAGGCCTCTTCTCTGGGAGTTTCTAAAACCTCATAGATCTTTCACTTATCTTCTGCAAACAGCCTGTGGCTGGCTGTCACAAGCCCAAAGTTTGCTCTTGTTGATAACGCCATAGCAACAGGAGGAACAGCATACTTTAACTTTACAAGCAGGGTGACTAGCACACGCCCTAATTGGCTTGTTTTGCAGTGTAATTTAGTTTAAAAAGAAGCAAAGTTCACAAGTTTATGGCAGAAATGTTTAGCTACAATTTCAAGACACTGTAGAACAGAAACTGATTTGTGCAGAATCTTGACTTGCATTTATTTCTGGCACTCAATTAAATTCCTCTTAGCAGCTGGGAAATGTACAAAAATATATATAACCTAGTTCCAGAGGCAGCACATTTTTGTTGCTATTGTTTTGTCTACAGAAAACAAAGTTTACAAGAATATAATGGATGACCTTCTCTGAAAGTCATTCATTTTTTAGTTAATTTAGGAACTATTTTAATTTAATTTACTCTAATCCATAAGATATCAGTATTCCTTAATCACAAACTCTTATATTACTTATTATAACGTATTAGAACTAATGTCTCTACTAATCAAAGTGAGTTTCTATTCGTAACACCAATGTTACATTCCGAGAACATCTGTCTCCTTCAAACAGCAAACACTTTCCTTTTTATGCAGATTATTCATGAGATACAGGGTGTTGTACAGTTGTGCTGTCTCATTGTACAGCCTATGCCTTTCTAGAGTTAAACATCTGGAACAATGCCTATGAATGCTTAAGTTTACATTCACAGAATTTAAATGTTGAAATGGCCAAACAAGATTGAATGGTCAAGGAATGTGACAATAAAATAAAATAAATGCAGGAAAGAAAAAAAGCCGATTTATTACGGTTCTGCAACAAATTTGACTTGTATGTATGTCGAATGGCTTGGTAAATTCTTCACATAATACAGTTTGTAGACCCTTATAAAAGTCAGCAGTAGTACTTCAATGTTAAGTTCAATTAAAATGTAAAAGCATGGAGAGATCTAGTGAGGCATCATCAAATAGCAGGAAACTATCCCAAGTAAAAGCTACTGTATGTGTGGTAAAAGCATTAGGAACTGTAAAATACTATGTAACTGGGGTCAAACTCCCTGAAAGGAAACGAGGTATTAGGAGTGGGAGTCCGGATGGTGTCAGTTTCCAATGCAAAGGTTAATCGACAAGTGGATATATGTGTCAAATTCCACTCATTAGAAAACAAAGGGGAAATGCAGACATTTGGTTCATTTGGTTACTGGGAACACTCCTCTCTCCTGGAAACTGGCACTGTTGGACAGGACCTTCCAAGACCAAGAGAGTACTACTAGAGTAATACTACTACTATCAGACCACAGTACCCTGGAGAAAGTACTGCTGCAGATAGTTATTACTCAGAAATAAGAATGTATAAAGGACTATCTGCAAACAAGCAAAGACCAGACAGACTGACAACATGGTGAATTTCATATACTCATCTATCTGATGTCAAATCATAACTACCCTATTTGTATTATTCCAGGTAAAAAGGAATTGATTCATTATCTAAGAATTGTAATTGCACACCGTTAATGCCTCTATTTTGGCAGAAGCTACAGCTGTGTCATCCAGTCTGATGATCTTTAAATAATCAGACTCAATTTCTTTAGACAGCCTAAAAACTAACACACTGCAGGCCAGTTAGTCTGCTCTCCTGATCTGCTTTTCTATGATGATGAGATGAATGTGTCTGTGAAATGTGTCTTGCAAGCTGCAAAGAAAACTGCTCCTTTATCTGTGAGACACCAAAAACACCCAAATATCATGATTCATGATTCATCATTAACACAAACTAGTTTTCTGTGTTTTTTCTAATTTTATGTTCTGTGTTAGAGACCTAACAGACTAAAAGCAAGACGAATCACAGTATATATATACAGTAGAAGCCCAAATCTTCCTGAACCTTATCTAAAGGATATGTTGCTCCCCCATCAACCCCCAGCAATAAGCTGCCTCATTTCCTCCATAGGTGCTAATACAACTAGAGAATAGAGAGTCTTGCTCCAATGTACAAAGAATTTTTTTTGACTTTACGCTGTCTTCATATAAGGAACACATTTTGACTATCATGTTAAAAGAATGAATAATAACTTGCATTTACAGTATGTTACAATGTACCCACTGAAAACTAAAACTGTAAGCTTCTACAATTTTATACCACTTTTCTTTTATTGAGACATCTTAAATAATCACATTACACATGTAATCATAACAAAAGAGCAATTTGTAATGTAACACTTATCTAAGCAATCCTTTCCCTTCTTGAGTTAATGATCGTTTTGGCTGAACACTAAGTACTCGATCACTAAAACTACTTTTCTCCTCAGTTCTGATTAGCTCATTCATGGGACTAAATTCTGGACCGTCGCTTTTGAAAATTGTCTCTTTGCAGGGGTAAATGAACAGTTATTGAGTGAATACGGGTCAAGTGGACCAAGGGCACTCCGCTAAGTAACACTGAAGAAAAACTATTATGTGTAGCACTGAAAGAGGAGGGGGAATTAAATAACACTTTGTAAAACCACACTGAAGAGGCTGAATTTGGGAGCGCAGTCCAGGGGTCTAGGGGCTGCATTAGATAATTTGCACATTAAAGGACATGATGTGACACAGTTCTGAAGACTTGAGCAGGCTTTTAAAGCACCAGACTTAAACCTCAGCATAACATATAGTATAACACAGTAACATGAAAAATCTCTTTTAGCCATCTGCTTGAGGAGTAAATTAGACACCCATTCTACATTTCATAGCTTGAAACATCTTCTAAAGGCAAAGAGGCTTTTCTGTCTGAACCTTTAGTTGCTCTAAGGTGTGATGTGCTGAGTGGCCCAACACTGCCCTGTTTGTGTGAACAGAGGAGCCGAACACAGCACCATCCCAGAGGCTTGTGAAATACAGCTGTACAGATACCAAGATCTATGTCCTTTTTAGCACCAAAACAAGAGAATGCAATATAAATGACATATGGGACAGGTATAAGGTCAGTAGTGGATATGAAGGCTGCTGCTTCAACCCTCTTGAGAGTTTTCATAATATGGAATATGAGAAATATATCTGCTTCTCACATGTTCTGCAATAAGACCTGCAGAAAAAAAGTGTGTGAAGGTGAACTGGATGCAGATTTTTATTGACAGGATTGAATTTAGTGTACGCTATAGTGCCACAAGACCAAAAGTACTGTATGTTTGATATGAACAAATCAAACAAGTACTCATCTAAAACAACTAAACATTTGGGCAGCGGTGCTCATCTTAATCTATGCAGTTTTAGTCTCTTACTTCTTTAATCAGTTTCAGTTGAATTCTTTCTTTCCTAGATTAAAAGTTAATTAATATAAACTCAATGAGATTAAAAAATGTTACGAACAAACACCTGATGCTCTACGGTAATCTATCTGGGTGAAATGAAGCACACTAACAGACAAAATGCTATTGGTTATAATGCTCATTTTTTCACTTTTAATGCCTCACAGTATACAGTATAACCACAGTATACAGTGAAACAGATTATTCATAGTAGAAATGCTGCTGTATAGAAATATAAGGATTTAAATCTAACAAATAGTGTGTGTGATGTATGTCCTTTTAATGGTATGATATACCATTACAATCTCATGGTCACCCTTGAATAGCCAGAAGGAATTTAGAACTGCTGTGGGAAATCAGGACAAGCCTTTTTCTGGTGAACGTTAGCAGTCTTGCTTGATGGGTGCTAAATGCCCTTGTTGTGTGAAAAGCTGAGGACAACAGCATCAGCCAGTACTGATGCAGACTCTTTCAAGTGTTTCTAAAGCAATCACCTACCCTGCATACTCACGAAACTGCTTAACCAAGAAAGCACTTCACTTTAGCCTCTTCCTTTCATAAAAATACTTCTTCATACACCCCCTGCAACTGAGCAGAAATCCACAAGAATATGAGACAAAATAAAATAAAATCATGTGAATAATTTACTACACATGCAAGCTCTCTAAAACACAAAGCATACTATTCTGGACATGGTGCCTCAGTTCAAGATGCTCACATTCTTACATTGGAACGAAGTTGTTTCTCATCAGAATGTATCACACATTACAGGACTCCCCTCTTCACTCAGACCTGACATGCTGGCCTCACTGATCACACACTGATCAAGGCCAGGTTAGCCCTAGTTGAGGCCTACACCACTGACCTTTTAATCCAGAGGAGCTCTTTGCAATTGGCACATGCACGGCTAATTATTTCCCAGATCTTTCCTTTGGGCATTTAATTTTCTTTGAAGGAACTGCAAGTGTTTACATCACATTGGAAGCTGTTTGTTCCTCTCACGCTACCAGTAAACAGGACAATATAAGAAACATATTTACAGAGATCCACAAAAAGACAAGCAGGAGCATAGTAAGTGGCTTATTTTCCATGGATATATCCTGCAGCCTAGTTAGACAAAGAAATCCAGACTTTATAGGTGGGTTACGTGAGCAGTCCACGTGTGTTCTGACGGTAAAACATTTATAGGATTTAGATTTTGCAACAACATGGAAATGAGGCCACATTAAGATTATTGCAGTCATATCTAAACAGCTTTCTTATCATTGTCCACAGTAGTTTTTCATTATTTGTTTTCTTAGTTACTCTCCTGATGTTTTGACACTTTCTGCATTCTGTCCTTCATGCTTTAATACACTTTCCTGTGCTTTGCAACACTGTTGGATTTTAGAAGGGGTGGTGCAATCTGAAATTATACAAACTGGCTAGTGGTACAAGCTATCTGAAAGACCAAATAAACTGCAAGGCTGCAAGGACAAGTTTCACCTTTTCAAAACTTGAGACAGTTACTATTATCATTGTACTCTGTCTTAAACAGATATAGTATATGAACAACGGCCAAGGAGAAAAAACATGTTAGTGAATTCATTTCATACTTCCACAACTGTCTACGATCAGCTAGATACAAGTCTAAAAAAGTTGTAAAATGTAGTAATACAGAAATGCATACCATAAGCAGGCAGAGATAACACAATTTTTACACTTGTTTTATTTTGTTTATTACTATCATTAAAAACCCAATTAACTGAGAAAACATGTCAGGTTTCACACACGTAAATGTTTTGTTAAGGTAAAAAAAAAACTTCCCCCATAGTTATCCACAGAGTCAAAATAAGTAATCCACAATACTTCCTTTTACTTTAAAGAAAACAAGTGGCTGACACATTTCCTGCCAACGGACTTTCCTCAGATAAGAGAACACTCCCGTCAACAGGATATCCTTTACTGTGAACATGGCTACACTGCATGCTGTGTATAACTTCATTTCTCTGGGCACATAGTGAAGAATCCAGCTCTGAGCATGGTGTTAGATAAAACAGTCAAAAACAGTTCGTGCAGCTCAACCTCAGAACTCAAAAAGCACTCAAGTCGTAGTTTTATGCCTGTGGTAAACAACGGAACTAAGTGAGACCTTCAAATGTTATTGGTCACAAACTGCATTAATAGCCACCACAATACTCCTGAAATCAATGAGAAAACACTGTATCAGTATTACAAATAGCCAGCATTTACATCACTTTGCAGTAACAGACACTGCTACCAAAGGCTCACGCATACAAGACCGATGTTTACTGTTTAGAATGCCTCAGGACAGAGCACTGCTTGATACCAGAGAGATAAAACTGGCATCTTCCCATGTTTCCCAGCTGAGTTCCACGCTCCTGCCTTCCCCTCGCTCACAAAAATAGCCATTCCTATGGTGTGGGGTGAACGGCTTTCTGAAAGCCCACAAAACAAGCCCCGTTACACGCTGGCCTGAGAAGTGCAGATCTGAATAAGATTTATGAAAAAAGTTTGAAAATGATAGCAAACTCACAGCAAGTAGAGAGTACATTTGAAGAAAAAAATGACCTTCATGAGACAGCTGCGTTGTAATGTTTCAGCAGATGCTAATGGGAGAACTGGCAGGAGTGAACACTTTCTGCAGGCATCTGTGATGACATGCAGACGTTTTTTGAGAAAGGGGGGCTTATCTTTGTCTCTATGGTAACTGTGTCTCTGGGTGGTTATTAGAAACCCTGAACTTCCTGTGCTTCTGCAAAGCAACCAATCAGGTGTCTTATTTTTATAGGCGTATAAAAGTCATGCTATAGGCACTTCTCATCCACATGAGGGGGCACTTGAAAAACTGAGACCCATAGGAAACTTACTGCTAGAAAGACAGCTACAAACTGAACTGTGCAGACAGCCAGTTAGAAGGTGTGCGAATGTTACGATGTTAAATGGTAAGCTGTGAATAAAGTTTTTCTGACATGCACAGTTAACATTTTATGCTACAAAATAAGGAGCAAACGATTTACTAAATGCAGCAGCTACATCATCCTGATTGTTCTCAACTCAACTAAAGGCTAAACAATAAAAGCATCCATTTCTAAAGGCACACAGAAGAGCCCACTTTTTTGCAAGTACGTAATACAAGACTGGGAGACATCAATCACAATGTAAGAAGAGCCACCATGAAAACACAATGCCAGTGTCAGTAATTCCTTGGCAGAAGTACAGGATTATGGCAAGAGAATTACCAGGAATGAAAGACATGCAAGAAAGTCTGGTGTCCATACAACCACACCAGTCAGAGCCCAACGACACCATTCCACAATATCTGTTCACTCCACTCACATTCCTGACCTCATACAGATCCTTCGGTGTTTCACTGGAGCCAAAAACTTTATGCTTGTTCACTAGCACCACTCACATGATTCAATTCCTATACAGCTAAAAAAACACCAGGCACATTTTAGTAGTAAACGAGACACATCTTTCTTGGATCTATCTTTCTTGGATTTTTGTCCATGTCTTCAACTAAATCAGTAAAACAGCAATGTGAATTCCTGAATGAGACCCACTTTGTTTCGATACAATGAGAGCACTTCATGTCTGACAGTCTCTCCAGGGGCTCAGTACAGGGCTCATTCTTTCAGGATTAGATGTACATAACATCATGACAATCAACAAGCTGACACTGAGAGCTGCGGAAAAGCAAAGCCTGCAATTACTGAGGAAGACCCAAAACATCCCAAGTACATTCCCTGAAAACAGGGCCCCAGTAAATACATGGGTTTCAATTCTACTTGATTTCCATCTCAATTGCGTAACTAAACACAGTTCAGTTCCATTACAGCTCCTCATTGAAACCTCCTGTCCTCGATGCTCAGTCAGATGGTCCGTCGTATCCGTCCTGCCCTTCAACACAATGATGCACATGACTGTTGCCGTGCTCTTAAACACATCAGCCTCTACGCACTTCAGAGTTTTCCATTAAGCAAACACATGCCTCTTTGCATCAGTGCCCTTTATTATAAAACGGGCTGTTTTGTTTTTGAAAAAAACAGCAAGAAGTATTTTCATGCAGCATAACTGCTGACCCAGCATATATTAAACTTCGCACTCACAACCATAGAAAGAAAAGTGGGGTTGGTTCTGGAAGAAAATACCGCCTCAGAGTTTAAAGATGAAGAACTGTTTTCATGTGAACTAAACGCCTGAAAACAATAATCTCACCATCTAAAATGTTACATGCACTCTGCACCAGTGTGTGAAGTCCAACACTGTTCTAAGAGAAAAATAGCAGGAACAATTCTTGTTAAAGCAAAAAGTGCAATCCCCTTCCTACTCACCCCTGATATTTTTCTATTTTATCAAGTAGAAACAGCACATGTTCCACATGTAATGCATTTGCAGGAGCATTCATAACCACTCAGTGTGCAATGATGACTCCAGACCTAGAAGAGTCAAAGATTATACCAGGAATTAACGATCATATAGTAACCTTTTAATCCTGATCTTCTCCAGATAGTCTCCTCAGCATGAGCTTCTGCTTTAGCTCCAAATTTTAAATCCCACTGGTTAATCCTTCCATTCTGGTTTTATTCAATATTTTTCAGTGACCACAGTAGATACAACATTCACTTAGCCCTGTCTCCACGCTCCACACTGAGCTTTCTGCTGTGCTCTGGAGCTGAGGGAGCCAAACAGAATGACAACACCAGCTGGGTCCTAGTTTCTCCTGTGTTAACTGAAAGAATTCCATTGTTCTTCCATGTTCCATCGAAGTACCTCTGCAGATACTTTCAAGGCTTGGTACACACTGAATGTGGTCAAATGGGTCAAATAAACATGTGAGAAAAGGTTATTTTAAGGAGTTACTATAGAAATTAATAATTTAAGCTCTGTTTCATAAACTCTCAAGGGAAATAAATGACAAAAGGAGAAAAAGATTATCATTAAACTACTTATACAGTTCTAGAACCGATACACCATAGACATTATGTGATTAAATTGGCCAGATATACAGATTTAAGGAAAGATAATTTCAGAACATAACATCTGCAAAAGGGACATTTTAAAGATAGTGAATGGGAATGAACTGATTTTAAAAAGCAGGTGAATTAAAACAAAGTTAGTGCCACATTGAATATTGGACCTATGAATTGTTCTGTACAAACTTTTTTAACAACTTACAGATGCCAGTCAGGAGGTTTTTCCAATGGGCAGACAAATCAACAGGTTACAGGGCTTCATGCACTGTGTGTCAATCAGTCATATGTTCAAAGACTGTCATCACTTAAAGAAATGACCTTCACAATTTCTATTTAAAAGCAGAAAAAAGAACCTGATCCCACAGGAGCTCTGACATGATTATCTGACGGCAGCATCTCTATACTCTTCAGTCATTCCCACTTCAAATACAACTCATTTTTAATACATGTGCCACTCTTTCTGGTTTAATTGACTATGTAGATCACTTAGGAATTCCTAGTGAATAATTTCTGCCTGTTGCACGGTTACCACATTTTCTGACTGAATGAATTACCAGCCTTCAATCAGAAAGTGAACCCCACCAGATTCAAAACCATAGTCCTATTAATGAATAAATTTTACCGAAACAAATGAACATTTTCAGCTAGGAGTTAAGAATCATGAAGTGTTCCCTGTTTTCGGTGTTTATTTTTGGTTACATGGTGCCACTTTAAACTTGCCTTTGGCCTGTATTTTTCCAAGTTAAGTTTAAAACTCTGGTGTTTCTCCATTGACACAACTGCTAAAAACATTTTTTTTGGCCCAAGTGCAGGGTTGAGCTCTATGATCACAAAATATTTTTTAATTTAAACATCAACCTTGATGAACCTCACTTTACTTGGGAATAAGGTTACAGGCCCTTGAATTCACTCAAACCCTTTGTTATGTATTGATTTTTTTTAAAAGAATGATTATTGTGCCGCATGCATTAAATGCATAACCTAGTATTTCATTTTTAAGACTTTGCTCTTACTTTGAACCATTAAATAATAGATGCTTGGAAAGTAGTTGCAGAATAGCCTTAATTGCAAGGATCCAGCCAGGAACATGTGAAATAATGCAACAGCGCTTTTCTATCCCTGTGAATGCTTTAGAAAAAGCACATCCACTTGGCATCAGGAACTCAATCCAAAAGGCCAGTTTCTCCCTTAGGTTAGGCCCCTCATGCCTCGGCCTGCAGACTCGGCCTGTGCTCTGTCAACAATGCTTTGGCCATTAAGGACAAGACAGTGAGAAAATAGTGAGTGTAGGTAGGGTACTTCTCACCTCACCTCCCAGTGCAACTCAGGCGATTTGCAGCAGAAGACTGTGCATTTCAGAGGCCATTTCATCTCCTTGGCTGCTTCATTATTTCAGTGTAGACCTCCAGTTTATCGCTGGTTATGAGGTTGCTCCGCTGTGCCTCTTCATCTGTTGCAAGAAAGCAGAAAACATCTCTTCTTTTTTTTTCCCCTTCAGTGTATAAAATGGTGAACCGGCTTCCCACTAACAGGTTTCATGTCAAGCAGCTTTTTAAATTTTTTAGCAGCACATCATATCCCGAGGCTGGGAAGCCCTGAGTCAACCCTCAGGATGCAAGGGACTGTGAGGAATCCAGACAATGGCTGTGCTCCCGCCTCACAGTCCACTGACAGCACACGACGTGGAACGAGGACGCACGCGATGCAAACTACATCCTCATAGCAAGGTCGCTTTCCACAAACACGCACTGGTTATTGAAAAGAAGAACATGGCGAGCAAGTCAAATAAGAGCCTGTGAATTAAAATGAGCCTTAAAAGGGAATTAAAACACATTTAGGTCAGAACGGGCCTGCCTACGTCTACGAAATAATCACCAGACTGTAACTGCCTTACCAAGATCAACAGACCTTGGACTGTCTCCCTGGGCACGCGTGACGAAGTTCGCCAGCGCTTACTGTTCGTGGAACTGCGGAGTGGAGAGTGAAGCCCTGTCTCCATCACTGGACATGAGGGGGACGAGAGGGAGAACTGCAATCCTGCGATTTCAAACCACCACTGTGAGGCTGCAGGATCCCCATCATCCGGCGTCACTTTCTTACACCTTTTTTTTCCGTCATCTTTATATATGAATTACAATGCTCTTCAAATACAGAATGTAGTTCTTCTACCTGTGTTTTATTAGCATAAAGATGATTCCTTTTGTCGAGGAATGGCTCATTGTTTCCCAGTGGGGTGTGAGTCATCGCATTTGTGAAAGTCTTGGGGGAATCAGTCAAAACACACAGCAATATTGCTTTTTTATTCAAGTAATTTGGCCTCAATATTCTCACATTTTTAAGATTATGGATTACGGGGCGGTGCGGTGGCACTGTGGCTAAGGATCTGTGCCTGTGGCCGGCAGAGGAGTCCTACTCCGCTGGGCCCCTGATCAAGGCCCTTAACCCCAGCTGCTCCAGGGGCGCCTTATAAATGGCTGACCCTGCGCTCTGAGCCCCAGCTTCTCTCCCTGTCTGTGTCTCATGGAGAGCAAGCTGGGGTATGAGAAAAGACAAATTCCCAATACAATAAATTGCATATGGCCAATAAAGTGATCTTATCTTATTATGAATGAAAGTGGCTTAATTACGGACAGTGACTGAAAGTTGCTTAAGAGTACAAATAACAATTTAAAAAAATGATTTGAGATAGTCATTTCCTCTCATCGTCAAGTATGAATCTACAGTACATCCAGAATGCCCAGATTCAGACTAACATATTATATTTGATCACTGAATAATTTACCTTCTGACATTTAGTGAGATTGCAAATATACAACAATAATGATAGTAAGAAAAGTCGCTTGCTCCTTTTCTAAGATAAAGAATGAATAGAATAGAATTTGATTGATCAGAAGACCGTTTCAAAGTAGTTTTGCATTCCTTAAACTCACACATGCTGTACAATTGCTCTGTTCCTGTTTATTTCGAAAGTGCTTGGCCTCTGTAACAGTGCTTTGAACTACAGTCTGTAAACATCACAACCACCCCCCACCTTAAAATGTAAACTACCTTGTATGCAGCTACTTTGTATGTATCAGGATTTATATATTCAATATTTTTTATTTAATTTTATATAATACTTTAGCATGGGGAGAAGAACCAGTAAAATGTGTGAACCAGGAAATTAAGAAAAATGTCACAAAAAGCATAAGGCACTACATTTAGCTCATGGCGAACATTTAAAATCTAGCTCTCAGGAAAAAGTAAGAACAATGACCCTCATAATACAACAACATTTGGAATATTGTATACAAACATCAGGCAGCCTGAAGTAAAACAATAAATGAAATTGATGAGGTAAGGACGCTGACCCAATGTGAGCAGAGGAGCACAAAAGAGAAGAGTTAAGTCACATCAATCTGCCTGTAGGCTGCAATACAGTATGTGTCCTTTTATACAGTATTTTCAAATCGAATTCGAAAACAAACAAGGCTGATAAGAGAACAAGGTTTGCCACAGGTTAACTTCACCGATGGTGTATTAAAGTATAGCAATGCAGTGTAATTGACAGCAATTATAAAGATTCAGAAACCATGCAGTTTTACAATGTTTTAACACAATAGCATAACAATGTTATGGATCTGGAGCTACTTATGTCTTGGTGAAAAGAAAAGATCTGGGCCCACAGGTGGATTGCCATGTACTTTTTTGAGATGCCAGAGATTGCTCTATATCTCACAGAGAAAAACATAAACAGTATTGAGAGAGCACTGGCAACCCTGCTGATAGTTGGAGGGAATGTTACAATGTCCTGTTGTATATCTCTTGCACACACAAATATTCCCACATCAATCTACAGTAACAATATGATTTTTTTTCCCTGTATAACCAGAAAGCTTACTCACTCAGATAAAATACGGCCCTGGTGTCTTTCACTTGCAGCACAGTTATCAACTAGTCTTCAAAATATAAAAGCAGATTCCCTAGCTGTTCCCAAGATGCTGCATTCTACAACTCAATGAGACAAAGGCTTGATCAGTGTGACCTTTTCTAGACTGAATATCATATCATTTTCCCTAACAAGGGACCATGCAAACTGTCATACACTCTGAAAACACGAGCCCTAGCAACCTTTTACTAGCACTGTAAAATAACTCTGAAGAATGGCTGCCCTTCACACTGCCTTTTAACTAACAGTTTTTGAGGTAAATACAGAACGTGTTGAACTTGTGTCATTGTCAGGCATCCCGGGGAAGAGCTAAAATAAACAGCAAATCATAACACCCACCGACTTAAACACCTCTTGAAAGGTGACTCCTGGTGTCTCCCAGTGGGCTCAGTGGGTAAGGCTGCTTGCACACAGGTAGAGCGCTATAGTCACAGGTTCGAGGCTGGGTCATGGCGACTCCCTCATGCTCTAGAGGCTCACTGTCATGGCCCGGTTCCCCGTCAGGGAAGATGCGGGTCTGTGTTTCTAGTGGAAGAATCGGAGGCATGATAGGAACAAGCTACCCAGCCAAGTTCCTGCAGCCAACTGGGGCCGAACGGCCTTCTCTCCCGTGTGACAATCGTGACGTTCTTCTCTGCAGCCGACTGTGACAGGGGGTCCAGCGGGCGAGGGGCGCTATGGGCTGAGTGCCGCCGAGGGGAGGGGGGATTAGGCGGTTTATCTGAGACACCTCCCGCCCCCTTACAGCCTCGCCGTGCTGCTCCAGACTGGGAGACGACTGTCGGATCTTCATAAACAAACAATTCATAACAACATGAATGTTTTACATCAGTGCATAAAAGTATATTAAGTTGAAAAAGAAACTAAATGTCAATACTATCAAACCGCAAAGATGTACTTCATTAGAGGCTTAAGATAAAAAAGGCCTAAGCAAGAATCCTATAGAAATCTCCTCTGTGTGAGCTGTTCACTTCTTATCCTCTGTGCGTGTTAATGGAGAGCTGTGAAACCCGCTGTGTACTGACTGGGATGCACATCTGCCTCAAAATCAATCACCACAAAGGCGTGTGCTTCAGTACCAGTTCCCCAGAAGAACAGAATATCGCTTTCATCTTACTTGTGCACACACCCAGAGACATACACAGACAGTCTTTTGCTCATTAATATGGTGCTCTCTTCACACTCAAGTCTTGTATCTGAATAAACAGCTATAATTTCCCACTCCAGCAGACACAGCAAGATCACATTTTGACTGATTCATATTGGAGTTCCACTTTGCGGGACAACTCAACACTGAAATGTCTCAAACTGATGTTGTTTTGTGGTGAGATTACACCATCAAACCTACACTAGAATACACCTCTACCCTCGGTATCTGTCATTCCCTGGCGCTTGGGAAATACGACATTATGTATCACTTACTTTCTTGGGAAGTTGCTCAACCCCCAGGGATTTCTGGAAACATCCTAGTAAACACAATACATTGTATGGCCATTTTTAGGTATAATTTTTTCTTTTTTATCTAGTCAAGTTCAGCTGGACAATACTGTATGTTGTTGACAAAACACTTAAGATAAATTTCATGCTAATCAGACCACAAATGACATTGTGAAATGAGAGAAATCATGATTTCTATATACTGTATACTACATGAAACATTGATCAGAGACTTAACACACTATAATTCGATGCACTCGCTTGCTCCAAAATGAATAGAAGGAAACTTCTAAAGGACCTAGTTTTAAACAGTGATGGTAAAGGGACAAGTTGTACAAGTTTTCAATTCCAGAAGTAGTTGCAGAAACATCTTAATTTTCTAACGTGTATTAAGATCTAGAAAAGACTTTATAGGAAAGTTACAGGAAATCAGCAAGTTTGTGTAGCCTTTAATTAATTTAATTCTTAATTTTTTGTTTCCTGAATATATTTGTTGAAGAACCTCAAAGAGGTGGTACAATTGTTTCTTATAGGGATTAGATCACCATCAAAGTGGTACTGCAAATATCTGACACCAAAATGGGAACAGTATGTCGAAAATTTTAGATTGCAAATTCACTTTCGACAACCTAGACCTGCTCTGATTTAGAAACAATTTCTACCCCATCTAACATCTCACAACACATGGCCTAAACCAGCTAATCACAAATTGCACTGGCCTGACATCCATGTGAACCATCCATTTCCATAACTGCTTGGCCAAACACACGGTGGTCGTGAGCAGCAAGCTCACAAAAGGGGGAGGATTTAGAGACTCTGATTAGCCTGGCCAGCATGTCTTTGGGCTGCAGGTGAAAAGCGGAGCCCCAGGAAAATCCCATGTAGCCCAGGCAAGAAAAATCAAGCTCCACACAGAAGGTGGTCCGTACCTGGACTGCAGCCAGTACCCCAGAGTCGTGTCGTAATCGCCCCATCTCCATGCCACCCCCAGCGCAAACCAACAAAGCATGACATGCTTACACTGCCAAATTTAAAAAATATTAGATTATCATATTTATTATTGATAGGCACTCATTCTCCATTAACAAGAGATCAAGGAGCTTCATTCCTGCAAAAAAAGGATTTAAAATAACTGCATCATTCTTCAAAAGCAACAGGCAGGTGGAAGACGTTTCCTCAACCGCCCCCCGTCATCCACTTTTGTGGAGAAGGACTACTTTTTACATGTTAAGAAGACAAAAACCTCCAAGTTAATGATAAGTTGGTTCATTGACTGATTCTCTGATTGGAGCTTAATCAAGCTTAACTGGAGCTTTAGCATAAACATGTTTATGTAATTATTATGTTTATGTATACAGTCTTTTGTACGCTTTCTAACTGCTTGTGGTCACTAACATGAGAATGAAATGCAATCCAAATCCGAAAAGATAAATGCTACTTCAAGACACTAACAGGTATTAGTTTCACTTGTGAATCTAAGTGCAAGGAGAGCACAGTCTGCAAAGATATTTCTAGCACATACCTCCAATTGGGTCATGCCAGAGAAGAGATGGCAGTGTGTTTTTCAGCCTGACCCTTTGCTATAAATTAAATAAAACAAATGCATGTGTTATGATAACAGAGAGGACAGAATAAAATTAATCAATAAAAACTAAGCATCTGATACTCTTAAACAAACAAAGCATTTGATTTGGACATTATTAGCACATTAGATATTAGCACATAAAAAAACCATGATGAAATATATATGACTGGCATTTTCATTAACATTTCATGACATTTTATAACATATTCGTAAACGAGTCTCCATCTCAGGAGAGCCCTGATGCAGTTAGTTTTATTGGTCACTGGTTTCTAAATACTGGCAACACCTGTAAATTACTGAAGATTTAAGGAAGTAATCTGTTCAACTAAGATAAGACTAAGATCACTCAGATCCTTGCAGAGTACTTAGGTCTGGTCCCTAATGATCTCTAAGTTACTTAATTTAACAAATCACCTGCTTAATTGAGCACAATTAAATTGTTCCAGGTCTTTAGAAATGGGTGATTTAATGATGACCTATAAATCCTGCTGATCTGGGGCTCTCCAAGACCAGACTTAAAGAGATCTTTAAAAGAACATATCTGTGTTTTTATGAACACACCACCTATCCACATGCTGTAAACTAACATGAAGCAGCTGTATGTTTTCACTTCTCACCGTGGAGTGCACCCACAATGGGACATCGCTTTCAACACAATTTGCTCAACTTAATAAATGCCTCAAAGAAAGCTTTAATCGCCAGGAACTTACACAGTACACAGACATGAGCAGCTTGTAGTGTGTGAAGATAACTGACTAATTCAATATTGCACAAAGCATATCCTACAACAGCAAGAAAAACGTGAAGCGAGCGACTAAAATGTAAACACAAAGACTTTTCCCACATTTAATTTGACGATTGTGAGGATGAAACCCAGTGTAATCCCATCTAGCAAAACAGATCTGGTCAACAGGAATGGCAGATGATCAGGAAGGATTGCTAGATTTTCCCAGGGAGGGACAGACATGCTACGGCCAGTCTGTTTGTTCCATCAGGGAAAACGGGAGAGAGTGAATGCTTTTTACTACGAAAAGGAAGACGCACAAAGGAAGACTCTAATTGGAGATTTGCAAGCAAAAAAGAAGACATCTATAAAACCTCAAAGTAGCCAAACTCCAGACTTTTTTAACATAATTTTGTAATATTTAACATTCATTTTTTTAACATATCTTGAACACTACTCAAAAATATTTTCAAACGAAGGGTATCAAACTCATCCAGATAAGGAAGTGCACGTTTAGGGCGGCACCATTTACAACACTATGCCCTAAGCAACGAAAGCCCTGTATTCTGATCTTTCTCTTGCCGCGAGGCTGTCATTTTGACCAACCCACCTCCTGTTTTTGCGAGCAGCTGGGTCTGGTTTGGTCGATTTTATGGACGCTCTCCTCAGCTACAGTACCTAGGCCCAAGGTGTGTTGCATCCCCAGAAACACCACTCCCCATTTCTGGAACAGAATCAGAAGCCCCATGGAACAGCGGTGCTTGCACCGTTGCCAAGGTGATTTAAAGAAGTGGGATTTCAGATTATTTTGGCTACACAGCACAGGATGTGTATCTCCTCCCTCAAACCTGATACTTCTTCTTAGGCTAATTGGTAGTCTTCACAGACTATTTTAAATCACCCAAATACTTTAAACTGTAACAGCCTGGAGAAGTGCAGTGAATATTCATAATAAACACTTAAAATATTTAATGCAAATAAACAAATGACTCTTATGGCACTGTCAACAGAAGCACGGTGTGACACATACAGCACAGCCAACTAATTTAATTCCAACAGTACTGGTACCCAGTTAAGAGTCTTAATGTGCCAAAGCACAAGGTTTTTACAGGCAGCCTTAGCCCTGACCTGAGATTGTACCGACTGCAGGCTTGAGGTGGACAGGAGGTGATGATGTCAGGGCAGGAGTGATAAATGGGGCGCCAGTCACACACTGTTAGTAAATACCCGGCATGGGTCTTCTGTAATGGGCTACACGTCCCGTACGTGCAGTACAACAGGGTGAAGCACTCCTGCAAGTCGCAGCCCTTGATAACGATGTCTGTCAGCCTGACCTTCACCCTGCGTGCAATGCGAGGAGGAAAATAAATCGTTCATCCGCTGATGTGCTTCTTGTCTAACTAACCCCTCCAGCTGAAGGACGGCGGTCGGGTTCGGGGTCAACACCGAGCAGAGAAGAGAAAGCCGACGGCGTCTGTAGCTACACTCGTACAGACCCTCGCTGCGCGGCCCTTTCAGCTCTTACAGCTTTGAGGTTTTCGAATTTAATTTCCTGTGGCTTCTTCAAGTTAGGACAAAAGTGTTATTTTCGCAAGCACAAGGCAGCTCCTCGATGTGAAGCGAAGCGAAGCTCAGCTCTGCGGGCTCAGGGCTGTGGGCGCTCTCACGTAGGCTCGGAATTAACTTCCACATTTGGAGAGGAATGATCTGTACTATTTCCTCTTTGTTAATGACCTCCAGGTACTTTATTGCCAAATAATTTCCACGTTTAGTTCAAATGCTTGCAATTAAAATGCAATGTATCAAGGAGGAGGGCTGACGTCTCTGATGAGCTTATGTCCATCATAATAATTATAATACTGCAAGTAAACGCGGAGCTAACTTAAACGCACCGCAAACTTCAACTACTCACCCCTTTTTTATCCCATGTCGTGGCTGTGCAATCGTGTACAGCAGGGCGATATAATTAGATTGAAATTTTGAAAGGGAAAAAAAAAAGTTAGAGGGAACCCGAGCCTGCCGGGATTGGTCTGTGTATAAAAATGGCTCAACAACGCCAGCGGATCCGTCTCTATAGCAACCATCCCGGCTGTGCGCTCCCTCCCTCGGTCCCTCTCCACCCAGGGACACGGGAGGGGACGCGTGTGGCCTTCCCGGGGGGAAATCGGGCATTTTTCACACACCCGCTCCTCAGACTAAAACTTATCGGTCCTTTGCCGGCGCGGAGGTCGTGTTAACCCGGGGTGACTGAAAGCGAAACGCAGAGGAGGGAGGGAGGGTGGCCGGCGGAAAGATCCGTCGCCCGATCCCTCAGGAGTTACGATCCCGACCTGTTGGATCCCCGGGATGGGGGGTGCCGATGGGGGGGGACTGTCCGGAACAGCCCAACCCCCCCCGGGATCCCTCGGTCACCCCCCTCTCCTGTCTCCTCTCCCCTCACGCCCCAGGTTTCAGGCTTATTATTATTATTATTATTATTATTATTATTATTATTATTATTATTATATATGACACCTGAAGAAGGCTCCACGGCCGAAACGTTGTGTTCTCTTTCTTCTTTTTTTCAGCATGGAATAAACCTATTACTTGTTCCTTTGCAGCCTACGCGTGCTGACGCAGCTACCCACCTGACTTATTATTATCATTATTATTATTACTATATTAAATGTGAACTCCTTCATTGTATTCAGTATCTAAATAAGGAAGAAGGCGGCCTTTTAACTATTGCGTTTCTGAAGTAACCTAAAATCTCCCACCTTTGAGTGGAGAAAAAAACCTGCAAATGTTACGTTGAGCAGCTAACTGGTTCAATGAAGAATTCCAGTTCAGTCTAGAGCTCAGCTGCTGTGAAAGCCAGCAGGTTCTGGGGGGGCCCCCCGAACCAGCATTGGGAATCCCTGCATTTCTTGGTTGAGGATAGACTGCCTTCTTGTTTCTTCACCCATCCATCCATTTTCCAACCGCTTTATCCCAAGAAGAGTCACGGGGGAGCTGGAGCCTGTTCCAGCAAGTAATGGGCGCAAGGCAGGCTACACCCCGGATGGGACGCCAGTCCATCGCAGGGCACACGCAGACAGAAACACACTCACACCAGGGCCGTTTATCCTAGAAGCCAGTTGACCTCCCAGTATGCCTTCGGAGCGTGGGGGGGAACCGGGGCACCCGGAGGAAACACACGTGAACACGGGGAGCTCCACACAGACTGCACCCCAGCACCGGGACTGAACCCAGGGCCCCAGCACCGCGAGGCAGCAACAATCGCCCCGGCCCCACCGGGCCGCCCCTCGCTCCTTCGCCAGGAAGAAATCCACTGTAGGCACGGAGAACGAGCTTTGCCAGCTAAATAAAGAAAAGACAGGAGGCAACAATGACGCTTTAGGAGATCAATATCAGATCTCGGCGCTTGTATGAGAACTCAGCTGGACCCAGGGGAGGGTGTCAGGTAAAGGGTTTGAGAGGCTGTGTTGTATTTTTAGTCCCCGTCTTTCTTCAGATAGGCTTCAAACTGGAACTCAAGCGGTCACGTTGAGCACACGCTTTCTCAGTTTTAAGACACAATCCTACAGTTTTGCCTCTGGCATAAATGAATCAGGATTTAAAAAACAGGAAATGGTATTGTCATGCTGAACATTTGACTTAAACTGTGACAGGCAATCACTAAAAATACACTATAAGACATTCTCACACTGCACCAAAATACCATGTAGTCTGACTCATTTGAGAAGAAAAGCATGTCTTTTGTTCATTTTCTATGCTTATATTTTTCTATGCTTCTTTTTCTTGGAAAATTCAACGGAATAATTACGATTACAGAGCAATTCTCTCTGTAAACTTGGGCATTCTTCACCCTGTGAAAACAACGCGGGCCATTTTATACAGATATTTCTGTTCAACATATACTGTGATTTAATGAAATAAATATTGAAATCACAAACTCATTTATTCATGTCACTGTATTACTGATCGTCTCTAGCTAAGTACATACATTTTCAGCTCTGGTATTGGCTCCTGCACACGATATTTGTACATTCCAGAGGAAATGTGACTGGTGATCCTGTTTGCCCAGCAAGGGAAAAGCCACTGGGAAAAGTCAGTTTTGCTAGCTGTTGAGTAAGGCTGCTTTGTGGCTGGAGCCAATGCATTTGCAGGCTGTAGCTGTGTTTTAAAAAGTATCTTTATCTGTGAAACTAGCTGATGTTCTGAAAGTGTCGGTTACATTTCATTATCAAGCACCAAGGCATAATGATGACAAAGACCAAACTGCACCACTATAGCCCTTTAATGGGAGACGATAAACCAAGGGAGGCTCAACATTGTTAGGCTACTGGGGTGTATTTGCTCTCCATCGCCCCACAGTTTCACTGTCCACTTACAGTCACTGCCAGCTGTGCTTGTAGGCAAGGCAGTGTGTCCTCCAATCCGTACAGATGGCCATGTGAACTACCTTGTTAGGAATCCCTGCACAGTTGGTTTCAAAGAGCATTTAAGGGAATGATCCCTGTCAGGAGAGAACCGTACATTCACAGATTCAAGATTCAAGAGTTCGAATCTTGCCATATCAACAAACTGGGGAATTTGCCCTCTGTGCAGCACAGATAAAAAAACTAAAAAACAAAACACATATTATATCTCCATATACACAATACATATTATTCCATCAATCAAAGGTCTATTCTACTCATATTCACGTCCATATGATCAATGCAACTTCCTAGATCTACTTCCATCCAAGATCTACATACTGAGGTGCTTAATGGCCTCTGGAGAGCTGCTGTTTTAGAACAAGCAGGAGTACATCTGATGCTTTGAAACCTCTTCCCTGAAGGGAGATGTTTAGAAAAGGAGCAGGCAGGGTGGAAGGAGGTGAAAGGGGTCTGTGGACACCTTCCCAGACAAGAGAGAGAAGATCACCTCTGATGATCTTGGGTGCTGTGCACACGACACTTTCCAGCTGTCTCCTCTCTCAGGCTGTTGTGTTGCTGTGTCACGATCGTAAACCCCTCCTCTTTAGGATGCTCTAGCCCTTCCTTGTTTTATTCGTAATCTCCTGCACCTGCCTTCGGTTCCTGCCCCCTGTGCTATAAAAGCCAGACGTTCCTGCCAATCTGGGCTCAGCTTTGGAAGATGGACTTCTAGGAGTGTCTCGACGACATCGGCTTCACAGCGGCATCCTGACCCTCTGAGTCCGGGACTGGGAGCGTCTGGTCCCTTACCCCTCTTTTATTCCCCCGACCCTTCGCCGGATCCCACTCCGGCTTTTACCTCCGTTTGTCTGTGTCAGGATGGATCACCCGGATTTGGACATTGGCTTTCCCTGGTTTAACTTACGGACTCCCTTGGACTTGTTTGCCTTGGGCATACCCTCGCCCCGAACATCAGCGCACCTTGGACACACCCCCTGTTCTTCTTCCAGCCCTTATCCTAGTCTTTTTCCCTGTGTTTGTCTCATTCCCTTCCAGATTGTGCTGTCTGCATAGGGTCCTGAAAGATGTTTGGTCACATGCTGCACACCTCACTGTTTTTGAGAGGGTGACCGTGCCCTTAGTCACAGTGCTGTAGAGGTGTGTCCCTGCTTCCTGATTTACTCCAAATGTCCTCAGCTGTCCTAGGGAGTACAGCCTTTTAGAGTGTCCTGTCATGTTTGTGTCTGCCTCTCAGAATAAGAACATAGGAAAAACCACACCACATGGCTGGGCAACTTGTTCCACTCTTCCCAGCAACCTGATGTCTGAGGTCGATGTCTTTCACTGCCTGGGTGCAAGGAGAGTCAAGTGTCTTGATATTCCAAGTAGCTGAGGATCATGAATTGCTAGACAGTCATCCTTAACCACAGCTAGACAGCCAACAGTATTGAGCAGCCAGGCAGTGATATTTGTTTGTTTCTGTGTAAAGTGACAACAGAAACATGTATCATGCATGGGATTAATTTTTATGAAGCATACCATATATAAAAGTCTTCTACAAGGCAAATTACTCAAGAATACAGGCATGTGGAGCTCTCTCCCACTGTCAGCTTTTCAAATGTTAATTCACTAAATTAATTCATAAATGTTACTGACAAACTGTGAAAGACAGCTTAAAAGAACGCAAAGATTTTTATTTTTATTTTCATTGCCTTTGCTCTTGAGATTCAGGTTACGTGCAAGAACATTTTTGCCAGAATCAATAAATTAATCTTGAGAATTACCCTTCCAGGGACTGGCCTCAGATTAGACGAGGTGTTTTTAAGGAAGTGCATTAACATACAAAACCATTTAACTTGACAAGAAGCCAAACAAAACACGATAATAAAGGCTGCATTTCTATTAAAAATGAACACCCTCAAAATAGATACTGTATGACAACATCTGGGCACAGGGCACAGAGGTGTGTGTACCAGACTCAACAGTGTCACCTTTACTGGGTAAGACATGACACTTAAATTTAGCATAAAGCAAAACAAAATACAATTATTGGCCATATGGTTGTAATTTTCTTCTTTTCTGGCTCTGGTTTGACAAGCTGACAATAGAAATTCAGCTCAGCAATGCAGCAGAGAAAGAAATAATAACACAATGTATCTTTCAATGTGACATTAGTTACCACACACATGCCCATTCCACAGAATCTCTCCCCGACAAAACGCAAGCAGATTTTTTAAACGTGGGTAACAGTTTCAAATTTGTCTTTGCTTTCTGGGGCAGGAGAAAAAAAAATCCACACTTTTTTGCATGAATGGTCTGTCAAGGTTTTTAAACACGAAATGTTTCATGATTGTAAACAATTTAATTGTATTTAAAAGAATGTGACTTAAGAGGTGGCATTAAAAGTAGTTAATAGCAAATAGGAGGTACTGTATACTATAACATACAGTGTGGTTTATAATAGAATATAGTGTAATGCGGTACAGGCTTAATTAATAAGGTCAAATTATAATTTTAAATACAATTGCAAGGCATGTAGCAATTCCATAATCTTTCTGTGTTGATAATTATGCCCCAGTTTTTGTCTTAATGGAAGTGAACCCAGTCTTCCAACAGGAGGACAGCATAGATTGGAATACAGTACAGTATGTAAGTCATACAACCTGGGCTGCATCAGCTTCTAATGTTGATTGTGCAGTCTGGCCAGTAACTTTCATTGTTAATAGCATGAGCACTTTGTTGAATTGTTGATTGCACTTTCTAATCTGTTTGTGCTTTTAATTAGCATTTGTTGAGTGAGCCCTTGGCTGTTAAAATACAACAAAGAAACTGGAGAAGAATGGAGAAAAGCAGCTCAGTGTGTTAGAGCACGCTTTCTGGAGAACAAGTACTCTGAGATATTCACATCTGAAGCTTGTGGTCTAAAAAGCAGAAAAAAATGTGATACAGTTTCACCCTGAATCTCTGAAGTGTTGAAGAAAAGACCAAGTTGGTTTAACAGTCAATATGACACCAGTGTGCAAGTCAAAATAATAAATTCAAATTTGTAAAAGATTATATTGTCAAGAGTATTTCAACTTTGTTTACGGTGTATGCACCATATTTTCTATTTTTCACATATCTGTGAAAAATAAATGTTTCGATTGTAATGAGGGATTTTCCTTCTGAACCGGTCTGCAGATTGGGGATTGGCTGGGGACGCCCCCCACACACCTGAAGCATCAGCTGTGCATGAGGGAGTTAGGAAGCCACTCTTGAGGAAGGAAGGGTTAGTGTGCTCTGTACGTGAGCCTAGCTGGGAGGAAAGAGGGGAGAGTAGGACTGCACAGACAACACAGTTACTCTCACACACCTGCTTAACATGACAAGACCATAGTACAGCAAGCACTCATCTACACAACAATGTCAAAGTGTCAACTTGCTTCTGATCTACGAGGCACCAGCAGTGCCTACTGACCCAACAGATAAAGCACTTGCAGACCAGTGGTCAAGGTCTGGGTCAGGCTCATTAGTCACCAGTGTTGTGAACAGGTTACAACACAGGAAGAGTTGCTGTCTGGTACACTGAGTGAACCTTATCACAGCATCAAGCTTAGCACGATCTGTGTTTCCTAAATCCTCACTGCCCGTTCCCTAGGATCTTATTTCTATCAGCGTCATTCATTCCCCCAGCTACGAGTCTGGAAATGAGTTCCCGGTTTCGGGGTCTTGTCAAAGCCTTCCCCGAAACTCCAGAAACACGTCTGCAGCACTACAGGAGTCTGCACTTTCTGTCGTTTCTTCAAGAAAATGTGGAAGATTCATCAAGCCCTTTCTCCCTCTGCAACAGCCACGCTCACTGACCCTATAACAGACTTCCAGTACAATTTCAATTCTGGTAACATGAGGTGGATTGGTAAATGTACCAAATACCCGGTTCAGTACCTTCTTTTGTATATTGGTTGTATCCCAATGGAAGACATAGTGAGGTAGGTAAGGAGCAGCAGCTGCGTGTAGCACAGTGAGTCCTGTGTCTGGTGAGGGAGAGCTGAGTCCCTCCTAGCTGATGGTAATTGTGAGACTGCGGTGCAAGAAATGACAGGTGGCCCAGGCTCAAGGGTTGTACCACAGAAGCCAGCTTGATTGAAAATTGGTGATTCCAGATTTGGAGGTGGAAGAAGGAGAGAAATAACTGCCCGCTCCGAATTAAAAAAAAAAAAAGCTCTATTCTGCTATTCTGGTCAGCAAATTCCAGTAAATCAGAAATATTCCTCTGTCATCGTTTCCATTATACTGGAGCTCTTGAATGGCTAAATTGGACTTAAAGGTAAGAGAATAAGAAAAAAGAATCTCTAAATCAAGTTTAATGGGCTTCCCTTCAGAAAATCAATGTGTTCATACAGCCTCATAACTTGCAACTCAAGCCGTTAGTTTTCAACGGTGACGGTGAGCTTCTGGAAGAGGCATTATCACAAGCTGGGTGTGCAGCACTTGCAACAGCTGGAGCTGATTTTACATTTAAAAGTAAAAGGTATAAACCGCACATCACGCACACTGTTGTATGATTATAAATACTGCTTTTCAAATAATACTTCACTGGAACGATTTAGGCCTCAATGATATCCTACCACATCCCTTGTGGTATCACGCGGTCACACAAGAAAATATTTAAGTTAGAAAACGGAGGGATAGCCCTCGATCAAAAAAATGTTAAAATATTTTCTGGTAAGAAAGGAGCAATATTTGTTTCCGCAACCGGGACAGGAATTACACTTCCATAAAGAAGGTGTATGGGCACTGCCTTGTGTCGAACCCAGCAAACAGCTTGTGTTTTCTGAACAGTGGATAAAAGACGGAGTGCTGCTCCATTATTTAAAGACAAACGTGCTAAAACAGCTAAAGCACATTACACAGCACTACAAAACTATACTGTGGCCCAGCAGACACCCTCCCTGGTTTAATAAGGTGTCATGTGAAGGGCATTTATCCGGAAACCTAGTTTTGTACTGTTAGCCAGGCTTTCTGTACAAGCACAGGGAGACCTTTACAGAAACTCCTGTTCCTTGAAGAAATTAAGGCTCTGTAGAGTCAAGTGATGCTTCAGATACGTCCCTTCTTCACAGCACAGCACGGCAACATTTTGTCTCTCTGAGAAGGTAGTGCAGAGTGCAAGGCCTCTCATTTGTATCTGCCATCCCTGATTAATGATATTTCATGCTCAGAAGTTTTTTTTTTTCTGTTAATTTCCATAAAGAGGCAAATGGATTCAGACAGCACGGCCAAATACCGCAGACGTCATTTAACTTGTGTGCGGAGTGGATAGATTCATTTAAAAGGTTTTCAGAAAAAAAAAGTTTCTTATGTAATTATTTCCCTTATTATGCAGATCTGTGTTTACAGTAGACTTGCCACCGCACATTAATATGGCCCAGTCTGGGACTGCCAGCTGCTGACTCATCCCTCGAGTCCCTACAGACACAGGCAGGAACAAGAATAGAAAGGAGTGAGGCCCAATTAAAACTCTACGCGTGTGTTAACCAGGAGATAAAACAAATCCAGTTTTCATACTGGACATTTCTGTATCTGGATACCCCTGTGGCATGGAAGCAACCCAGATTCAGGTGGAAACCTACCCAGCCAAGGTCAAATGGCTAAACAAAATGCACTTTAATTAAATTCTCTCGGTGACTCGTTGATTCCGTTAGATAGCACTTTTTTATTCTTGCCTTGTGTTAAGAAACAGTAGTTTAGGAAGACATTTTTCCCCAGGATGTTTTGGATTGTCAGGCCGGTCCTGCAACTACAGGGTTGCCATCCCAAGGTGCTTTTTGTGTGGTTCCACAAAATATACACAGACTGGCACTGTATGACTGGGCTGCTTTTCAGCAGTACCGACAGATCGCGACTTTATATTCAATCCACCCATCTTCTAACTCTTTATCGAATGCAGGGGCGAGGTGGAGCCAGAGCCTATCCCAGCCAGCAGTGGGCACAAGGACACGCCTGGACGGGGCGCCAGTCCGTCACAGGGCACACACTCACACCAGGACCAGTTCTTCCTAGAAGCCAGTTAACCTCTAGTATGTCCTTTGGACTGAGGGAGAAAACTGGAGCACCCAGTGGAAACACACACCAACTCAGGGAGAACATACAAATTCCATGTAGATAGCACCCCAGGAACTGAACCCAGGCCCCCAGAGCTCTGAAGAAGCTACTGCACACCACTGTGCTGCCCATAACCACATGCTCAAAATAATCTTTTTCTTCAGGCTTTGCCATTCCATTGATAAATGCCTCCCAACAATTACTGTTATTATTTTTTTAATGCATTAACAGAGCAGCTCAACAATATACAATACTACATGTTTATACTTGCCTGGGCTGCGAGTGGAGGGCTTCTGCAGTTTACAGTTTACAGAACTACAATTTATAGTTCTTTGAAAGTACTTGCAGCTAAACATCTAATTTCTATTTGTTCTATGAATACGCGAGTTCTAAAATAACTCCACGTACAGATTAAAACGTATTTGATTAAAGCTTTTATTTATTCCAGTTCATTTCCTTGCTCATTGACTTTAGAGCATTCTCGCGGAGCTTGTGGAAAGAGGGTATGTGCTGCTCAGATGAAGACTCAGGCTTGATTACGAAAACAAATTAATCTTTATTCAGTAGGGAGCACAGTAAATCTCTCAAAACACAAACAAGTATTTACAGTTTCATAATCATGTGTAACAAGAAGGAACTCTGAAATCCCTTGAAAACATACAGTTGAAGATATTAAGTCATGGATAAGCATTTTGTGTAAAACTGATTTAAAACAAATCTTATGTAATATAGTATTCAATTTGATGCCATGTGCTATAGCTTTCTCAGGTGCTCGTAGACTTTAAGAGAGGAGTAAAACACATTCAGCTTTAAGAACAGCATTTAATAGTGCCTTTCTGTTATGGCCCCGACATATCAGGGTCTGGCTATTACAAAACAAGTTTGTGAAGGTACTTCACCATTGCAATATTTCCTTTAAATGAATGGGTACACAGCTGGTAATTTAATCATTTGCAGGAATATGATGCTGGAGCACAACATATCTAAAATATCGGTACTGCGATAGACATCTGCTTTTCACATCATTTGATATGAACCCTGTCATACTGAAATGATTTTATCTTACAAGATTCTTTTCAGCACGAGCTGATTCCCATGGCTTTCTCCAGCTGGTTTCCGGGGGCTAGCAGTCATCTTGTCCGTAGGTGAGGACAGACTCCAAATCCTTAAAACTGATGTGTCCGTCTGAATCCCGATCCACCTCCCTGTACGGGAAAATCACAGGCAAAAAGCAGTGAGTGAGACACCGGGCAGCACCAGGTCTTCAGAGAGCCGCTGCCGGGTGTCCTCCCTCCCCCCGTGCCAGGCTGGCGCCGGCGCTGCCCCGCGGCCCATCCCCTGGGTGCAGGATAGAGCTGCACGGCTGGGCTCGGGCCGACACAAAGACGTCTTTAAGCAGGTGCAGAGCTGAGGCGTGTTAGGCAGGGTGTTTCAGATTTAAACCAAGGACACTGTTTTTTGTTCCCCCCCCCAATCACTTCTTTCACTTGGGAATGAATTGAACTGAAAATGAATTTTGGCTGGGCCCACTTCTGCCCCAGAGTGAGGGTCTCGCCCGTCCACAGGACCGACGGACGCTGACAGCACTCGTGATCCTTTGCTGGGTAACAAATTAGTATTTAACATGGGAAAATTTCACATTCACATCAGCCTTGGGACCACATTTCTTCAACCAATTTGTTAGACACGCTGTGGTAAAATAAAAATCATACTGTTTTCAATTTTACCCAAACTACATACTGCACTACTGCATTTGTGTGAGACCAGACCATGAAATCGGGTTAAATTCAAGGTTTAACAGCTATTCCAGTTTAGATCAAAGATGCATAAGCATATTTTGCCTGTTTACAGGACAGAGACGATATATCACCACCACATTTCTGGGTGGAGTTTGGGACTGCTGTTGCCATGGAGGACTTCAGAGTTTAGGATGCTGCAGTTTCTGAGACCAGAGCGTTGCAGAAAAAAAGAGGAAAGAGTATCTTTATGCCATGGCTCCCATTAATTAGGTCCTGCCTGTTATTAAACAAGTTTGCAAAGGTATTTTACCATTATACTATTTCCTTTAAATACACAGGTACCCCACGTGTCCCTTTAAATACACTGCTAATTTAATCATTTGCACAAATATGATTCTGTGGCTAATCCTCGATATTCTGTTCCTATAATAAGATTCAATGTTTTCAGTCCTTGCCTGTAGTGGTGACTTTAGCTGACAGGAAGATCCTGCACTATAACCCCTGCCACTGCATCTGGGGGTGCCAGGCACCAATGGCACCGAGAGCTGCAGTCGACGGTGGATGACAAGAGCATCACACCTTATTCATAATCTAGCAAACGAGCGCTCCTGCAGCTCAATCTCGTCTTCCAATCCTGATCCCACACTCCCCTAGGCTCTCTCCTGACAGACCGTGAGTACGCATTGCCTTGTAACTGAAGGGGAGACGCACCCACTGCTCACAAATACTGAACTTCACAGCAGACTTTCAGTCTGGTTCCCCTTTCCACACCAGTGTTTAAACAACTTCGTCCACCACCACCGTTTGAGCTCCTCAAGAGATAACTCTCGAAAGAGAACAACGAGATGAAAATGTACTGTAGAAATCTGATGTCTGAACATTTGAAAAACAGGTTAATATAATGCAGTAAAATAGTTCAAGCTACTTTCTGTTAAGAAGCAACTTCCTAGGAACAGAAACACCACTGTGAAATCAGTATAATGAAAAAGTCTTCCATTGCAGAGCATCAGTCTGAAATGTTGGTATTTTTTATATATATCTGGAATAACTAATATGAAACACTGATTTTTTGTTATGGTATTTTGAGCATACATAACAGTACATTAATAATTTTACTGCTTTTCTTAGCTTATTTCCTTCTTCCAATATGACTTCATTATTACTCAGTGCTCAAACTGATCAACTGAGAAAACAGCAGATGTGAGTAAAATTCGGTAGCAACAGGGAGGAGAATTAAAACAACATTAAGCATCCAGCAACTGGAAAATCATGCTTTCTTGTTCCAAGTCGCTGATCCCCATTCAGATGAATGTCTTTTGTAGCTCTAATTACATTCTAATGTCAGTGGAAGTGGAAGGGCTCTTTGGAGACATGGCTGATGTCTCCTCCTCAGTGTGCAGATTTTGGCAGGTATTCTGGTTTGTGTTGCTAGCCATTTCCGTTATTAGGGATAGCAATGTTACCACCTTGTAGCCTGATTCTGTCAGATCTTGGAAACTAGGTAAGGCTGGGCCTCATTAGTACTTGAATGGTAAATCTTTAGAAGGTAGATTGTAGTGGTGTTGGTGGAACACTAGGGGGCAGTCTTCACCCTGGACCTGAACTTCCACACCAATGTTCAGTCATGGTGATGGAGGCCTCAGTGCCGTAGGAGATCCTGACTACTTGGTCATTTAAAATCATATCTTATAAGTGAAGCATGCTGGGATCTTTCATGATTAAAACTACAACATAAATGCAAACAATGCTTATCATAATTACTAATTGCCACTATCAGGCCCAGAGATTTTCTGTATATTAGTACAGTTTTGCGCTATTCCCCCATGGAAGAGTAGAGCTATGTCATATTGGAGAGTAGCGGATAGAGATAATTCTAAAAATAAAAATCTAAATTATGATGCTGCAATGAATAGCAGCTTTGACAATGATCTCATACATTGTACAATATATGGAAAGGCTTCTTAAAATAGAAGATTCAGCTACATTCAGCTAAATGTGCACAAATACGTCTGGACACCAAAGTACAGCAGACAGAAACACAACGGACAGAAGGACAAATGGAAGCAGTCACTACAATACCTCCATTGCCCATGAGCTGTTCATGTGATGTACTACCAAAACTACAGTACTTACAGAATTTTATACCCTGGCCTAACCCACTCCCCATTTCAACCTAGCACTGAAGATGAGACAAGTCTGCCTTCCCACATCTTTGCTGCTGTTGACAGAGCAATAGTCCCCTTCAGCAGGATGGGGAACCCATGAGCTACCTTCGCTTGTGCAGTTTTCAACCCTTTGCTTACAAAGGGTGGAGCTGAACCATAAACAGAACAAGGTGCCAACAAGCCTGTCTCCTCACTGGGCAGGACAGAACGCCTGTGTGCAGAGCAAGAGCAGCCAGACAGCCTGGAACATCCTCGTTTGTCTTGGTACAGCCTCACAACCATAAGAATGGGGCTCTAGTTCATTTTCCTATATTACATTAATGTTTTTAAAGCATTTTAAAACATACAAAAGTACACTTGTCTTTTACATACCACAGAAATATATATTTTTTAATTATCTGCTATTTTCAGTCAATGCCAGGCTTTTTATTTACTCTCTGACTTCCAGTAGACACTCAATTTATTTTTGTCATTTAGTTCTGCAAAGTTTGCTGCTATTGAATTTAATTATGGCCCAGAAATACTTGGACAGCATGGCAGAAGCAGCTTTAACAAATGATGGTACTGAGGATATGGCATTTTGAAGTATGCTGTGGCATGGCGGTTATTAGCCTTCAGTAGGAAATGAAAAATTTCTTGGAAGCTAAGCTCTGATGAAGGATCATTGATGCATGCAGATCTTCTAATTACCACATTGTCATAGCTGGAATACCATCATAATCAGAATAATCCTGCTAGGCTCTGGAATGTTGTTCTCATTACTGACAGTGTGGCAGCTGTATTAGTGAATGCTTAGCTAATCAACACATCAGCAAACCAGCCAAGTCATCATTTTTTATTTATTTGTTTAAGAAATGACAGCAAAATGCTAAAAGTTACAGGCTACTGTAAAAATGAGGTGACTGAATGACAAATTTCTGGAGCTCATTCACATATCAGAAGGGCATAACTATGCAGCGTTCATATGCATGTGACTTACAGGAGCTCCTCCTATAGTTGCAAGCCCCTGCTTTCACTTCAATTAAGCAATAAGCTCATGGTTGGTTTAAGGAGAAATAAACTGACTCCCGATGGACTAAATGTCCAAGACCATCATGTAATTAGGAGAAAGTTATTTCTGAAGGCAAAGATAACCTTATTTTGAGGGTAAGCCAACCTGATACAGGACCCATTTTATTGTTAAAAGCAATAACATATTAAAGAAATGAGTATAATCATATGTATAACTTCACAATAACTTACATAAACAAACTGCTGCCACAGCTTGAAATGCCTACTGTGTAGCATGCATGCGGTTTGCCAAGACCAGTGTGCTGGAGCCTGTGATGTGCTGAGCCCGCAGCTCCTCAATGCAACAAAACGTCTGCATGGGAGTCCACAAGCAAACACACGGGTGAACAGCCTCTCTCAGCTCTGAACACACATTAGTGCTCGCTGCTTCTGAGTGAAAGTCTGAGAAGTGAAAAATGACTTTTTTTCCAGCAAGCCTTAAACGTATAACATCTTGAGTGAGAGGCCCAGGAGCAACAGCTTATACAATATTCATATGGCTGCTCCAAGTGCACTTGCACCGTTCATTTACTGAACGCTGTAGAGATATGTTAAGAGCCATAAAGCACCGGATCAGCACATGGCACCACAAAAATCCAGTGCCTGGTGCTGCCACATCTCCCCATCCAGAAAAGGTGTTAATTCAGGAGCTCTATATGTAAACATACATATATATATAAATGTACACCACTAATCATTTAAATATGCAAACCTGTTTTTAAGAAGTACGTTTTCAGGTTCTCAAAAACATGGCCAGAATAGCCGAGATACAACCAGCCATATTTACTATAGCCCCACCATGACGGAGATTGCACTGTTGTTTTAGATTAACTTTGCCTACGTACAGTATGGCGACTGCATGAGAAACCGATTCAAATACTACTACCATCAGCCTCTTCAGCATTACCACAAGGTCAATAGAAAACTATTCAAAGTCATGTGTTTGTCAGGTTTTTTATACAGTTGTGGGTGTTCTAACATGTAGGGTTATTGAATGAACCCAAGCATCACACATCCCTAGCGTGCTCCTTAAAGTATTATTGACTATTACTATTGACAATTCAACAGCCTGTAGAGGGGACAACAGGAGACAACTTCAACATCTTACAGGAATCCACCAAAGGTTAAGTCTCTCCTCAGCAGCCCCAAACATTTCCTGGAAGACGGCACCTGACCAGAAAGTCACATGGTGCTGTGAACAGACTGAAAAAAATGCTGGGCACTTTAGTGTTAAAAATGTACTGTTTTTTTAAAACAACAGTATGTTTCCAGAGACATCACTGAAGATTGTGCTGCTTGTACTTCTGCATTGTCCCAGTTTGGTTAACTGCAAGTTGCAGTTACTTGTACTGCTCCTTGCCTGGAAAGGCAGGTATTACTTCAAGAGTATTAAGAGGAAACTTCTTGCCCAGCTGGAGAATATTTTTTTTGTGGACAAACACATTGTATAGAAAGAATGTAATGCAGGCAAAAAATTATGTCACAATACACATTTTTAAAATGTATTACTCTAAGAAAGCAAACGAATTAATTCTGAGGAAACATGATGCCGATAAAGGTGTACCACCATTCCATTATACGAAACCAGGCAACAGTCTGTTTAAGCCACAAGTAACTCAATTTATTTTACTCCAGTTTGGATCCTGAAGTAGCTATACCATGCCTCACGCTGCTGAGCCCATTCGCCACAGCCATCATTTCTCAGTGTCTTCATAACTGCACCGGTGTCTGCAAAGCTACAGCTGTATTTAGTACCATGATGTTCATTCAGAATTTACTTCAGGAGACTTTCTTGTATTCTGATTACGTAGAATTCATACAACTTTAAACTGAACACTATTTGATCACACAATATAATGAGTGATATTCAAAGCAGTCTAGAATCCATTCAAACAAATTCATTTGTCTGGAGTCTATAGACACTTCTTGACTATTTGAACATTGTTAACTAGTTGACTTTTCCTCCACTCACTGCACACGGCCTTGTGTACACATGTAAGGGAATAAATCTCTAGAAAGTACTATATGTGCGGAGCAGTGGCTCTGTGGGGCAAAGCGGTGGCTCTGTGGCTCAGGATCTGTGCCTGTGGCTGGAAGGTTGCCGGTTCAAATCCCGCAGCTGGCAGAGGAATCCTACTCCATTGGGCCCCTGAGCAAGGCCCTTAACCCCAACTGCTCCAGGGGTGCCGTATAAATGGCTGACCCTGCGCTCTGACCCCCAGCTTCTCTCCCTGTCTGTGTCTCATGGAGAGCAAGTTGGGGTATGTGAAAAGACAAATTCATAATGCAAGAAATGGTATTTGGCCAATAAAGTGATCTTATCTTATTATTTTATATTCCAGGAGCAAGAACCAAAAAAAAAACTCTGAAATGATTGTCTTCTTACATACTGTACTAGCAGCCCAATCTTTCTGATTTGAACACACTGCCTAAATTATGCTTCTACTTGGATTAATAATACCTGTAAATTAAAAAGAAACAATGTGCCATACTTTCTGTAACACAAAAACAAAACAAAGGGAAAAGATCCATCTTTCTGGTCTCCTTTTTCATTCCAGGAGAACAAAAGTTTATTACTTTTCATGAAAGCTAGGTTTACACCCTGCTAGGCTGACGTTAATCAGAACGACTGACAGCACCTGTGGTAGCACTGACGAACAGAGCTTATAACTGCAATATTATTTCACAAGGTATATGAAGTGTAAATTTCTATCAGTAGGGGAAAAGTTTAACAAGAGAAATCTTACTGTCATTTTTGGCTAGTTTCACACTCTCTCTGCAGTGGTTTCGCGATGAATTTAGAACTGCCATTACATTAGAGGAGAAGCTGTCACACCAATTGAGCAGAGAGAGGAGAAATTACGCTTCACGCAAAGAGATCCTGCTGGGGATGAAATGACCCGCCAATTGAAGATGTAAGGATGACAGCTTTTCCAACAAGGTGCCTTCTCTGCTGATTAACCAGACAGATCTTTCAAGTGCCAGGGCCAGCCTCTTCGCTGATGGGACTCCAGTAGGGCTGCACACTGGTTTAGAGAGAGGTGGGCGAATCTATCACAGACGTCTGAGGGGGTACTGACAAATAAGGCCAAAAAAACACCTCAGAAGACGAGTACACACAACTTCAGGCTCCTGCAAAGCACAGGAGAGGACCCCATGCAGCTATTTTTTGCACTGCCACATGGCCTGGCACAAAACATGTCATAAAATGACCAAGCTATTTCACCAAAACATTATTTGTCAACAATGCATAATAAAACCAACCTCGCCCTTCCAGGGGTCTGCTGATAATCAAGAGGTGTTAAATTTTCTAAATTTGTGTTGTAATTCCCTTACCTGCTCACCTAACTTTTGTTTAAAGCTGCTTTACAAGCCCAAGACTGCTCTGTTTAAAATTATTTTAAAAAAAGGTCAGTTTTTAGGGTTTTTTTCCCCAAGTTCGCAACAGAAAAAAAAGAATGCTCTGTTTCAAAAAACTTCAGATGTATGTTCAGGTTTGATGGTAATTTTTATCTGAGAGCTCACACAATGCCCGGAGTCCAAGGTGAGCTTCTGTACCAGACTAAAGGCTTGTGCACGGTGTTGTACAGGATACTGCCTGATCCTCTGCTAGGTTTGACTTCAATGGCAGTTTGACCTAATTTACTTAATAAAGGCCAGAGCAGGGTGCTTGTGCAGACACAGTGGCTTTATTTGCTACAACTTTTTACAATTTCATGTGTATAGAAAGCAGAACCCTACATTAATGTAACAACTGTAATTGTTCATTTAAAATAACTTATCAAGTCCAATGCTACCTCCTTCGTTCTACATGTACCCTTGGAAAAGGAGCAAACTGATGTAGCCTTAAGTGTGTGCCTTAGTGCTAGTACATGGCTGTGTGATCCCTGCTGGCTGTGTTAACCATTATCTGCATACTACGCATATTTATGCCAGGATTGGACTGCATTTTCACCACCCTCAACACAGTTCTTGTAAACGTATTCTTCTTTACTCAGTCAGCGCACGCTTCAGAGGAAAGCTCTGAACACGAACCACTGCACTGACCGCCACTGTGAAGACAGGAGCTTTGGGTGGTTCAGCTCCTTCAGCTGCACTAAACGGTTTATTTCTCGAGCTCAGCTGGGAAGAACTGAGCACGAAAACTTATCCGCTGGGATTGATTTGTCTCTTCAATTCATGGCAATTTCTCCAGAGCCGGACGCCCCCCATTCAGGTCACACTGTGATCAACCAGGTTGAGCTCCACCCTCCAGGGCTCGTTAAAGTCACCTGAGTAGAGAGATTAATGAGACTGAATAAGCCAATACAAGGTCTGCAAAAGCTGGGGGACACTTATTATCCGTTTGGGCTGCTGCCGAGGAAAAGAATCGCAGTGAGGCATCGCACGTTAAAATAGACCTTTAAAATTTCATTTTTAAAAAGCCAGTCCCTCATGCCACCAGGCTGTGTGGAAAGCCTGTGCCCCGATGACACACAAGCACTCCTCCTTACCACCTGAGCTGATGCCACACAGGCAGGCCAGCAGCTGACCCCCCGGAGGAAAGAAACACGTGCTGAACAATTAGTGTCCTGGCCTGAGCAGATAACAACAAAAGAAAGAAACACAGACACTATATCCACCATAAAAATACTGTTACTCTGTTTAGAACTGTGTTTTACATCCCAATACTTGTAGCTCAGACTGATTAAAGTGATTGTTATTAATTATTTGAAATTGGGCTTTCATTTGGCCCAATGGTAAGTTTTACATTTTTGATTGTGTATTTTTTTTGTTTTGGTTTTTAAAGAAATTATGCGGGGTTTAAATGATAAAACACCCCAAGATAAAAGCAGAGAAAAGGCTTACTGCTCATTAAAATAATTTCTTGTTGATCTTTAAAAATGTATTTAGTTTCTTTTTCTGAAAAGTTGGCTGGGAGTTGTCTTGGCCTGGAACATCTGCTCATGAATCAAAAAGTGGATCAGAGATCGTTAAGTATTGGCCTTGAGAGCAGAGTTCTTTGTTTGAGATCTTTTTTATTACATTGTACCATTACCACAAGAACAATGGTGTTTATTCAAAGTGCTCTAATTAGTGGCAGGTGCAAATGGTACTGCTGTTCAAACAGAGCTTCCATTGATATTTCTCATTATTTGAAAGACAAAACACTCTTCAGAGACTTGCACTGTTAGAGGTGATGAATTTCATAATCATATGACTCAAAATCCATGTTTCAATGAGATCTGCCTATCAAATAAATGGAGCCCTGAAAAATAAAGCAAGCATCACAGTTAATTTATGTTCTTGCCGGTATACTCAGCATTTACACTTCTAGGGAAAGGAAATAAAACTGACAAGTCTCCCATCCAGAGCATCATACATACATCAGTAATGTATGTATTACTGCAACAAATCTGTCATCTTCAGTTTCTTAAATGGAATAATAAAATAAAGCTGGGGATGTCTTGCTATTGGAGGAATATTCTCTAAAGTGATTTGTTTTAGTTTAGAGCTAACCCCCACCCCCAGCACGCGCACACAAAAGACACAATTTGAGATGAATCAATGTGACAGTCCAATCCAGAGCACTGTGATTAGGCACTCATGTGTTTATCATCAGAGCAGGACACAATGCCCAGCTCCCCGATCCTGCTGTCCACTTACAGGGAGCTCTTACCACAGTGCCCGGGCCTTCAGACAGGAGAAGGCAGGAGTGTGACAGAGCGGCCCAATGTGGACCAGCGCCGGCCTGTCACTGAACTGCACAACAAGCTCAAAACCTAGTCTCGCAGCTATTGTTCCCTGGCATCCACGAAAACCTTGAGCACACCACCGGCGAAAGGCTGTCATAGTACCACCAGGCTGCTGCTCAGCTCCACTGCGCAAACCAGACAGAATGCATTTCAATGTGTAATGGTGTTTGACATTAAAAAGAGGTATCTTGAAGATACTGAAGTGCACCAAAACAAACCACACACACACACGTGCGAATATAAATGTCAAACCAGAGATGAGGAGATTTTTAAGAACTTTTATATTCTTAAAAATATTTAAGATCCCCTCGTTTTGACACACAGTGTGTTGACTCATATCGACAAAAAATGTGTAACTCCATACAGAGGGTAGATGATTACTGAGCTACAGTATTTAATTTCTGAACAGATCTGCTCTTGTCATTAATAACAAAGCAATAGCGACAGTATTTCTATTAAGCAACTGGTACATGTGATTTTATTATATCCCATTTGAAACCTTGGCACAAACCAAGAACAGTTAATGTGATGATCACTCTTCAGCTTTATACTGCTGAGGATTTTCAAAAGCGCATCTTTCCAAGTAATACAGATGAGAAGGCTCAATTCAGGTGAAGTCCATGGAGTCCTTAATGAGCAAACACTTACAGGTATGATGGACAAGGTGTGAATTTCTTGAAAGACAAATCAACCTTAGAGGATATGTCACTTCTGAAAGATACATCCCTGTCACCCATATGTCAATTTTTAAAACGGATTTCCTTCTCTTTTAAATGCTACATGACATTATATGAATAATTACATCTGTCTCGAGTCTCTGTGCTTGAATCAGTTTTTTTTTTCATGTGAAACTAACTAAATTTTGAAAACCACCTTTGAAAATTAAAGAAACTCTTTGACCACTGTCTCTTTTAATAACATGTTTACATGTATCAAACATCAGTGAGTGCAACACATGGTTTGTTATTTGCTTTCCACAGTCTGCAGGCACAGAGGACCAACTTTAGGGAATCATTCATTAAGATGCTAATTGGGTTGATTCACAGACTGAAATCACCCCAGAATGCCTTGCAGGCTGCAGAATGGCTAAAGTGGAACAAACCATTTTTCTGTCACCACAGGGGGTATGAAGGCATTTGAAATCAGCAGTAGTTATACTTAAGACTTTTAACACTGAAAACAAAAACTTTCTAGCAATTCTGGGACAGGATTATGGACAAGGGTATCATTACAAAAGCCATTTTAAAACCTAACATTTGTAACTCTAGTGTATCTATTTGTAATCTACAGTTTTGTGCTTAACACTCCTTTCAAGAGTTTCGTTTCACAGCCCTTTTAGATTAGCATTAATGTTTCAGGACTCAATGTAATGGAGAGAGAGGCTGTCAGAGATCAGGATCTTTGGTCAGGAAATCATTGAAATTAAGAAGAGTGGTCAGTGCCACTTTAATTTTGCATGTTGAGAATAAAAACGGGCTCCTAAAATATTTAGCACACTTTTTTATTTTAGTATTCTGAGAATTAATTTATTTGGCTGTAAGCGACTTACATTTGTACCTGCAGTGCCCTTCAAAAGTATTGGGATAGTGAATTCTAAACTAGGATTTGCACTATGCACTCAAATGATAATCGTTTCTCATGGAAAAAAAAACGAAAGATTAAGTAGCATAAGCACTCCTAAGTGTTTAAATTTTAATAAAGTCCATTCAGTTCTACTCTCTTGAGGGTAGAGATTGATAGTGTTAATCCTTTTTATATAAAAAAGTAGAAATTAGAAAAAGAGCAAAAGTATTGGGACAATTGACTCACAGATGTCTCTACTTGGTGTTTGTTGTCGGATAATTATGTTTATAAAACTGTTTCAAACATCCTAACAACAGGTCTCATGTTGATGTCAGTGTTTGGAGCCTATATTCAAAAACATGCCAGAATTTGCACAGAGGTACAAAGAAGACCCAGGAGATTGTTATAGACAGCTGTGTTCAAGATAACCTTTCATTAAACTGAGGGGAAAAGGTTGAAATGTTAAGAAGGCACTACAAATGTTCCAAAGAAGAAGACCTGATCTGTGAAGCAAGTACTACCCACTTCTGGAACTGGCTCACTCATGTTTGATAATGCAATGAGAGGTGGCAGCAGAATGAATTCTGAATTTCACAGAAACATTTTGCCTGCTTACGCAGACAACAGTAATTCCCCACCTGGGATTTAAACCTATGCCTTTGCAGGTATGAGTCAAGAACTCTAATCACTGCTCCACACTTGACAGGTCTTGGCCTCCCACACAAGAATCTGTTCAACATTGCAAAAGAAAAGGCTCAGTATGGACCTCACCATAATGACCCACTACAGACGACCCCCGGCCACAGAGGAGCTGATCCTGATGACCTCTTTCTGAACACCCTAAGCTTTCCTGCAGAGTGGCTTAATTGTCACTCTGCCCTGTATCAGAACACCAAACACTCCGCACTGCCACCGAAAGACCAACCCTGGGCCTCAGAGGTAACAAGATGAGAGAATTAACTTTCTGCCCTTAAACCACTCCTAACCCAGCACTGGACAATCCAATAAAGGTTTTTTTTTTGCTATCCAGATATTTAGAAAGTTGTCACGTTTATTGACTTGGAAGTGCATGAGTTCCACTGCCTATTATTCTTTTTTTGCTTTAAACAATGTTAACAATTTTACAGCAGTAATTCCCTCATCAGGGCAAATTGATTTTATGCTTCTAAAGCACTACATTACGGAAGGCCAGGACTCCTAATGGGGAGTGATAGGGCTTAAAGATTTGCCTCCTTTGCTGAAAGAGCACTTTTTTCCCACGCATGACTCGCAGATGGGACACCTATTTCATGTGCAATTTCACAGTAAGAATTTTTGAAGCAGTCAAAAACCGCATGAACAACAAATTTCCTCTGCTCCAGAGAGAGGGACATATGTTCTGATCAGAGCCTGCTTCAGTTATTGCCAGTGTCAGCAGACATGCAAAAACTGTATTGTTTCATGCTTGTGGCACACATTCTATTTGATTAATTAAATGAGTACACTAGCCCTCATTAATTAATAGAAGATTTATGTTTTATAATTTGACAAAACAAATTTGGTTGGTCATGATGAAAGAATTTGGTCATCAAAGTAATCAAAGGGTACACCTAATCTTCAATGTTTGTTTAGTGACTGGACACCAGAGAAACTTGTTTCACAAAAGGTATAATGGCATTTAATGTCACAGTCCTGGAGTTCTGTGACTTTAATTTTTAAAGTTCTCTTTATTCAGTAAAAATACCCATTATCAGCTCTTTTGAAACAACTGTTAGTAACACAAAATTTTAATTACTAGTTCAAACAAAGACAAAATCTTAAAACCTTAAAATGTAAGAACAAGTAAGCACCTTGTTTAGTTGATTTAAGGGAATAGCTACCTTCAAGTCAAAATTACTTTCATGTAGCTTTATGCAGTAAAACAGAACTGTTTTGATGTGGGTGGTGTACTAGTAATTCACACATTTTAGATACTACATTTTGGCTGTCTCAGTGTAGTGAAAAAGAACAATCCATACAAACTGACAATGTGTCTACCTAAAAAACAAGCACAAATATATATTTTTGGAATAGACTTGCAACTTTCTCGTAAATTTGGGATTGAATTTGTTCTGAATCTACTGATGTGCAGTGATACAAGTATATTTGACATAGCCACTAAAGCACACACCATCTTCAGTTCTCCAAAACGTAATAAATTAAAAATATAAAGTCGAAAAGTTCCACTATAAGTTTATTTTAGTACAGTCCCAAAAACATAATGTAGTGCCCAAATGATATAACCTATAAGATAAAAATGATAAAAATACAATCACTACAGATTGCAGGTTCTGAGACAGGATAAAGACGATAAAGTGTTAAGTATCCTTGCCCTTTTATGAACCAAGTGTTAAAAAAGTTGCTTTAATTTTTTTAACCAAGAGGTAGATTAATCCAGCACATCTGTGACAAACACAATCACTTCAGTAGAGGTATCTAGTGGCATTTTGAACTTGATTATAAGATCAGGAGTAATGAGAGATGGTAATCATTTAATCCTCTAAGAACCCAGAACAGCTTTTGATTTCTCAAGTACTCTATGTTTCCTATTATAGAACTCATTACAGAAAATAAAATGCAGAAAACAATTTAATCTGGAAAACATATCATTTGACTATTCTAAAAGGATGTTTTATTAATGAATGCACTTTACTTTCTGAAGCTATTTGGTTTATAAGGAACAATGGTTATATTTTGGCACTGTGGCAAGACATGTTATATCTGAACATATTGGCAGGCTTCCAGACAAATCAGGTGATGGTTACAGGTCATTGCACAACGCAACGCATGCTTTATTTATTTTTTCCAAATTAATCTAACAAATAATTTTACACAAAGTCATGTCGTTCTTTCTCGCTGACCGGACAGAGAATGGGAACCTTTTACACTGAGAGTCCATCTGCTTTAACATAAACTGACACAGGAGGGAAGCAGGATGCTGTGAAAAAAAACTAACGGCAACCAATGCTGTGTCAGTAAGACAGATGGGACAGTGGAAATTTCATCAGTGGCTGAAGCAGTTCTGGTTGTACTTTGAGTGGCTATTTTAGTTCCGCACTCAAAGACCCCAAAAAAGTTAACCATTTGGTGCTATGATGTAAGAAGTAATAATAATAATAATAATAATAATAATAATAATAATTGCTTACACTTATATAGCGCTTTTCTGGACACTCCACTCAAAGCTCTTTACAGGTAATGGGGATCCCCTCCACCACCACCAGTGTGCAGCCCCACCTGGATGATGCGACGGCAGCCATAGTGCGCCAGAACGCTCCCCACACACCAGCTCTCAGTGGGGAGGAGAGCAGAGTGATGAAGCCAGTTCAGAGATGGAGATTATTAGGAGGCCATGATTGGTAAAGACCAATGGGAAATTTGGCCAGGACACCAGGGTTACACCCCTACTCTTTTTGAAAAATGCCCTGGGATTTTTAATGACTACAGAGAGTCAGGAGTCGGTTTTACGTCTCATCCGAAGGACGGTGCCTGTTTACAGTATAGTGTCCCCGTCACTCTACTGGGGCATTAGGACCCACATGGACTGCAGGATGAGCGCCCCCTGCTGGCCCCACTAACACCTCTTCCTTAATACTAATGGAAAATGAAAGACTTAAACCATTCTTCTATCCATTGTCTAACTGCTTCATCCAAATCAGGGTGCTGGAGCCCATCCTGGTAACCCACGGGCGCAAGGCAGGATACACCCTGGACAGGGTGCCAGCCCATCGCAGGGCACACACAGACATACAGACACTCAGACCAGGGCAGGAAACCCACACGAACACGGGGAGAACATGCAAACTCCCCGCAGATAGCACCCCGGTCCGGAACGGAACCCAGGGCCCAAGCTCTGCGAGGCAGCAATGCTGACCAATGTGCACCGAGCTGGCCAGACGCAAACCAAAGCAAATCTCAAATTTTACATCTGAAGAAGACCACACTCTGCTCCTGCTGCAGTCATGCCCACTGTTCCAGCCTAGTGCACATGTGGTGTTCCACGTTTGAGCATAGCAGATGACAGCAAACACTTTCCTCAATTACTGCTTCTTATACCAACAGCTTAGAAAAGAACTATTAAGAATCTCCTTTTTGTTACGAAATACAGTATGTAGTTCCATTATTCATGAGTGATATACTCTTTAGCGAGTAGAAAGAACAAAAACAACTGACAGAGCAAACTACAGGTTTGCATTAAAGAGACACTGTTTCACCGAGAGAGTGAAAACAAACTTGTTAAAGACATCATCTACTCACAGGTGTATAAAAAAGTGCAAACAGGCTGAAGCATTTGGGAAGAGCAGTCCATGATGTGGCAACTGCAGCATTCCAGCAGGCGTAACATTTATTTAATTCAACATCTACCGGGTGCTACAGTCAGCCTTCCAGGGAGCAAGCGCTCTTGAAGGAGCTGGCGTCTAAAGTGTCAGCTGATTCTAATGTTCCTAGACATACCTATCAGCCTGTCACTCAGGAGGATAACGTAATGCACCAGTCTCATGTGCACTGACCTTCCTGAGGGTCCTGGCTTCCTTCTCAAAGGAAAATATGAGCCTGCTGTCTGGGAGAAAAGTACGCTTGCCCTTGTGCCTTTGTTGATACAACTCATTGGAAAAGCTGTCTTATCTTAATAAACAAAATCAGCTTGTGCTCAAATGGAAGCAGACAGCCTCTTTACTATTGAGTAATAAAATACACTGACAGAGAAACGGTAAAAATAAAGCAAAACTACAGTGATACTGAAAAAAAGAAACATTTAATGAAGAACATGCCGGATGGATGTTTTTATCCAAGGTTCAGGTAAGCATAAGGAATAGCACTTCCTTTTCAAGATTCAGCAACTTTTCTGTTTAAAATGTGCAGGAACTTGTTCCTATACCCGGCTTTGGTTTGCAAAAATATTCACCTGCCATTCACAAAACAGACCCATGTATGATGAACAGCTGTCTTTCAATTACATCATAATCATTAAGGTAAAAAAATTACTTCTGAACAATATGAGTTAAAATGACTTAAGATGGACGATTTTTTTATTCTTCTTAAAACATTAATTTACCACACAACTTGTATTGACAGTTTTTCAATGCTTGGCTACACGATGCAGCCACAAAATAATATAAACTCTCTCAAATATATGTTCACAGGTCATATAGTACATAAATAAAATACACTTGCTTGGCTCTAAGTTTTGCAAAAAGTTCTTTAGTTCTGTCTATTCTTTAGAGGATGATAGCAGCAAATCTCTTATTATCCCAGCGAATGTGCTGCTCTTAATGCTGTATTTCAACCCTGAGAATGTGGTCACATCCTCAAGGTTACAGCTGTCACGCTGCCTGTTTGTTATTCCTCTAAAACTGTACTCCTCAGACCGACCGTGCTGGTGCAGCAGTGCTTTCACCACAGACAGTGGGCTGGAGAAGTGCTGCTGGTGAATCAGGATGCCGACTCCTGGTCCCAGAGACCCACACTCCTGTCGGTTCTCATTCCAGCCAAGCTGTCAGCCACACCATTGAACTTTGACTTAATAACAGGATTCATTTGGACTGTGTGACTGTTCTCAGATTTTAAAGCTATTGGAGGTAGCCTTTTAACCACTGCATCTCCTAAATAAAATCTAATCTCAATCAAGTCAACTCCCGAGTCGAAAACAAAATACTTGCAAACGTTACAATCAAGCAGCTTCTTAATTAAATTAAGGCTTCGATTAGGCAAACCAGCTGGTGTGTGGGCCTAAAGGATTGGGATTCGGAAGCCCTTTTCTAAACACTTCATCTTATGAAACATTACCAAAGACAAAGCACTGTTTGTTAAAAATGCACACTCCTTACGATAATCACACACAATCAGAGTATTTTAATATAGGAGCAAGTAATAACGTTGTGTTTCCTTTCTTCTCTTCTCAGCATGGAATAAACCTTTACTTGTTCCTTTGCAGCCTGTGTATGCTGACGCAGCTCCCTACTTGAAGAATTTTAATATAGCTCGTTTCTCGACCATCCAAGTTTAAATGTTCCCCTCCCTGTTTGTTCCTGGTCGCACGCCACTACACTGGGGTCCAGGCTGTAATCTGTGTGCTCATGAAGGGCAAACAGGGATCCGAATCTAGTGGTCTGGACTGTAATTTTCACTGACAGCCGAATGGCTCTCCTGATGCCAATTCAGTGGGCTCTGATGGCGAACCTGTGTAGACCAAGCCATCGCTGCATGCCAAGCGCACAGTTCGCTGGCGGCGGCGGCGGAAATGGGCAGGAAGACAGCCCAGAAGAGGCCGCAGGCACTGAAGTGTTTCCTCCGGTGCTCAGGGAGGTGCAAGCGGTCAAGCTCAGGCAGCCTTAACAGGTACAGGAAATCAGAAAAACACCGGCTGCAACCTGGACGCACTTCCTTTTCAGTTTAATTCGTCCCTCAAAAACTGCTCGGAATGCTCCACATCTCAGAACAGTTCCCTCAAACACCACAAGTCACCTTCATATAGCACAGAAATGTACCCAAGTGTGAAAAGAATAACATTCCTGGTTAATTATTTGAGTAATATGCTAAGAGTCATTAGCCGATACATAAACAACAGGTAGGAAAACTAACACTTCTGCCCAAGCTTCTCTCCGCCTGTGTGTCTCATGGCGAGCAAGCTGGGGTATGCCAAAAAAAACAAATTACTAATGCAAGACATTGCCAATAGAGTGATCTTACTGTATATCTTATATATCTTTATGGAACTGTACAGGAGTTGCATCGTTATAGTCTGTAGCAAACATATAAACATTAGGTACTATGGTGTACTATATATTTTTAATGCTCGCAAGCCTTTTTAATAAAAAAAAATTAAAATGTAATAAAAAAAGTAAATGCCTCAATTCCTGGAAAATAAATTCCAACACAACTCAGAAATATGGGATCCCAGAGTGAAGGAGTGAAAGTCTGCTTGCTAAATGAAAAAATAGGTAGAAATTACTACATCTTGCTTACATATAAGTGAAAACCCATACAGCAAGAGATTGCCGTACTTTGAATACCACACACAACAGATACCTTGACAAGGGTCTGAGAGGCAATATTTAACCGTGTACTTACTGCCTTCTACAAAAGATGCCGACTCCAAGTTTTTCCCATAGCTTGTACTACTCACACACAGACTGGTTTGCCTCTACAATTCCCTCAATTTCCCAGTTGGTAGACCTCAGTTTTATATTATACACGGGGCAAGCCAACCAGACTCTGTTACTGCTGTTCATTCTACAGTCCATCACATTAGACACAGTCTTTTCTAGGATTTTGTCAAATCATATCATAATACTGCAGCCCGAAATGGCGTGACAAAATTCCAATATCAGTCAAGCGTTCAACGGGTCTGAAGAACAAACGTATCAGACAAGACAAAAGCACACATTTTAGATTCAAATCGGCTTGTGAGACGCATGGAAAAAGCACCCGAGTCTGGAAGGTCTGGTCATGTTCGTTCACTGACCCACAGAGTTCTAGGGACAGCACTGTCAAAACAGCTATTTCTGCTTTACAGTCAAGCAATCTGTATATGTGATCATTCAATCAATATGAAAAATAAGTCATATAAAGTGTAAAGAGTATATATAGAGTGTAAACTTCAGGATTTGGGTGCATTTCTCTCTGAGGCAATAACAACATGAAGTTTGCACAGCAAACCCTTTGTGTAATCATTTGAAATGCTTTACTACAGGCACACTGACTTCTCGCCTATTCTTGGAGTATGCAGACTTCAGTGTGGAAAATAAATGCTCTGTTGGATTTAACTATGGGATTGCCTCGGCCATTCCCATGTTTTTCATTTTCTCTGAAACGTGGAAGATTTGTCGCCTGACAACCTCCTTGGCTGCACCCGGGGTTTGCAGGTCATGCTACTTGGTGAAGCATCGCCCAAAAATAAGGCGGCATTTTCTGCTACATAAGCAGGCTTTCATTCTGCCCTTGGCATCATTGGTTACATCATCAATTAAGACATATGAGCCCATTCCAGAGGCAGTCAAGCATTCATAGGCCAAGACAGTACTACCACGCTGTCCATGAGTTCCTGCAGTGCCTTGCCTTCTCCACACAATAACCTTTCCATCAGTTTGGTAAAGGTTTTTACTGTACTGATGAAACCAAGATAACTTTACAAAACTCTCCTGGCTCATCTTTGCACTTCCAAGCAAATTCTAATCTGTTTTTTTTTCAGTTCTTGGTGCTAATGAGAGTTTTTCATCTTGCAGTGTGACCTTTGTGACCTTCTCGTGGGAGTGTTGTGATGGGATCCTTAAGAAATATGTGAGTCAGGTGCTGTATGCATGTAGTCTGTATGTTCCCTCTGTGTTTGCACGGGTTTCCACCCACAGTCCAAAGACATACTGGTAGGTTAAGTGGCTTCTGGGAAGAAAGTTGGTCCTGGATGTGTGTGCGTGTGGCTGTGTCTGTGTGTCTGCCCTTCAATGGGCTGGTATCCGGTCCAGCACCCACTGCTTGCTGGGAAAGGCTCTGGCTCCACCATGAACCTGAATGGGGAAAACGTGGGTCACTGATGGATGGATGTTGCCATGCTTCTGGGGAGCTACAGAAAGAACTGTTCCTGTATGCCCACTGCTCCCTTCCTTTCCACCCAAACGAGCCTTCCCCGCATCAACACCAAGAGCTCCTGCTCAGTGGTTGCACACAACGTCTCTACTGGGATTTTTGTTTTTATTATCGCTGCAGAGCAGCTTACTGTTTCCATGGCTTAGCAAGATGGATTAATTATGCTATTTAATGTGTTTATTTCCTTGTTAAAGAAGCAGCAAAGTTCTGTGGAGAAGAAGAGGGGGGGAGAAGGTGCTATTTCCATAACGCATTATGCATGCCTTCTAATTGGCAAGAGGACAGACACGCTGAGAAATTGTTAAAAATGAGGCATCGACACAAAGGCACGGACATCTACTCCAGCCGCAGAGAAGTGCTTCTGCCACCGTGATTGCTGACTTCCTCCCTCTTTCTCAGGTGATTCACCCTTCCTTTCAGATGCAACAGCCCACAAGGCAGCTGTTAGCTTGGCTTTTCCAAAGCTAGATGTCACGGCTTCTACTTGGGCATCCGTCACTGACATGCACTCTGTCTGCGTTAGCCATACAAGACATTTTCAGTCCTTGACAATTATCTCTCTCTGTTTTGCGGCTTCATTTGTCACCCTATCCCTCTGGTCATCTTTCATCACTTATAGAACAAGTGTTTTGGACTATCACCAGCTCTCCATCAAAACCCATCCTTCATGTTGTACTTCCAGATAAACAGGGGAAAAGCATGTATGGCTTAATCTACTGCAGCTCAGAGGACCATAAAATGTTAAAATTCTATATATTTTTATAGAATTCACACCACCATAGACTATATATTTTGGAAATAAAGACTTTTTGAAAGCTGATAAGCATGTCTGAGTAAAATAATTCCTATTAACATTTCCGTAAGTTGATTAAAGCTTGAGCAATTTACTGTTGAAGGCATGTGCATCCAAAATTAAAATGTATTTTTAAAATGTTTAGAAAACCACTCAATCCCTTTCTCTTGATTGCAAGTGTTGAGACAGAGTTTAATTCTTTCATTGCATGCAACTAAATCTAAAAATGGACTGCTATGGCAAAATAGTGTGCATCTTCCATGAATAATCTGCAATGCTAGGATGCTGGAGAACATTTGCCAAGAGCTGAAACACAGAACTTTTAGCTGCACATTTAACACTTCAGGAACAAGAGTGGTCCACAGGCTCATATCTGTTTTCATCTTTAGCAGCTAGCCAGTCAGATTAGAAAATGATCAAAGATGTATATGATTTCACAGGTGCTATGGTGTTTGGTTCATATTGACAACAACAGCCATTCACACAATTTTACCACAACAGCCCTTCTGTGTAATGCCTTAAGAACATCCCTTCCATGGGACCAGTATAATGTTACACTTTACTAGTTAAATTACCACAAATATATTCTGCATTTCTATAACCAAAAAAAAACTTAAAAAACAGAAAAATATGATTACATGACTCATTCAACATTATGGGGGTAATTACAGTTCCTAGGAAATCCATTTTTCATAACTTTTGAATAGTAAAAGGTAAAGAGGTATTTATTTATTAAGAGGAATAAATTAAGTATAAACAAAACTAATACAGTGTAAAATGGTAAACCATACAGAACATGAGTGAAAGTTGGCACATCTACAAGTAGACATAGAAAAACATAACTGTTAAAGGACCAGTTCTGATTTGCTCCTGTCTATCAGATAATAGCTTCTATCTGTAGAAGGCATACTGGAGGCAGGTTTACATCCCATGGGGTATGTTCCAGATGTATGCAAACCAACAGCAGAACTTAAAAGTTCTGTGTAGAGCAGGAAACCTTAATACTGCATGCCTTTGAAGGAAGGCCCTACATCTAATGTTTTCTAAAAAAAGTGAAAGTAGAAGAATGAGAGAGCAGCTCCTGTTCTCCCCTGAGTTTTCAATGTTAGTCTACAGCATCGATACACAGAAATAGACTGAGTGCTGAAGGCACAGAGCTGCATATATGGATTTTTTTAGCTAACAAGCTACTGATGTTCCAGTAAATAACATTTTGATTGCTAATTTAATACATTAAAACAGAAATGGAAAGTCAGACTACAGGAGCAAAACCAGGAATCAAAGGAATGATTTTCATACATTTATTCCTTATTTGCTTTGCAGAGGAACTGGCTAATTGGCATCATTCATGACCATTAGTAAAAAAGTGGCAAGGATCTATACCATTATTATTTGGCCTTGCATGTATGTCTCACTCTTCAACCCAAATAATTCCAAGATCATATGATTGCATGATTGCATTATACTTTTCTGTAATTGTAGGTCCGTTTGGACCAAATACATCCACCATTGAAGTCTGGCCCCTCCTGAGTGATGTGTAGCCATTCTACAACAGCTGTCCCACTGCACAGCAATCAAGAGGAGGAGAGAGAAACTGCTCCAGCACCTGAATGTAGGGGTACATTAGGAAGGCCAAACTGCACAAACTCAAACCCACTTATTAGAAAGATATTATACAAGAATAGCTTGCAACCCCAATAGAAGAAAACCTATTCCATTCAGAAGGGAAATGCTTATTTTTTCTTTTCTGAACACTTCCCTAGGAATCTTTGATGACTAAGCAGTCAAGAGCCTTGGTTTAATGTCTCATCGGGAGGATGGATTTAGCCTCCTGCCTGTAAAGATCAAAGGTAAACCCCATCTCGGAAGGAAAAGGCAAGAAAAAAAGGTTTCAAATTCCATTTAATTAGATGATGCAGTAATTTAATGACTGAGAAAAATTAGAAAACTTCAGAGTGGACGCTTTAGCTTTAAAACCTGTACAAGCTGCTTGGGTTTCACTTTTGCTGTTAGACTGGACTAAAATGTCTAAACATCTAAAAAAGGGGGTTGAGCGATGTATGTTTCTCAGAACTTTTCAGTATTTTAAATTAGCGACTTCATTTTCTTTGCAACTGAAATATTGCTATAATGTAAGGGGAAAACATGACAGTAACTTTTTTCTTTAGCCCACATGAAAGCCAATGAATACTTCACTTTAGCACCTTGTTTCCACAGCACCAGAAAAGCAGAAAAATACCTTATTTCTCTGCAGTCCCATAATCAGTATTTCTTGCAGCAGTATGGAGCTGCCCTGAAGCCTCCTCTGAAAAAGGCACCATTCAGAGTGGCTAAAACCTTGTCAGACTCACACATCACAGCCAGCAAAAACACCCAGGGAGGATCATGCAGACTCCACACAGATAGGCCCAGGAGCCTAAAATCAAGTCCTGGAGCTGTAAGACACCACCTTTGAGCGGCATCACTCCACAGTACCAGTTAAAGTTCACACTGTGAGAAAACATTTATACAGTAATTGTAAATGATCCGAGGCGGAGCGGTGGCTCTGTGGCTCAGGATCTGTGCCTGTGACTGGAAGGCTGCCAGTTCAAATCCTGCAGCTGGCAGAGGAGTCCTACTCCATTGGGCCCCTGATCAAGGCCCTCAACCCCAGCTGCTCCAGGGGCGCCGTATAAATGGCTGACCCTGCGCTCTGACCACAAGCTTCTCTCCCTGTCTGTGTGTCTCATGGAGAGCGAGCTGGGGTCTGCGAAAAGACAAATTCCTAATGCAAGAAATTGTATGTGGCCAATAAAGTGATCTTATCTTGTTTTTTTTTTACTTTTCACTATTGTTTTTTGCCAATGGTCGATTTTGACCATATACATCCCTACTCTTGGACCCAGGGTAAATGGCTGCACATAAATTCGGTAAGAGTCATGGTGGAAGAGGAACACAGAAACCAATGAGAGCTGCACATACTTTGGCTCTCAGCAAGCTATAAGAGCTCCACTTCAGTGATGGACAGAGGGTTACCCAGACACATCTACCATTTGGTCCCAGCAACAACACTGGTGACTCCCAGGCAGTAGGCAGGCAGAGGTTGCATTCGAACCAGCAACCCCTAGACTGAGGGATTCACACAGATCTGTGTGGCGGAGGGCTTTTTTGCAGGAGAAGGGCTGGGACGTGCTCTCAGGTGTTTTTAAAAAAAAGAACAAAACACACTACCTCCCTTCCTTCAAACCCAGTTGCCTTTCAGGACTCCTAAGGAGCCAACACTGGTTCGTTTGATATCTGAACAGGAAATATTGTTTCTAACATATGCTAATCTGAGTTATTCAAATGAGAATCATAAACCATGTAAAATGAAGTATCACTATCACAGAGCTGGTTTCCACAAAATGTTTTAAAATGTATCTCACAATAATGAAGTAGAAACTTCAAAGTAAAATAAAAGGCTGCACTGTGTTTTTTTTAAAGATTAATTACATCTACAGGGAGCACTGACATTGTTTTCTTTTTTCTTTTCCTGACACTTATGATGATACTAATTGTTCCTTCACATAACACTGACAAGTAAACACTAATTTTCATTAAATCAGAACTCATAACCGAGATAAGAGAGTAAGTTGTTTTTTTATGCAAATATGGGACTATCTACCAATGTATCAAAAGACTCAATCGTTACAGTATGTGCTTATACAGGGCAAGACTGTAGCACATTCAAGCACGAAAGGCAGAGAATAAGGTCTGTTGATTCGCTAATGTGTTAATTAAACGAACACCGGCAGAGTTTTTTCCATAACTACAACAGTACACAGGCACATTCCAAGAGCAAGGTTTCATTTACCAGCCTGCCATCATTTTAAATGACCTATCGGGGGTAATCTCCTGCACACACAACAGGCTGTTTCATTTCTGTAGCAGGGGAAATTGCATGGCTGGAGTGGCTTTATAATGTGAATAATCAGTCAGCTTCTCATATACAGACTGCTGGTTTTCCATTTACTTGCATCAAAAAGTGTCGACACAAAAACCAGATGGTTAGCAACAAAAATAACTTATTTGAGAGACAAAGGCTCTTGTGCATCATACACTCTCTTTTGCTTCTTTAATTTAAATTTATTGAGAAACTGATATGTGGTTTCCTGAAATATTAACAGAGTGATATTCTCAGTTTAAGATAAGATAAGATCACTTTATTGGCCATATACAATTTCTTGCATTAGGAATTAGCCTTTTCGCGTATCCCAGCTTACTCTCCATGAGACACACAGACAGGGAGAGAAGCTGGGGGTCAGAGCGCAGGGTCAGCCATTGTACAGCAACCCTAGAGCAGTTGGGGTTAAGGGCCTTGCTCAGGGGCCCAACAGAGTAGGAGTCCTCTGCTGGCCGCGGGATTTGAACTGGCAACCTTCCAGCCACAGGCGCAGATCCTGAGCCACAGAGCCACCGCTCTCCCCGGGATAATAAGGCATTTGTTCCTTCTAACTCATGTGAGTGGTAGTAGCCAACTGAACTAAAGGTTTCTAGAAAGAAGCCAGGGCTTTGGTCACAACACAGTAGGGCAATTTTTTCCCAGACTCTCACAAACCATTTATGTAACAAACATCTCCTGTTATCAGGGGTTTATTTTTATACTCTTTTCTAGGACCTTAAGGCCAATGTGTATGTGTTTTTTTAACAGCAACTCAACAGTACTTCAGACTGCCTCAAAACAAACATTGCAGAAGGCCCTGGCTGCGGACAGGGGGCATGTCAGAAAAACACATGGCTGGGGAGCGAGATGTGCAAACGGGGCAAACACAGCTGGTCGCACACCAGCCATCCCATCTTGACAATGTCACATGGCACAAGCACTGCCTTCTTTCACACAGTGAGCACACTTCTGTATTGCCACAGGCAAGTTTTACTTGAGGGCTTTGTGCATCATGTTTTATTTACAATACCTGCTTCAGAAAGAGTTGTTCTTGCGAGAGCTTTAAGCAAAACTTACTTTTTGATTTCTTAGTAGAGGTATATGCAAATGCAGATACTTCACTAAATTCTTGCAGACTTTTTTTCCCCAAAGACTTCCTCTCACTTGCTGCCAAAAACCCATCACCCAGAAATTATTTTAGGGCCACGACACAAGAAAAATAAAAATAGGACGGTATGACTGATTTCAAATAAGTTGTGAAAATCGTTAGGAGTTGAAAAAAATGGGTCGATGAGTGGAGCATTTTTCTAATTAATCAAGCTGATCACCCCCTAGAAAATCCAGATCAGCAGAACAGAAATCAGTTGCTGAAATGTTCAGATACCAGGTTTTTAAAATGAACCTGTTATGAGATACTCAATTAACTGTAATGTACAAAGTATTGTCTCAACAGAAGTCCTTCTACAGAGTGCAGCGACCAGCCAGTCCTACTGTGCCAGCCCCTACAATGCCTCCTTCCTGGTTGCACTGTTAGCCTAAATGCCTTTAAGACTGACACTGAAGTTGCAATGTTAACAGGGTTGCATTGACTGCATTGTCCTTTGTTTGCTCTGACTTCTCAGAAGTTTCCCTAACGCATTATAGAATTAAAAAAAAAGCACAGAGCAGTATAAATCAAATTGGGGCAGGAAAATGCCTGCCAAATATGCAGAAGCCTCCTCCGTGGAAACACACGACCCTATTCTTTGTCTTTTTTGTTGAGTACAAACTGAACAATCTATGTAGCCCGAGAGAAATTTAATTCCCATCAAGTTCACTTCCATCATAACAAAAATCTGGCTTAAGGGGCAGGAAGAACTAAGCTCAACTCAAACACCAGATTTGTTTATATATTTTTGGAGACTGACACAGTGGAATGCCATTATACAAAAAAAATGCCAGGTTCCTGTGCAAAATAATAACATTAGAAGCATTTCTATCAACCTTTGAATATCTTCATTTTTTCAAACTGGTCAGAGGGCATATAAAAAGTTTAATTGCGTGCATACTGAATGAAAAACACGGTATAACAAACAAACGTATAACTAACAACAAGAGCATTGTGTGGCAGCCTTAAAATTGTAAAGGGTTAAAGATTATCAGCATTTTAAATCAACAAAGTGCGGGAATATCAGCAGGTACTGAAACCAGTAGCAGTTGGCTGAATTTTACTGTTCTTTTCATAACAGCTCATCTTCCATTTATGTTTACGATTTGCTGAAAAAAATCTGCATACAAAGACCGCTCAAAGAAACTTTGTTGGATATATATACTTATGATTTATGTTTCAAAAATGCGGCTTTCAAGTTATAGCTTTAGGTACAGTATTTTCGATCCTGCACAGAGAAATGCCTGCTCGTTTGAATTCCCACAAGAAATAAGACAGATCTGTTTAAGGAGATGAATGGCAACTGATGTATTTTTCACATCAGCCAGAGACAGCAATATACGGACAAAAAAAATTCAAGAGAACGTGTTACATTAATAGCTCATTGTAAGCGTACTTAATATTATTCACATATAAATATACATTTTAAATACTGAGCAAACAGGTCTGTTGATTGTTTCGCTAATATTTTTCCTTGTTACCTTATTAACAGCATGATTATATGAGGTCTGGCTATGAGTCAAGTTGTCTGGAGAATGAGATGTTCTGCAAATGACAGTTTAGAAAGCAGTAGCAATTGCCCAAGCCCAATGATATTAAAAAATTAAGAAAGATATGAGGAGAAAGAAAGATTCTTTCAGTATTATACCAGCAAAAACTGTAAGATGCAACCTAAATAATAACAGAAAGATTGTAGGCTAAGTGAAACGACTGATGCATTAAATTAATATTTTACTCAGGTGTCTAGCAATGAAAAATTAAAGCACACCTCAAGATGATTAAAGGAACATTTATACTAAATAGTATTAGCATTGAAGAGGTAGACGTTCTACTTCATCACATAGTAGTCACGTGGAAATGGAGCAGAAAAAATGCAAGGGTATGCATAATTTATTTTAAAAATGATTTAGTGACAAAAGAGCCAAATTCTAGTCTTGAGGCTCTGCCAGCCTTTTGAGGTATTTAAAGTAACATCACCTGAAAGCAGGCCAGGGGAAAGTTCACAATATGTCACATTTCTGCCCATGATACCCAAGCAGTGGTACCCTACACACACGCCTAGTGAAACCCTAGATAAACAGTGAGCTTTTTATCAGTCATACAGCAGCTTCTCAGACTCCCTACTCTCGCCAGGGCAGCAATTTGCTCCTCTCTAGTGTTTGACCTACATGACTGCTGAAGGAGTAACTCCAAGTCAGTATTTTTTTTAAAAAAAGAGTGAGAAAAACACTTACATGACTTGGTTCAAGATAATTTTACAGCTTAAGACATGATGAAACACAATGCCGGCATTAAGTAATGCCAAAAAACAAAATCGCTGACTGGCACAGGTAGGCAGATCTACTGATATGCAGAAACATACTAGAGTTCTGTAACATTGATGTATAGATCATTCGTAAAATGTAAGATTTAAGATTCAATGTAATATAAGAGATTCCACCTTTAAGTTAATAAGAACAGTGAAAAGAATTAAATTTGCTTCCTGTTCATTTTAGATTTCATTGGCATGACTATAAAAACCCATTAGAGAAGAATGGCTTTAAATTTGTGTATGTAATTTGATACAGAAGAATAACAGCTTCTATTGAGAAGGAAGGGTGGCTCTGTACAATTCATCAACAACTGTCAAATATTCAACTTCAGCTACCAAAGCAAAGTCAAGACTCACTCAACATTTACTGGGGTATCAAAAGCAACATATCACTGAACCATTAGACATCTTTTCAATGGACGACGAATTACAGATTGCTTTTGATTTATTGTGCTTTCATTAAGCTCATTGTGTCAACGGCAAAAAAAGGTACTTCAAGGGATTTATGTACTGAGAGCTTCCACAGGCAAGCCGTTAAACTGCAGGGGCGGTGATACTTCCTTTCACAATAGTACAAAGGAAATTTAATTACCTTGATATTGTGGCAAAAGAAAAGGGCAAACTTTCAATATGCAGTAAATGTGTTCATGCTGGGCACTGGCAAGGGTAATTTGCTACTGATCTGTTACAGGATTTTCAGAAAGAAAAGTTCCCTCATAGGAAACGGTCAACCGATTATATGAAGCATGGATGGCAATAACACTCCTGAAATGAACCGGGACTTTGAGGAAACGTCATGCCATATCAGCCCTGGTCACCATTTCCAAACATACAGAAACTGACCTCACAAATGCGGGAGTCTTGTGCTTGACATCAAACATTGAAATGTTTGAACCACTCAAATAAGGTGTTTGTTCTCTCCTTCATAGTTTCAGGAAGCAATTGGGAGAAATTCACATACCCTTTCCTTTAAAAAATACTTGCACCTAATGTAAGGTTTAGACTGAGTCCATCACTACGTGATATTTATTTTTAGGGATGACAATTAAGTGATTCTTCATTCTTTATTAGAACATTAAACAAGCTATACAGAAGGACAGAAGTGGACAAAAGGACAGAAGAAGGACAACAGAAGTGTTGATACTGCAATAGAAAAATCAAAGATGTAGATGTTTAATGGAATTTTTCCTGCAATGAGTGGTGATGAGTGTGACAATTCATCCCTTGCTCAAATCCTTAGTTGAAAGACGGCCAATGTCTATAATCTGTAATCTATGTAAGATGTACTGTAAGTCTACAGTATGCATCACTATGAAGCACCAAAAGCTTGATGGCTTCTATCTAAATGTTTTATATGTAAAATATGACTGATATGCATTCATCCCCCATTCAACATTGTAAGTGTTCTAAAACAATCTGAAGGTAATTAAACACGAAAGTCACAATTAATTGTACATTATGAAAAAAATGGGGAGTTACAAACAGGCTTGACTGCTCTCAAGGTCATAAAAACAGGCCATTCATAACAAACAGATTTTGTCATTAAATGTAAAATCTAAAATAAAGGAGGAGCCAAACACTGAACAGATTTCATTTTGACACAGATTTGTTGTAAAAAGACAACATGGAATGTGCAAAATTAATAAATATAATCCATTTTGAGACCTAAGAATCCGAATTAGAAAGAACAGAGCCTGATAATCTTCCAATGACTGCGAGAGTCTATATCCCAGGTATTTATGGAAAACCGATGACAGATAGTTGCTTTGGAAACGGTAATAACAAAAGAACAAACTACCGCAGGCAATGCTGAAGGTGTGATGACACCAGTACTGTATACCCTGTAACCATAGCAACTAGCAACAGGAAGATAAATGTGTTAACATTCATTCAGAACTGCAGCACATGTCTATAAATCTAACAGGCATAAAAGACACCAGCCTTCTGTTAATCGTGCGGAGCCTTAAGGCAGCTCATTGTTCAGCTATAATTATGACAAAAAAGGACAGGACAAGGGTGTTGTTCTTTTGCAAGGAAATGAAAAAAAATGGACACGGCTTTATTCTTTCAAGGTACATGAAGAAAGAGTCTGACAATGATTCAGCCCCTGGAGCCACCAGGGGGAGTGTCATTATTCGCCACTTTGTTGTGATAATGTGTCCTAAACACAGCCCTGGGCTTCTAGATAAACACTGCAGAACACTTCATTTTTTTATATTGTTTATTTATTATCCTTCCCCGCACTAGATGCAGAACAGCAATGGAAGGAACACATGGCTGTCTGAAGGTTAGGACTCTTAGTGCTGCTTCTGTCAAGGTGGCAGCAGATCCAGGCCCCCTGAGGATCACCGAGGGCAGATCCAGCCCCCGTGAGGATCACTGGCTGCTCCTGCTGGGTGGCTGAGGGAAGAATAAACCCCCCAGCACTGCCTGCGTGTTCACACCAGTTTTAAAAGCCAACACGGTGTGAGCCACACTGCGCAATATTGGTAGTGGCTGATGAGAGGTAATGGACAGAAAAAAAGCAAGTGACCCAGCATATCAAAGAACAATTATCTCATGAGCAGACACCAGAATAACATCTGCAAAGTACTGGAAAACTTACGACAAAGTTAAAAGGGATGGCTCGTATACTCAGTATAGAAAAAAGGTTAACTTGAAGGTATCATTCTGAGGTTTCTGAAGATCAACGGTTAAATTAAAGAATTTTATGAGCCTTCATCTTTATTATACCACATTCTGAGATATCATTATTAACCCTAGGCAGTGTGTTGGTATTGTGGCTATCTCATTTCATTCACAAGTGAGAGCCTTATATAAAACTTCCTAAAGACATGCTAGCTAGTCTGATTCGAGACTTTGAAGCATGTGTGCACCCTGCGATAGACTGGCGTCCCGCCATGGGTTCAGTCTTGGCTAACACCACATGATCCTGGGATAGAATCCCTGCTGAGAGTCAGCCATCATGCAGCTTTCCAATTATGGATGGATGTCCAGTAAAAAAAAAAAATGCAAGTGCTTAATGGCAATAAACATACCATACTCACATGGTCTTGAATTATCAGTTATTATAGAGTGTTTTTTTACCCCTGATAGAAACATTCTTGAACAGTTGGGGAAAACAAATGCTAGTCTCTTAATAATTCGGGCAGCACCGTAGAGCATTGGTTAGGACTCATAACTGTACCACTCCAATTCAAGATGAGGTGGTGCTTTTGCATTTCTGAGCTAGGGACTTCACAAGATTGCTCCATTCAAATGACCATCTGTATAAATCAGTACAAATATAAAATACAAATCAATTTATAATGAAAATACATTTTTGAGCTTGAAAACGATCAAAGGTGAAAATCCTTATTACTTTAGGTGTAAAACATGGAGAGAGTTTTAAGGTTGCCGCCTAAGGCTCTCTCACCAACTAAAACTATTTATACTAGGGCGCAGGGCTAGTACTAACATGTAGTACCTGCCATACATCAACCAACCTGTAGGATTCTGAAAGAGGCTTGCCAACAGCTAATTAGACAGTCAGAGCTATGAAACTGGCACCAACAAAACTTCAGCATAAATTCAAGAGAAATCGATTGTGATGAAGCTCAGCGGAAGACAGGTTTGGCATGTGAACGTAACCTGACTTAATAAGAGGATGTCCTCTGTGGATCCAGCTCAAGAAGTAGATCAAAGTTTACATAAGCGTGCAGCCCAGAGCATTTTAATGGAGCTACATAAAAGACATACATTCGAGTACCTCAATGCCCTTTCTTTTTATTTTAAATTTCTAACTAGATTACAAAGCAATTGCAGGGAATGTATAAATGTTTTCTGCAAGCATTGCTGCAAATAAAAATGTACACTTTGCACTTAATGTGAAGACATCTAACAGTGAAAAAAGAAAGGGTAAAAAAAAGAGAAAAGTAGAATTCATTTTTGCCATTGCATATCACAATTTTAAGGATTTCCATGCAGCTACTCTTCCAAACAGAATTGTATTTTCCAAAACTTTGTTAAGCCGTAGTGCCTTACTACGTTGGTCTTCCACGAACACACTCATCAGGAGAGATATGTGGACTCTCACGTTTGATTTTAAGCTTTCCAACCCCAGATACCCCACTCTAAACTGGGCTTAATTCACGCATGAAATGGGTTTTGATGTCTTACCCAAAAAATGTTACCCTAAAACATGACTGGCATGCATCTCCTTTTTTCATATACCGTCTTTAAAACTATTTACAGCTGGGACCATGAGCCCAGCAGAGCAGTATGTAATCCCCAACTATCCCCACGATCATTGAGGAAAAAAAAGCGTCACTTCACAAAAACACACACAAAGTACGGGCATTCTTAAAATCTATTGTTGAAGTAAAATGAACACATATTAAGAGAACGTACCTAAATGCTTCCTGCACTGTCTGGTCCTGTAAATGGGCAACAGAAGAAAACGCCTTTCTGAAGTCTTCCAGTGTCAAGAAGCCACGACCTTTAAAAATAAACACACCAAAAGGCATTTGATTCAATTTTATTGCCGACACCTGATTGTACCATTACTTTATTGTATCCACTACTTCTGCTTGCTCTCTTGTGCTAGAGGCAGCTATCTGACTTTGCTCTGGATAAGAAAGTCTGCTAAGCAAATAAATAATCTTAATCTGAACTGCGCCATCTCTGTATCTCCTTAACACTTCTTCATAATCTATGTCTATCACTTTCATCACATAAGCTGCCATCACCAGCACTTTGGCAGATGATCATTCGAGTGGGATTCTGGTTTTTAAATTCCTGGAGTGAGATAATATTTCACGTTACAAATGAGCAGCCATGGTTTCAGGATTGACTAGACAGATGAGCAGCTTGGGATAACCTTATGATGCCTCATAGTATATTTCTTCTGGGATCTAGGGATCTGTTAAACACAAGTTAATGCTACCTTAGTTTCACAAGCATTGGTACATGGAATTTTAATTAGTGCAAATCATTCCCATGAAAACAGTTTAAGAAATATAATGCTTAGAAAGTCTAAAACATTCTGATTTAAGTACATTTGCCTTTTAATAAATTCAATTAATCAATGTACTTCACAGGAAGCAATTTGAAATTTTGTACAATAATGAGGCCATATATGCATTATAAATGCTATATACACAAATTTAAATCAACAGTACAAGAAATACTCATCTGTTGCAGTGCTCATAAATTATAATCATTTTACTGACGAAAAAAATACTTCTACTCAATGGATTAATCTCAAAGATGTTTAAGGAAAAAAGACTGAATGTTTAGTCTCCCTTCCAAAATGCTTAGATCAAGGTTGTGTATGAGGAAGGATACATCATTATGGATGTAAAAGCAATTAAATAGGCTCATTAAATTTAAGAAAAATTAACACAAATAATAAGCTAATTGTAAGCCATTAATGAAACAACAGTTACCAATAATTTGTAGCGCTTGTATAGAACGTTTTACCATTGGATGTGCAGCCCCACCTGGGTGACATGCAGCAGCCAGGGATAACTCTCAGTGCCGCGGGATCTTTAAGGACCAAGCAGTCCGGACTTCAGTTTGAGGTCTCATCCACAGCCTGGCAGCCACGAGAGCACAGTGGCACCAGCCACCAGACTGGAAATACTTTTCTACATCCATCCAATGGTGAGGTAACACCTATTTAAGTTTCTCAAGTTGTTTTCTTTTAAATTGCGTTTGTTTTAATTCTTTGGAATTAGATATTAGATGAGCACAGCTTGTAGCCCACTTGATGAAAACGTATCCCACTCAATAAGGGAATGGGAAAACAAACATCATAAAACACAGATCAAATCCCAGTTAATCATGATAACCTTGTTTAACTCTACTTAAAGAAAATGTCAATGCAGAACACATCTTGACTCCAAAGTAGGGAGCAATTGAACATGCTCTATGGCACTTCAAGGATATTGTTAGCTTCTCAAACATAACAGTTCCACTCTGTAATTGCAGGTCAACGAGTTTAATGAAGTGAAATGTTTTGCCCATTTTAACAAGAATTAAATTCAAATCATCTGTTGTCCCTTTCCTACAGTACCTTTCACTCCTTTGTTGAAATTGTCCAGCAAAATTTTCCTTATATTGCTGCACATTTATGGAGTGTCTATTATGTACAGTAGCTCAATGGGATAGGAGACTTGTGAACTTTTTGGACATGATTCTTCTTTTGAATTAGCTCCTCTAAATCCAGACAATCTCCTTTCACACTGCCACCATCAACTGAAAACATGACTTCCTAAATCCTTAATCCATTCTAGAAAATTTTCTTTTTTGTTCCACTTCTATGGATAATACATGTTCTACGGTAAGTATAAATGTCTACTTTTTCAAAGCCCAGAAAATAAAGAAAATTCAAATTTAATAAACAATGTAAAGGAAAGATACCCTAAAAAAATAGAGCTAGAGATAGAGCAGCAACCTATGCGGACATTAATACTGTAGGCTGGAAAGATACGTATCACTATCCCTGTTCCCTACAGTATATCAGGAAAAGCAAACTTAAATAGAAATCATGACTTTCCTTCCAAGCACGGGTCTTGTGTTGTTTACGCCAAAATAGTGGACTCATTCAGATCTATTGCAATCATCTACCTAATACAGGGCACTTCATAGAAAACTGGTCCCTATTACCTACAGGCAAACAACCGCCGTAAATTAAGACTCATAGTGCCCTCTATTGAAATTCCCCTTACTGGTACTACACTGTTAAACTATACCACAGACTCTTCAGAGCTACCTCTGCACCAGAAACAAGCTCTATACTTAAAGTGTTAAAGCCGCAATCCCTGAGATCTGGCAAAGACTAACACACTATACGTATGCTGATATTTCATCTTCTGCAATTTTGAATCATGTGATCATTTACCTCTGCTAAAAAGATTCCAGCATTTTTTTTTTAAAATGCCATAAGGTGCATTTTCTGTACAAGCATTTTTTTCAGTGCCTAGAGGGCCCTATACTGCAAACTGTACCTGACCTTTGTGAATCATGTATGAAGCAGGATTCAGGCAAGTCAGTTTACACTTGAAGCAAGTAAAGGAATCAATTTGAACTGCTTGATGTATTGTGATGTTGCTTTGTGTGCCATCCAGTGATAAATCACAACATATGTACAAAAAAAACTTTAGCTTCAGGCTTTGGGGAATTCTGTACTGACAATAAGCTATATATAAAATTAAAGTGATCTCATATTTTAGTGCACTTCTTTTTAACATCAAATATCAATAAGACTAAAAATACCAAGGGACTAGAAGCAAAATGAAAAGTGACTAAAGAGGACGTATGTATTACTAATTCACTTGATCATCAAATTCATTCAGAAAAACAAATGTCATTTTTTAAATTCTGACAAACTTCATATCAACCTTAAAACATCACGTTTATGCCTGTAGTCCATAGAACTAATGCAGACATCTCCTTAGTACTAATAGAAACAAGTCATTAACATTAAATATTCCCTCCTTGTAACTGATTATGGTATATTTGCTAACACAGAATTAACAATGTAGTTAAAAAAATAAAGAAACACACAGTGTACATCAAACGCTGTGAAGATCTGCCTCGTCTTTTCAAATGGATCCTGCACTGACAACTTCCTCCCCATGAGGTTTATAAAGTGATCCAAAGGGACTCCTTTGAAGAGCAAAAAGAAAGATGGAATCAGTGTTAGTACAGCGCTGTCAGAAAACACTTGCTTCATTTGCATGGGCCCAATACTCCCTGGTTAAGTACAGTAATTTAAAGAGCAATTTCTCTCATTCGAACCTGCAGGGTAGTATATTATTTTCCTGGATACTGTTATTAAGAAACGCATGAAGAGTCCTAGATGTTTGTTGTTGTTTGTTTTTTTTTTTTTACAATCACCAACTCTGCTGCAAGATATCCTGAACACTCCAGGACAGCTAACAATTAAAGCAAACTGTTAGGGAATCAAAAATATGCGCAGAATATTTCAGATCAGGGATAATGATTGATGCCCTCTGTATGCAGGTTCTTCAACTCGGGCGGCAGTGTTGCTGCAGTGATGCCAGTAACTGTCCGCTGAGAGACTAAGACATGAGTATTAGGAGTTCCAGCCAAAACCCTTTCCTATGGGGTGGTTGGGACAAAAAGAACAGACATTGAAAGGAGGTAATAAGTTCTCTAAAAACAAACACACTCAAAGCACATTCAAGCAGGACACCCTTCCCTTGCCAAAAATCAATTTTTAGTGTAGTCTGTTGAGCTTTAAGGCTCTAAAAGAAATAATGCACAAAAAAAACATACAAAACCCAAAACAAACAGTAATAGAAAATCCTAACCCAGTAAGTCACTGATTAAGTCTGTTAAGCTGAAGCAGAACATCTACAAAATGCCCAAGTAATGCAATTGCCCTTGGATAATATCTCCAGTAATGCAGGGAGTAGACTGTTTTATTAGATTGTTGGAAAGCCAGCTTGAAAATAGTGAAGCTCTTATAAAGTCACAAGTGAAGGCAAGCAACATTTTTTTTTTTACTTCCTGTCATGTACCAGTTATCTTGATAAAGAAACATTGCTAAAGTAAATAGACAGATTCTGCTCTCCATATACACAGCACAGTGCATCTGTTGTTTGCAATGAAAGTTCAGCATGATGGGCTGCTTCCAAAGGAGTTGATTAAACAAGTATTGGCTGCATTGTACTACCCAACTTTCAAATTCTTTCAAAAACTATTAACTGTGACATCTTAATCAAGCACGTCTCAACAACGTATTTTTGATTAACATAATTGAAACATAAAAAAAACGGTTATATCCAAGACAACCTGCTGCCCTGAATTTATTAAACACCACTCCTAGTCCTAGTAAATGCATATTGAAGACCAAGGATAGTTACTTCACAGCAAAGTATCAAGAGTCTACTTTCTAGTAGTGGTGAGGCCGAGCCTGGTCTTTACAGTTTGATCCTGGCTGTGCCAAACCCATTAAAAAATGCATTCCTGAGCCTCTGCTAACTGCGGAAATTCCTCCGTCACAGAATGCTGTAGAGGGTATATGGGACAGTTATGGTCCTTTGTAAAAGTAGGAAAAAAAATATTCTCCTCTTCTATTTAGAAGTCAAATATAGCTAAATGAGGCACACAAAACTGCATTTAAGATATTCCTTTAAGAAAAATAGATAAATTATATCTTGTGTATAAATAAAGCCTTATATAAGTGATTAATCACTATATAAAAACAGTAAAACAGAGAAAAATATGCAGATTAATTGTTTGTAATTCCTGTTGAATGAATTGTTTAGGAATTTTATCAATTTTACTGGAAATTTCAAAGTGGTTTTATGTATAAATAATATATTCAACATTATCAACGGCATTTACAAATGATCTTAATATGCACAAAATAATCTTTGAAATCCTGTCCTGTTTTAAGCAGAAGCTATACTGCTTCCTACACATGCTTGTTCTGCTCGTGCAGCAGTTTTACATCAAACAGCTGGTGATCTACACTGTTTCCACCTCTGAAGCTTATTCCACACATAATACTTGTGAAACTGTACGGACAACAAGATATTCAGTTATTATACATGCTATACTGCTAAGTTAAAGAAACAATATTGTAAATCCATTCTATTACTGCCATAGTGTATTGGATACAATACTCGCGCCGCGCACATGCAGCAGACGAAAGGGCATCCAGACCAGACCTCTTCTGGATTGTTGGAGGTTTTAGAGCTCAGGTTGCCCATCACACATGATTGTTTCATCTTTTCACTGAACCCACGCAGGATCAAGGCAGTTGGGTTTGAAACTTCATCCGGAGGTTTTGGACTGACAGCACAAGACCAATGAGTGGCAACTGGGCTGGCCAGCATCCCCAGTGGCATACGATAAATGGCACACCATTTTGGGATGGTAAATATTTACACTGTTCAATGCTGAATTACTGTGAATAGAGAAGTAGACCTATTTAGTGTTTTTTACTTTTTTAAATGCTTCAAATTACAATTCCTGCTACATTATTGTCATTGCGACTATAATTGATATATTACAGCAATTATTACTGAACCTAGGTTTAAGGAACCTACTTTAGAGATATGCAGGTAATAACATTTTTAGCACATTACTAATCATCACTCAAAGCATGAACAGCTCCACTCTGTAACACAGCTTCTTTAATTTCCAAAGACAATCCCTATGTCCTAGGAAGGAAAAAAATAAATTGCTGTTCGGTGCTTCAACACACAGGCTACAATATTTTACAGATGTTGTGACTGCTGATAAGGTGTGAATATAAACAAGATGCGTTTCCCCAGGTCTTTCCGTAATGAATATGTAACGCCTTCCCTTCCATCAGCTCTTCTGTTTTGGTGGGCTAGAAACTAAACTAATTTGCTTTCTGCAATTCTGATTTCTTCTCGGTGGCTGAACAAAGTCACACTTCATTTACAAGCAACAGAGAAACTCCCATCAACAGTGTGTCAGGGTGTGTCAGAGCAGGGGAAGTGTCTTTTCAACTGAACTCCACTGCATGGATTCTAGGGAACCATATTCTTAGATTTCAAGAACTTAGTATAAAGAAAAAAGGCACCTGAGAGGAGATTAATCTTGTCACAAAGCACACCATTACTGCATCTCAAATGGAAGTTGTTCGAGAAAGGCATCCTTTGACTTAACATTTTAATAGTTAACTGCTTTTAAACTGTTCTTCTAAGCCAACAATAACAAAAACAGGACAAAAATCACACATGCAGCCACTACTGGGAAGAGGCAATATTGACTAGATCCCAGGGAACGCAGAGCTGGGACCTTTTCTCCTCTCTATGGCTGCCAGTAGTGGATAGGACAGAGCCGGGCCAAGTCTTGTCAGTCACTTCAGAGCAACATCCCACACTTCCATCACCGTTACTAATTTAGTATTCGCAGAAAATACACAAGAGCGGCAATTTAATTCAACGCTTGCTCAAAGCAAGATTTAATGGTGGAATATTTCATCGCACCAGCATGCTGCTATAACTAGATTATCTCAAGCTTTCCTACAGGGCAGTATACAAAAGCAATTTGCTCATGGCTTAAAACAAGATACAAATTACTTACTAATCTAGGTCTTCAACCACTTAACATCTTTGCTTAAAAAATGTCTAGCCAACTCCCTTTCTTTTAATGTTCATCAACTGAAACCTTGCCTGTCAAAGACCCTGTAAAGCCTGTCTACATTTCATGCCAATATTATTTCGTCTTTAATTACTGGCAATGGGTAAAATGATTAAACTAAATTTTAATCAAGCATCCATTCTCATTTCTCTTAAGAAACATGCTTTTAAAATGCATATTGAAGTGTCATAATAGTACCACTGCAAATACTGGATTGCCTTTGCTGTGCATTTGTTCCCCTTTTAACAAATAACATACAGCTTGATTTTAAATGGCTTTCATGCATACATAATATACATCATCGTATATGTCAAGCAATATAACAGATTAACAAATACAATACAAAGAATGATAGATCTAAAAGAATTAGCTCCAAAACAAACTTCTGACCAATGTTTTCTACAGAAAAGTTACAGGAATTGAAGTACAATGAAATCATCCAGAAATCTTACAATAAAGAGGATAATCTAAAAAGGCTGCAGAAATGCAGCTAGGATGCCAACAGTTCATATTAATCTAATTTCCTAGGTACTGAAAACTTGCATTTACATTTGATGAATTTTTTTTCTAGTAAAATTTGTAATTATTGAATAACCACATAAATATAAAAATATACAAAATATAAACTTTTAGAAATATTTTAAGATGCATTTCTTTGGAAATGAGATGAAAATTTCAAAAGCTCTCAGAACAATTCTCTATTTTAAGAGCATACCATACGTTTTAACAACACAAGGTGAACTCTTAATCATTCTACATTCTTTTGGAAAGCCTACAAGAAAATCAATGCAATATTTTTGTTTTGTTTTCTTGTTTTGGAACAAAAAGCTTTACTTTACAGCACCTGGCAAATTTGCTTGTAGAACAGGATGCAGTAACAAGTCTGTCTCCGACTGTAACGCAGAAAAGAAGATCAATGCATGTGGTTCTCATCTTATACACCATTCCAAAGAGCAGAACCGAGTTTAAAATGGAAAAATCTTTTAAAACAACTGAAATACATTTTTTATCACATAAGCCTAGTATTAACAGAACATGACATTAAACAGATATTTTATTTCAAAGACTAATTACATGGAAATTGAAATGGAAAAAAAAATAATTTGTTATCATTCATCTAAGTGTTAACTGCCCACATATTGAGGGGCGAGGTGTGGTTAAACCACTACGTTAGCATTTACAAAACTAATGTTGCACAAACCAACAGCACAACGTGACTTAATTTAAAGTTGCAGACCACTCTTAACAAAAACACTATAGAATTCTATAACCGATATCGGTAAACTGCACTTCTATAAACACAAGGTCTACCCAAACTGGCAGCATCTTGCTTTCTTCAAATTCTTGCGTATGTTTAAATCTTGGCAGCTGTTATTTAAAGTTCTGTGGCCAATGTCAACTGAAATTATGGGTTTAGTACGGAGGCCCTGGGTCCACTTCCTGGGGAGCTTCCTGTGTGGAGTTTGCATGTTCACATGTTGGTTGCATGGGTTTTGTCCCACAGTCCAATGGCATACTAGTTAATTGGCCTCTGGGAAGACTGGCCCTGGTGCGAGTGTGTGTGCCCTGTGATGGACTGGCGTCCCATCCAGGCTGTATCCTGCCTTCGCCCGCTGCTCGCTGACATAGGCTCTGGGTCCCCACGACTCTGTATTGGATAAAGTGGTTAGAAAATGGAGGGATGTGCTGTTTTAGCCTTCTTCGGGCTACTAAAAATTAATTTCTGTTGAAAAATCTTCCATGATAATTAATTCATAGAACACTTTTAACCCCATAAGATCCCAAAATAGCATCCCCACTACACAGTAGATCAGATAGAGAAGTGAGAAACCGCTTCACCAGTTATCTGATTGGGAACCTCGGGAAGGTCAGACTGCACGAGCCCAGCATGGAATTTACTCAGGACACCGGCATCAACACCTCTACTCTTAATGAATAGCGTGATGACATTTTTAATAACAAAGTAGTCAAAGAGGCTTAATGTCTCATCTCAAAGATGGCACATCCCACAGTGCCATGTCACTACCCATTATACCAGGGCATTCGTGTGGAAATTCTCATCCAGTTGAAACAGCGTCACCTATTTTCCAGTAATTCCAATGACAGCAACAACCCAGTTTTCCTTGGAAGTCTCTCATCCAAGTCCTGACAAGTCCCTGCCTTGCTTAGCCTTGAACACGTGACAAGATCAGGCCGTGAGGTGGTAACGATGCTGGGCTTATTTGCCATTAGAAAGAACTTTAAAGTGACAAAAGCACAGCAATTCCCAAGAAGTCCCAGACGCAAAAATCTCTGTGTACATTTGGAAGATTATAAAGAAAATCTAATGGGGAGAATTACAACAGGTTTCTAGTTGGAACAAACGGATCTTCAGCACTTTAAACAACTCCCATGAAATCCAAACTGCCATTTCTTTGATCTAGGGTGAAAGCACCAGGTACAGATTTCCTTGCAGAATTGAAATATTACAAGAAATACTGACTGTCACATTAAAATTACATCCGTTTCTTGTCTTGTTTAATCTCATCACAAGTATCAAACGAGAAAAAAGCGACAGTGCCCTCTACTGCCTTAAGACAGCACAATGGGTGAAACAGAATAGTATGCAACACTGGCAAAGCAGAAAGCCTTTTTCCAATTTATTTTCAATTAATGCAAATACCTGAATCATTTATTAAAATAGATAATTGTTTAAATAGTTTTACACTTACACTCCCTATTGTTTTTGTAAGGCATGGATATTTGAGGAATTTGCCATGTTTGACACCAGCCATCCATCCATTTCCTAACCACTTCTTCCAATCCAGGGTCGCAGCGGAGCCAGAGCCAATCAATAACATAATGGGCACAGGGCAGGATACACGCTGGACGGGACGCTAGTCCATTGCAGGGCACACAATCACACTCAGGGCCACTTTCCCAGAAGGCAGAATGTCTTTGGCTTTTCTGTGACTTGTCGGCCTTCCATTCTAGCTTGAACATTTTTGGATCTTTGCGTCAAGACCAATGCAACTCATCTCGTTTAGAAGTAATCGGTCATGTCTGTAGACGGTCTTTGCAACCCAGTTTTCCAGTGGGCTTAAGAACAAGTACACTGATGGCAATCTGCAAGACCTGGACAATTGCAAGCTTACCTTTGATGGCTTGTAGCCAAATATCATGACTATGGCAATCTTCAGATCCTCTCTGTCTAAGTACCCTTTCTTGCTTTCATCACATTGCTGAAAAACCTGTGTTGACCAAAAGGATGAAATTAGTATCTACCCATCCTTTATTCTTAAAGCTTTAAGAAATTATGCCAGGCTGGGGTCATGGCAACCCAGAGCCTATCCTGGAGACAGCGGGCTCCAGGCAGGATTTCCCACTAGATGCCAGCCCTAGGACGCCCACAAGGGACGATTCGGAGATGCCAGTCAAGCTAAACGACCATGTTTTTGAGAGGTGGGAGGGAACTGGGCAGAACCCAAACAAATACAGGGAGAGTCAATTTTACGTAGAAGGCACCCCAGTCCAGGACTGGATTCAGAACCCACCCACTACACCTCCTGAACTACTAGCAGATGCTCCTATTTTGTTTCAATTGGCAAAAAGAAATGACTGACAGGTGCAGAGGCCACTCCCCATCCTGCACTATGGTGATGTGGGTTATACATCAGCGAGCGCCCCCTTCTGGCCCCACTAACACCTCTTCCAGCAGCAACCCTAGTTTTTCCCAGGAGGTCTCCCATCCAGGTACTGACCAGGCTCACACCTGCTTAGCGTCAGCGGGTTACCAGTTGTGAGTTGCAGGGTGATATGGCTGCTAGCCATAATAATATAGCACTTTCCTGGACACTCCACTGAAAGTGCTTTACAGGTAATGGGGATCCCCTCCACCACCACCACCAACGTGCAGCCCCACCTGGATGATGCGACGGCAGCCAGAGTGCGCCAGTACTCTCCCCACACACCAGCTCTCAGCGGGGATGAGAAGAAAGTGATAACGGCAGTCCAGAGATGGGGATTATTAGGGGGCCATGACTGGTAAAGGACAAGTTGGAAACTTAGCCAGGACACCGGGGTTACACCCCTACTATTTCCGAGAATGTGCAATTCTGTTATCTTGGGAAATGTACATTGATTATTATTTTTGTTATCAGCCACTATGTCGAACCAGGCAAGTCAGTTGAAACAGATTTTCACAATTTTCACAATGGTGACCTTGCCAAGAGGATAAGGCCAATACAGAAATTACTTGTTTTCTTTACTCTTTGGTTTTCTCTGTATACCAGACGAATACTTCTCTAGTTTCAGTTTAGTAGTTTTTGCCATGGAGGGTCAGGACCTCAGTTTTACAGCTCATCTGAAGGATATGACAGCTGTGAGCTGCAGGGTGATAAAGCTGCTGGCTATGAACCAGAAATTACTTGTTTTCTTTACTCTTTGGTTTTCTCTGTATACCAGACGAATACTTCTCTAGTTTCAGTTTAGTTGGAAAAACACCTTCCTGTATGCATAATTTATAACCGTAGTTCGTACTATCCTACTATTTAAGGGGGTAAACTGCAAACAAATTAAACCTCAACCAACTACTGCTTTGGGGCGCAAAATTAAGTCATTCCTACCCTGACATCAAAATCGTTCCCGACAGTTTTGTCAAATGATTTCTGAGTCACCGTTCAACCGTGTCTAACGTTACGTGGCTTCACCCGCTCGTTTTCCGCGCTGTATTGGCCTTATCCTCTTGGCAAGGTCACCATTGTGAAAATCTGTTTCAACTGACTTGCCTGGTTCGACATAGTGGCTGATAACAAAAATAATAATCAATGTACATTTCCCAAGATAACAGAATTGCACTGTGACAGTAAATATCATTCCAAGTTAAAATGGTTCTTACCGAGGTGAACTTCTTTATATCAGTTTCGGAAATTTTCGGTTCTTGCCTGCCAAGACTAGTTTTGTACGAAAACATTGCAAACTAAACTGTATTTACGGAAACCACATCAGTTTTTTAAAGAACCGCTTGGATACTGTAAGGTGACGCTTGATTGGTCCGTTCAGGTTGGCAGGTGTGCAATCCGGAACGTGATTGGCTCAGCCGGGCGGGCTTCCGTTTCTAGGGCGAAGTCGTCATCAAAATGTTTTGACTTTAAGTTTATGCTACGTCTCTCTTCATCTTAACGATTTATTAGAGTCCGTTTAATAAAAAGGCTATTTCCCATACCACTAAGTTCTAGTTTTTCGTCAAGCATGTCAATGCTATCGTGGCTTGTAACAGACGTTGCTAATGTTTGAAATTTTTGTCGTCCGGGGAACTAAAATGTTGTTGCACCATTTTTTCTGAACATAGGGGGTCGACAAAGCTTAATGGCGGGGGCGTTGTAGTTAAAATTAAAATACCTGCAGCCTTAAACAGTTCTGTTATTTGGAAATAATGGAATAAAGAAAGTTTTAGATATTTTATTGTTTTAGTAATACGTTTTCAACCACATTACTTTACCAACCATCATTTAATTCTAAACCCAGTTGTGAATTTCTCGTCTGGAAAAGCACCCTGCACCGTTTTATTGCCTTTTCAGTAAGTTTTTAAGTTTGTATTACACGGCGTCCATTTATAGTGAAGGTTTATAAAAAGTGAAAACTAGGAAGCCGGAAACGAACAAACAATTATGCAAAAGTGTATGTTAGGCTGTTTTACTAAATAGTTTGGAAAACAGACTGCTGGATGTTGTTGCTATTAGCAATGGTGCTACTATCAGTAGGTGCGTTCAGTATTGCTTGCAGTTTTTTTCGTGTAAAGTTGCACGATGTTATTGCATGCTTGCAGTCTCCATTGGAGAAACAGAACCCCTCTTCCGGACGCCGAAAGTCTGTTATGAATACAACCAATCTTATCTATGAGAGCTAACATTAAAAATCCCCTTATAACCTGGCATAACAACTCAAAAACAATCTCTTTCCGAGGATTAATACCGCTTCCTATCTTTTGAGATTGAACCTTCCGTATGTACGTCTTTAGTGTTTCCATTCTAACAAAAAGTTCAGGCGCGACCTAGATGTTACTCCTTAAGTTACATTTTATTTTAACGTTTACGATCCTTGCCTAATTTGTTACAGTACGTCTTTAGATGACGTTGATTTTCACCTGAGACAATTTTGTGCAGAAAACGAGGGCTGGAATTTCGGTGGCACCGACTGGTGAATAATAAGATATTTGCTTCACGTGGCGTTGCCTGGTTTACCATTTGTGTGGTGGCATTATTAAACGGAAGACCCACACTCTTTTAGTTATATGCTGGACCAAGGATAAACACAGACGCAGTCATGTGTTTTTTTCGTTGATTTGTTTCAGCACAAATAGGTCTTCTGTGTTGAATAAGGCAGATTTTGCTCCTATCCTGCGTTTATTTCACTTACCTCAGGGATGTCGCAGGAGAGCCAGCATGGAAAGTGGACTCTGTCCAGCAGCGATGAGGAAGACTCTGCCTTGGTACAGAGTAGGACTCAGTACTTCAGTTCAGACAACATCCGACAGACAGACCAGCTGCTTGAGGCGAAGGATGAGCTGGATTTATTCCCTTCGTCTCCTGGATCTGAAGCTGGACAAGCCTCTAGCCCGTGGGAACCCGTGAAAACTGAATCTCCAGGCGCGTCTGGGGAGATGTACCTCGCCCTCAAGAGGAAGACGGAGCCGGAGGACTCTGGCTGGGCCCTCTCAAGCAGTGATGAGGGGTCTGACTCTGAGCCAGAGAGCCAGAAACAAACCAAGACCTGTCTGCCCAGTCCCAAAAGGGTCAAGCTTGACAAGGAGAGCAGTGTGCCGGAGAGGGTGCCGTTAGCCTCACGTGAGCCAGAGGTGGATGAGACCTTGGACACCTGGGACGTGCTGCAAGGAAGTGAACCCTTCTGCTTTTACCTCACCAAAGTGACAGGCATAGAGAGGAAGTACAACGTGGGGGCTCTGAACATTAAAGGTAAACGCAGTGAGCCGGCGTGTTGCGGATTCAAGGGGTGGACGCATCAGGGCACGGGTCAGGGTCTGGGGGGCTCTCTGGGCCTCTTCAGAATAGCCAGCAGCTGCAGGTCCTTGAACACTTAAATTAGTCCAGTCTGCTCAATTAGGTCATGAGAAGAAAGGTGCAAGGAGAACCCATATATTCTGTGACTCCCCAAGATTGGAGCTGTGCATGAAATCATTTGTTTTGCTTTGCTTTTTTTGGGGGGAGGGTTCACATCTTGTCATCTACAATTGGAAATGGTGAGTGTACTGTAGGACCATATTGCTTCTGTATAGAAGGATGATTTTTGTCTTGTTTTGCCTGGAGGTTCACAGTGCTGAGCGATACTGAAGTAACTGGTTTCAATTGTTCTTTATCAGATATCCTCTCTCCTTTATTTGGGACGCTGAAGGAATCTGTTCAGGTGAGCAATTTCCTGAGTCCTGCGGGTATTCATGAAGTGCGAGAGATGAAGTGTCTGTCTTACTGTTCTGTTCATACATTTAGTTTTGTTCAATCATATGCGCGTTATGAATTTTATGAGTTATGAATATTTTTGCTCGCTGTCATTTAAAAAAAAGCACAGTTAAAACAATTAAAAATAATCACAGAGAACACACTGTCTACAGGATCAAGTGATCAAGATTGTAAGTGGCTGTACAATATTTTTTGACTGAGTGAGTTGATTTTTCTGTAGGACTTGGGGACTGTTGTGTGACAGTGAGAAACTATTGAAAGAGCTACACTGTGTTGTGAACAGCACACATGATTCTGTCCAGTGACAGTAGTTCAAAAATGACTTAGAAAACCATGAAACCAGCGTAGGTGGATGAATTTCTTAAGTTTGACATCTCCGTTCCAGGATGTATCTAGGCTGTGTTTCAGTTGCACTTGGGCACATTGGAGAGATCTTTTCAGTCACTAATTTCCACTCATTTTGAAAGACCTCTTTCCCAGTCCTTTTCAGCTCATCCTGGGTATTCCTGAAATTACTGTAAAAGGTGTGAAACCAATGAGCTACTGTTAAGTAATGGATCTTTTATTTAAAGTGTTAATACATTTGTGATAATGAAATTCCTGGGTGAAAGGTAAACAATTCATGGTTGTACACAGTTGGCACAAATAAAGTGAAGTGGTTCTTCAGTTTAAAGAGAGTTTTCATTTTGTCTATGGAAGTGGTTGTACTGAGCCTGTTACAGAAAGCCAAGTCACCCCTCTGGTGGCCTGGGCTGCACTTCAGTCTTGTAGTCTAATTAAAAAAAAAAACAGATACATGTCTTGATGGTCACTTTTTTTAGTTGCAAGAAATTAAGAAATGCAACGCCTTAGAGTATGAGGATAAGCATTTTAGATCTAGCGCTTGTCCTGCTGTCATCTTTGTGCAGAAACTGATATTTCCTTCTTTTAATTTTTTTTAGTTTAATTACTGTGTGGATGTGCACTGGCTGGTGAAGCAGTACCCACCGGAGTTTAGGTAAGTCTGGAATGTAGCGTATTGCTGGCGGAAGGGTGTTGAGCACATGGGTTGTAGTCTCTCCAGCTCATCGTTGTAAAGGGGAGAACAATCAGCATTGTTGTCATCCAGCCACAGTAAAGTACAGTATAGTGACAGGGACACTATATTGTAAAAAGGTGCCATCCTTTGGATAAGACATAAAACCAAGGTCTTGACTCCCTGTGGTCATTAAAAATCCCAGGGCGTTTCTTGAAAAAGAGTAGGGTTGTTACCTCGGCATCCTGGCCAAATTTCCCCCTGGCCTTTACCAATTGTGGCCTCCTAATAACCCCCCTCTCTGAACTGGCTTCATCACTCTGCTCTCCTCCCCACTGAGAGCTGGTGTGTGGGGAGCAGACAGGCGCATTATGGCAGCTGTCGCATCATCCAGGTGGGGCTGCACACTGGTGGTGTGGAGGGGATCCCCATTACCTGTAAAGTGCTTTGACTGGTGGGTCCAGGAAAGCGCTATATAAGTGTAAGGAATTACAGTAACATTAGAATTAAAAGTGCTACTGTATATAGGTGCAAAATGCATAAATAACGCAAAGGTAGATTTAACCTGGACTTTATTATTTTTCCATTACCACATGATTCTTCAAATGTATTTCAAAAGATTTTTCAGCATTTGTCTGAACTGTCGAGGATCGGAAAGGGACTTATAGTGATTAAAAAGGATGGTGTGTGTGAATCTCAGGAGTTTCCTGCCAGACTTGGAAAAAAATCACCTTGAAAGTTAAACTTGCCTCTTTTGTTTTGAAGGTATACACCAGTGACAATCGTCCATGGGGAAAAACGCGGATTCAAGAACAGACTGCAGCAAGAAGCTGATGCTTATGACCACGTGCACTTGTGCCAGGTACTGACTCCCCTTGGGTCACGCTTGCACTTGTGCCAGGTACTGACTCCCCTTGGGTCACGCGTGCACTTGTGCCAGGTACTGACACCCCTTGGGTCACGCGTGCACTTGTGCCAGGTACTGACACCCCTTGAGTCACGCATGCACTTGTGCCAGGTACTGATTCCCCTTGGGTCAAGCAGGTACTTGTGCTAGTGAACACCCAGAGCCTTTCACAAATCTAAAATCCTATCCTGAACCCTGTTGTTCCAGTACAGTCTCTGGTTTGTCTTTGACCCTTACCAGGAAGAAGCAGCTCTCTGCTGACACAGGGATGAAAGTCTCAATGATGAAGGAACAGTTTGTCTTCTCCAAGCTGTCCAGCAGGAGGCAGCACCAAGCTGCAGAACATTTTGTGCTTTCACACAAAAGTGGTCAATTACAGAGGTGCATGATGGATGTTGCTTCTAATGAAACAAGTAGATTTACTGCAATACTTAACTTGAACTTCTAATACTCCACATCTCTGTATATTTTTTAGACATCAGTATGTGTCTCCTTATTAATATTAATACATTAGATGTTTGTTGTGTAAATAAAACTGCTGTAGAATGGTTGGGTGCAGCAGCATATTTTATATTTAAACCATGGTTCATTCGGCTCAGTAATGCAGCTGTTTGTCTTTCCAGGCCAAACTGGACATAGCTTTTGGTACTCATCACACGTAAGTGTTTTTCCATCATTTAATGCAAATGCATTTTTTATTGTTTGTTTACAGCCTCCCTTGAGTGTTGTTGGCAGGGTCCTTGCCGTTTGCTGCTTTGAATCAATTCTGGTGCTCTCGGACTCGGGGAGGAAAGACAGGCCAGTGAAAAGGAGAGGGCTTGGCGCCCTGTGGAGGAGGGGTCCGCAACGCGTTTGGTTCAGGCTGCCCGCCGCGGCCGACTTCCCTCCAGGCCGTTCACCTGCCTGCAGGTGGACCCGTGTTGCAGACTCGGGCGGCACCTCCCCGACATGTGTAATAGGCCTCTCGGACGTGGCCAAGCAGCCTTCATTCGGCCTTCGTTGTCCCCTTGCGGGGTCGCATCTGTCCGCGCCAGACAGGAAAGCGGAATCCGGAATTGTTTGCAGGTCCCAGCGCTGCGGGCCAGGGCCGCCATGCTTGGCAGCGGGAGTAGACCTTTGGGTTTGCGTCTGAGCGCTGGCTTGGCCCCTCGGGGCGGCTTCACACCCTCAGCCCCCTCTTCCACCCCCCCAGTGGGAGGCTGCAGGGGGAACTCCTCTGTGTAGTAGTACGTTCCACTTACTGCTTCTGCTGCGGAGATAAAAATAAAGACACATCTCCCTCGTTTGTGTGCCGCTTACAAATGCCTTTGGAAAGACGCTTTCCTTCTGCAGTAGTAGGCTTGGCCTAGGGGTTGTACCTGTTGAGAGTGCCTGTAGGTTGCTGGTTGGTTTCTTAACTCCTCAGTTCTTAAGCAGCACAGGCAGCTTCTATTGGAGATCCTCATTGTTAAGCACTTAAAGGGTTTAAATTCAGTTTTGAAGGGGGATTATTTCCAGATATTGCCGTATACCTTGAAGGAGATCATCTTTTGATATTCAGATTCGTTTGTTCTACAGTTTTGTTTTAGCTGCTGTACCAGAAAAGCAGTTCTCCAAATGAAACAACCCCACCTGCCCATGTTTGCCTGTTCATGTATGATTCCTGCTCTTCCCTGCATCGCTTACATTCTTTACGTTGTTTTCAATTTTTTTTTAAATTGGATGGAGACTGACTATTACTTTATAGTTTATTTTGTCTGTGATCCTTACTGAACCTACCTTTGCAACACTTCATACAGCTAATAATAAATCCATGCTGGCATCTCATTCAATTATGTCCTTGTTGTCTTGTCCTTTTTTCATGAATTTCCTTTCTGTCCATAATATACATAGACTTTGTATATTGTATATTATTTAGCAAATACCATCAAAGGGATTTTGAGGATTCAGTTTAGCACAATTGAGGGTCTGGAGTTTTCTGCAGTGTCTGCAAGACAATCTACAGAGGCTGGAGAAAGGTTTAAGACAACTGAAGTGAATTAATAGCCAAGGCATTATAACAAGCAACTGTGCTGTAATTGAGTGAATCAGTATGAAGCATTGTTTTTAATACTTGCATATTGATTTGGCACCCAGCCTTAATTTCTTCTTTATTAATGGAGTGCCATGCCTCTAAAAGCTAGATGGAATGAATGGCTCCACTTGCTTGTAGCTTTTCTTATGCTGTCACGAAACATTCCACTTTAAATCATGTGAGATATGTTGGGTTTGAGGATTTGCTGGGGATGTACCTATAGCTGCCCGAAGCGGTTCAGACTCTTGCTGCATCTTGTCCTGTGGTCTTTCTGCAGGAAGCTGATGTTACTGTTGTATGAAGAAGGATTTCGAATCGTGATTCACACAGCGAACCTGTTTGCAGCTGATTGGTATCAGAAGACACAGGGGTGAGCATTTGGAAGGCTTCAGGGGTACCCCTTGGCTGTTTGACTTTAGTGGGGTGCCTGGCTACACGGAAACATGGGGTTGCAGGCTAGACATGATTTTTTTAAATTACTGTTATTTTTAGGGATGATGCATTAACAACAACATTTTGGGTAATTTTTCATTGAATAAGCTATATAAGTGATAATGAACGTCATGTGTTTACCATTTGGGACATAACTTGATGATAAAAAAAAGCAAAGGGTTAATAAAGCATGTTATTGAGCAACTATATGGAACAATGAGGAGCTTTTATTAATCCATCCTTATTTGGTTTCGTCACTGGTGAGATAATTCTGACTCAGTCTGGACTCCGGTCTCTGGTCTGTTTGATCTGTGAAGCGGATTTGGAATTCATGCTTCTATGCGATGCCTTCGAATGACAGTTATGCTTAATGGTATCAGATGTTTTCAACATGTTTTTATTTTAATTGCATCTGAAATTGGCCTTAGCATTTCTCATTGTCCTCACCATAATTGCTGCGTCGTGTGTTTTTTGTTTTCTGGAGAAAAATACATTTCATACTTGAAATGGGTGTCCTACATTAACTGATGTTAATAGTGTTTCCATGACAGCAGACTGAGCAGATATTCAGAGGATGCTGAAGTTAAAACAAATTAGTGTTTGCCTGAGTATAACTAGGCTTATGACTATTTTTCAAAAGTTTGGATTTTGAGCACGTTCTCTGCTTTATCCTTTTCCTTCAGTGTTGTTGCTCAATAATGTAAATTATCCATTTCCTCAAACAATTTATTTCCAAACTGGGTTTTCCCTAATTGCCTCATTAGCTATTATCTAAAAGCTATGTTGTACCATTTTTATTAATGCAGCTTCCTTCAAGGAGAAACGTTATTAGCTAAATTTCTCTCCTGTACTCTGAGCCATATTAATTCAAGGATTAAATATATTGTACTCATTCTTCGGCTTCGATTAAATCAAGTGGAAACTAGGCACGTCTCTCCTTTCCTTGGTCTTGTATTGAAGGATGAATAAGGCACCTATTATACAGGGTTTGCAGTCCATGTAGGTTTTAGCTAAACTAAAGCTAAAAAGGTTTAAGATTGCAGGGACTAGCACAAGGTAGACCTCAATCTCAGAGGATTTCTGGGTTCTGGAAAATACACGTTTTTGTGGATTTGTTGTGTTTTTCATTTCTGGTTTCTTTTAAGAGTGTTTTTTCACTGCATTGCTTGCATGACTGGAATTAAGGCTCTGTAGCTGGGAACGCTGGCAGCATGGTTGCAGATACTTGTGAAACTGGCACTTCGTTTGTACAAATTCTGATTGTTTTTAATCAGTCTTCCATTGATTTATGGAAGTTTTCTTCCAGAAATGTCTCAACTACAATAGTTTTATTCTGAACAGGAGGTTAATTTGTGGCTTTACACCATGATGGGAATGCATTAAATCAATTATTAATAATATTAAATAAATGTACTGTAACCCTGCTTGCAGCTCAATATTACCATTTGATTAGATGCCTTGTCTGTTTGTTGCATAATCAACACTGCAGTGGGGAAACAGGTGTGCACATAAACATTGATGTTCTTGATAATTGGTTCCAGAAAGCCTCAGTGTCAGTGACTAAACCATCACCAAAGAATGCCAAGGTGTTTGGTTGTTGCTAATTGCATTTCTTGATTTTTAAGCTAAGCACATACAGTAGCAGAAGTACATTTACATTGAGTGGATGGAATTATATTTCTTCTTTGAGGCTGTATGCCTGTATTTTTATTTTATTTTAGAAGCTGTATTTATGTTTGCGAGACATTTTAGGGTAATATGCAAATAACAAACTGTGGGGTGACTACATGTAACAATACTTTGCCTGTTCCTGTTTCCTTCAGGATATGGATGAGTCCCCTCTACCCTAAGTTACCTGAAGGCAGCCCTGCGACCGCTGGAGAGTCTCGTACTCAGTTCAAGCACGACATCATCGAGTACCTGGAGGCCTACCGCTCCCCCACCCTGAACGAGTGGGCCGACCGCATCAAAGAGCACGACCTGTCAGAGACCAGGTGAGCGGCACACCTGAGGGACAACGTTCACCTTGGTGCTACTGATCTTGGAGCAGACCACCACACCCAGATCTCATAGAAGCAGCCAGGCACAGTCAGCTGGGCGATTCTTATAACAGGGAAAGTTACTTTTAACTAGTGATCCTTAAGAGTGGCAAATTACTCTGTGTAAGGGGATTCTTTTTTTATGTTTAATGTATTTACATAGTAACTATGCTCATACTCCACAGCTCATTGTGTCTGATGACTTTATAAAATGAATCTAGAATTGTTTCAGTTAGACCTGTTGGTTTTTTTTAAGTAGTGCTAAACGTTTCGCTTTCTTCTGGTGCGCAGTGTGTTCTGAACAGGGGGGTTGTTTAAGTTGGCATCTCGTGTGTTTTGTCAGAGTTCACCTTATTGGCTCAACCCCTGGGCGATACCAGGGAGCTAACATGAAGAAATGGGGGCACCTGAAACTGAGGAAGGTGAGAGAACAAACGTCTTCTGGTACATCTCTCTCATTCACTGTGTACTTCCTGTATGCAGATTTTAGTGTTTAACACACATTTTATGAAAACGCATATATTTCAGGTGATATGTAATTTAACATTTGAAAAAATAAATTAAACTTCCCTTTTAAGCATCTAAAGGTCTCAAAAAAAGCAAACATTTCAGAACTGCTTTTGTGTGTGTTGCCAGGGGCAGCCTGTGCACACTGTTCTCCTACAGGCAGAGCTGCCCTGACTGTACTGAAGACAAGTGGGAATGAACCCATCACAAGGGGAGTTGCTGTTTGTGCAGTGTTGTTGTTATTCCTTACAGCTCCTGAGTGAAAATACACAGCCCATCCCCAACGCCGAGTCCTGGCCTGTTGTCGGTCAGTTCTCTAGCATCGGCTCCATGGGCTGGGAAAAGAACAAGTGGTTGGCCTCCGAATTCCAAAGCTCTCTGTCAACCCTGGGGAATGGGAAAAAGAAGGCGCTGTGCCCGGAATCCCCTCTGCATCTGGTGAGTGACTGAAACGGAGCTCGGATGAGGGCAGAGTGCCAGGAGGATATACAGCATGGAGCCACGTTAGCGTGCGTAGGCTGCAAAGGAGGATCAAAGATCTCTCCATGTCAGTAGTTCCTATTCCGATCTTTCGGATCTGCATGCCCATTTCTCCTCTGGCCCCCGGCCCTCTGCCTTTTGTTCTGCTTCACCTCATTCCTTTGCCACTTCGCCTCTCTCCCTCACACCTGAGGAAGGCTGTTCCTTACCATCTCAGTAAAGCCCAACACCAAGATTCTTGCCGTGTGGCTCCGCCTGTTTAATTTGCTTTCTTTTAATTTCAGATCTGTGAATTTGAACAGTTATTTCCAACCTGAGAACAGGGCTGCAGTTCGTCATCTTGCTTTGTGCCATTTCTGCTAGAGAAGTGCATCGAGGGCAAAGCCAGCTGTAGAGGATCGGTTTCATTGGCTCTGTGATCTGTTCATGAAGCGTGGTTTTGTTTTATTTAAATCCCTCATTCAGTGGAGGAAATATTTCTGATTTAAAGCGGGGACTCGGACACAAGGTTTACACCAGTGTTGCATAGATGTCCAAAGCAGTGAGAAGGAACAGTGAATAAATTTGAAATAACAGGACAGGACATAACAGGACCCAGGAGAGTTAACAAGTGCAAGTGTCAGGCAGAAAAGATTTAATCATCCATCTGAAAGCACTCTGTGATGCGAAGGTGTATATTTGACCTTAATCTGCAAATTATTCCAGTCTTCACTCATAAAGGAATGACTTATAACCAGAAAGAGAATCTCCTCTTGCAAGTTTAGTTTGATAACAGCACTATAACTTGCACTGCACAGAGGCATGGAAAATAGCAGTAAATTACAGAGACAGGAACAGTTCCCAATTAAAGATCTGTAAATTGATTTAAATGAGTGAGGTATCATACTAGTGTGCAGAAAAGGACAATCACAGTGAATGCAATAGTAACACAAATGAATCTTGTTGTAGAAGATTGCTAAGGGATTGCGTTTCCTAAAAATCACTTTATAATATAATAATAATAATAATAATAATAATAATAATAATAAACTTTATTTTATATAGCACCTTTAAAGGTGGCTTCTCAAAGCGCTTTACAGGATGACAATAACAATAAATAAGAAGATTACAACAATAAATAAGAAAATTTCACAAGACAGGACACAATTATAATTACAACAATACAACAATAACAATAGAGGAGACCGTGGAAGATGGTATTAAGAAGAGCAGAGGGGTGAAGAATGGAACCAGTTAAGTAAAGGCTTTTCTGAAGAAGAAGGTTTTGAGTCTGGATTTGAAGGAGTTTAGAGAAGGTGACTCTCTAATATCCTTGGGCAAAGAGTTCCAGAGCTTGGGGGCATAGCAGGAGAAGACCCTGTCGCCCATACAATGTAGACTTTAGACACCTTCCATCAAAGTATAGTGATTCTATATTATCCAAGATGAGAAGTGGGGATATTATCTCAAGTATATAGCAAGAGGAGCATGCAGAAGATAATCTGTTGCAATGAAGGAAACCATTTCTACATTTTACATTAATGTGTAGTTTATTAATGTAGGTTGTGAAAATGAAAGCACTTGACAACCAATTGCCTAGATATTCGTAAACAGTGAACTTTACCTAATTTAATGTTTCACTATGATTTGATTGCTCTTTTAAAATTACTGGCCCTGTGCATTCTGATGCTAGGAGTGATCAGTGGATTTTATTATCGCTTATGTAGTCAGTTACAACCAAGTATGAAGTCATATTGTGTTCTCTGCTTTTAGGGCTTAATTGCAATGAGATGAAATAAAGGAAATGATTTTCGTATAAAGGCTGTAGCCTGTCTCAGGAGCCCTACACTAATGTGAGATTGGAGGTCACTGACCTTTCAACAGCACAGCTTTAGTGGAGGTGTTCAGATAATTGGTGTTTGGAAGAGACAAGTTATTGACATCAAATTAGGTTTCAACTTTGTTCTCTTTTTTCAGTTTCGCTTGATCATTCTTGCTTTTTATTGAAAGAAAATGGGTGCTTTCCTTTTCTTTGGCTAGGTGTATCCCACAGTGGAAAATGTGCGAACCAGTCTGGAAGGCTATCCGGGTAAGCTTTCTACTGTACCTGTACATCCGCACGAACTTCACCTTACACCTAAACCGACATGATTTTTAGACATTTACATTTTGTTTTATAATAAAGATAAAAACGAGCTACTAAAGCATGTTAAGTACTTTTAAGGCATCCTTAGTGTATGTTCCCTGTTATGTGTCATTGTTTTATTTTGTACGTGTATTTAACAGTGCATCAGTGTTCAGCCAGCACAATCTCGTTGTTAAACTCATATATAAACATCTGTAAGGTGCTCTGAGAATTGAAATCGCAGAATGTGAGTGTGGAGGCTCCTCTTCTGCTCCGCTCATGAAAAGGGGCATTTGGCATGAAGCAAGTGCTCAGTAGCCAGGGAGCTACTGTGTCAATTCAAGACTGTCACCTTATGCAGGAGCTGTTGGTGGTACATTACTAACAAACTACTGCCTATGTTGGGAACGAGGGCAGGGAATCCTGTCTTGTCAGTGAGAGCAAGTATAAAGATCTGTGAGCTGGTTATGTTCTTTCATACTCGTTGTGTTCTCAGTGAGAGGTAGTATACAGAGCATGAGGTTGTTATGGGCTTGCACACATATGGTATGGCGAGAGTTTTTATGCAGAGCAGTGTGTCACCACAAATACCCCACCACATTGTAGGAACTGATATCTGTGAACCACTAATTTAATCAAGCTAACAATCAAGATGGACCCAACGACCTCCTCTGAAGGAGGAACATGAGAGGGGTCTGTAACCCTCCTGTTACCATGCTCTGGTGCTGTAACCCAGTCTCCTCCAGCACAGGGAGAACTGCTGGTGGTGGTTTTGCCATGCATTGTGAAAAGATGATTTTAACAACTTTTTTTTCCTGCTATGGTGTGGGATTATAGGGCTGAATCAGAATGCTAATCCTAATGCACATACACAGGAGAGGAGCTGCTTCCTCCAGAGCCGCCCCCACCTGGGCGACATGCTGTGTCCATTATGAGCAGATTACTGTTCAGATCAGGGTAGAAACAATTATTCTCATATATAATTAGCACATACGTAATTGTGTATTAATGATAGTCTAAATTTAATTAGCTATTATGTAACTATTAATGTCAGAAATACTAGAGTTCACAGATTTAGCTGAGTGCAAACTCGGAGCACAATAAATGGCAACTAGGACTAGGCTAGATATAAACACTTTTAAATCCATTTCTATAATATTTCTGTTTTATTTCAATTTCTATTAAATTGCATACATAATAAATAATGAAGTTGCCACAAGAAAGGCTGATGCCTTGTCCTCTGTCTGTTTTTGTGGCTTGCGACTGCAGCCATACAGTACGTTGTAGACCGGTTTGGCATTTTGAGCTTTATTTGCCCACAGCTGGTCTAGTGTGTCAGTGTGCTGCTGTTTGGTTTGGCCATCTAGCTTTTGTTTGGCTCTGTGCTGACTTTGGTTATTTGCAACGTTAAAAAACACATAAGTAGCGTGGATGTCCCTTTAAACCTTTCTTTTGGCCAATTCTGCTTCTCGGTCTTAATCACTGAAAGCCCTGCTAGTTACTGAACAAGGCAACCTGCTTTTCACTGGACTCCTCTTCTGCTGAGTGTGTAACACTACTGATCTCAGAGCCCATTTAATGCCTATTTTATTCCTGCAGACACCCTGGTTTGGATGTAAAGTACAAGAATCCACTGTTCTATGTAAAGCTGTGGTTAACAGTAGTACCCAGAGGCCAGTGAATAATTGCTAAGCAAATATCTAGTGAAGATGCAGCGACTGGTAATTTAAGGGGAAGCATGTTGTTGTTAAACACAGAAAATGTGGAACGCTGCACCCATTCCATAAAATCTACTATTTGAGATGCCCAATGTATCTATGAATGTTTCAGTTTGAATTTTCCCCCCTCATTTTCTGCAGGCGTAACCAAGTGGTAAAGACCTATGTCAATTATCGGCAGGCTTTGGAACCCCATAGAGCCCTGTCTCATCTGAAGGAATCTGCCAGCTTGAAGGCTGGCTGTCAGTACAGTGGCTGTCTGAGATCAGATTTCTGTTTTTCGATTGTTTAACAGCTGGCGGATCATTGCCCTACAGCATACAGACTGCACAGAAGCAACTGTGGTTGCATTCTTACTTTCAGTAAGTAGTTTTGAATATTTTTTTTCCTCTGTCTTAGTCTTTGTGCAGAATTCCTCCTGTCAAGTGCTGCTCTGTTTGTCATATGTTGCACCTCACAAATGCTTCATGCTGAAAACAGCACATGGTCTTTTCTAAGCCATATGTAACTGAAAAACAACATAAAAAGACCAATGCATCCCCAGATGTTTTAATAAGAAGAAAAGGAAATCTTCTAAAAAGGTTTCAGCCAAGTAGTGTTTGGAAATTATAGATCTAACATTTTTTTTTCATGATAAATTGTGCCTTCTGAAAACTAGGCGCAAAGTTGCAATTATCCTTTTGGAAGTTGTGTTGACATTTGAGGTCTTATAAATGCAGGGTTGGGTTTATTTATAGAAACAGAGTGAAGTCGACTACATGGTCAAGAGGAGTGTAAATCTCTAGGCTTCACTTTCTCCTCAGTGTGAGTCAGACTTCTGGGCTTCTTCACAAGATGTGCTGTCATAGCCACCCGAGAAATACCCATCCCACTTTGCGTCTCAATGACGCCTTGCTAGGTAGTTATTTGTAACTTTCAACAAGTACTTTTTTTCAATGATCTTGAAATCAGTTTCTATTTACTGCATTTGATTTTTCTTCCAAAACCTGGATTTTTGTTGCTACAGCCTTGTAGTTATCTGGGAAAGTGTAAAAAAAACATTCTATTTGGTGGCACTTATATTGTGACTTGAATGGTTCTGTACCCAACACATGCCTCTTATTTTACCCAAGTGTTTATAATGCCCACCAGTGATGAACAAGATTCTCGCTTCATTGCAAGAAAAGCCAAGACTGCTAAGCGTTTCAGAAGTAAAACAGTTTATTTGAGCTCATTTCATCAACATGCCTGTAAATTAAGAAGAAAAACCATCCACTCCAACCCTGCACGAGAGCTGGGCAATCATTAAAGTGCTTTCTACAGGGCAGATGTAAATCACATTAATAACCCTTTTGGAAGATGGTGTCCATAATTAGATGCATCACAGACGGACAATACATCTTCAGGTTTTGATTACAGATGCATTGTGATTATTTAAAATCATCTGAGCTTGTTAACCTGTGCTACAAGAGTAGTGGACTGATTAAATATATTGGTGCAAAGGAAGTTTCACGCTAATGGAATAAATTATTTTCTGTTTGCAACAGATTATTTTCTGTTTTGTTTTTGGATTTTCTGAAGGGAGCTGCTGTACGAAAGTTGTATAGCTTTGGAAAAGAGAAAAGAGAAGTTTATCATGAGGAAGACAGTTCAGTTACATGGGAATCTGATTAATGTGAAAGAGTGTGTAATAGAGTGTTTTCCCTTTGTTCTGCTTCCCAGCAAATGGTCAGCAGAGGTGACTGGCAGGAGCCATGCAATGCCACATATAAAGACTTACATGAGGATATCGCCAGACTTCAAAGAACTTGCGTGGTTTCTCGTCACAAGGTAAATTATTATTGTCCATTTGCTTAGCACTAACAGGGCATCTCACAGTGCAAAAAACTAAAACATTTACTGTTAGAAAAAGGAACAACAATGTAAGTCCCAATAAACTAAATACAAAAAGAAACTGCAAATGGGACAGGTGTCTTTGCGCATGTGGTTAAATTCAGAGATGGGAAGTGTCATCTAGTTTGGAGTCATGTATATTATTAGTATGCCAAACATCCTGTTTGATTAGATGCGTGTTCTGAACAGCAAAATCTTCAAATGACCGATCTTAGGTTGTATAGTAGTTCAGCAGATGACAGCATTCTATAAGAAGACTTCTCATGTCAATGTCATGCAGCTTTTCCTTAGCAGCCCTGTTGTCTGTATTTTGATCACTATCAATATTGCTTTTAAATTTTGTACTGGGCTGTGGTTTTCTTAGTTGTTTGTTTTTAGCCCCGATAAATTTCAGCTCCTCCACGAGTGTTTGGTAGCAGAAAAAAAGGTACTTGTGGCAACTGCATTTTCAGACTTTTCCATTCAAGACTTCAAGAACATGGGCAACCAGCCAACTGGTCTCTTGAGATAAAATCTCTTAAAATCTGCAAGGAAGACTATCGGAAACTTATAAAAACTGTTAAGGCTGAATGGGCCTGGCGAGAATACTGTCACTGGAACAGTATAGTGATGGTGACAACTACAGCTGAAAAAACTAGCATGAACTCCATAAAATATCTTCATTATCATTAAGGAGGTAATTTAGGCTAGAATGAGTTCATGTCAGTGTACTACTGCACAAAATTAGTGTTTCATCTTAAGTATCTGAATTGTGAATCTCCTCCATGTCTTCATGCATACTTGAGTGCCTAATTCAGGTCATTTAATAAAATGATTACTCCCTCTTCGTGTTCTTTAAAATATCCCTAAAAAGCCCTCTGTATCCATATAACCCAGGTAATTCCTCTTTGATCATCATGTTCTGAGTAGCTTTTAATGGTCTTCTTTTATCAGTGTCCACACAGCACCTAAAAAGGGCACTTTTGATGTTGCATTTGACCTGTCCGTCTGTCGTTGGCATTTGTTTTTAATGATTGTCTGCAGTTCTTTACTATAGGAGAGTGTTACACTGATCTCAGTTGATCTTAAAGTATATCTAGCTACTGCCTTATGCAGTTTCTTATGATGGTGGTTCTTTTTTTTAACATTATTATTTTAGGCTGTGTTTGCAGAGTGCACTGAGTTGACCGCAGGCTTTTGTTGTAATCAATACTAGTCGGCTTCTCTGTTAATTAGGGCTGCCAGTTTCATACAGGCCAATAGAGCCCTATTCAAGATGTGAGTGTTGCACTTTGTGTTCCTGTAGAACCCCTAAAAGGATTTAAATTGCTGGATTTGGTCAGCAATTTGTGTTTGCCAAGTTTCTACTAAAGCTAGTGGAATAGTAAAATATTTTCTTTCTGTGGATTCCGGAGAGCAACTTTAGTGGAGTGTTTCAGAGAGATGGAAAAAATGAAAGAGGGGCAGGTTCAGGCTTAGGAAACTAACCATGGTTCCCAGGAACCTTATAGGTCAGACTTAAACAGAAAAGACAGTGTTAGGAGTATGCAACAGACCTTCCTGCAACAAATTCCTTCTAATTCAATTCTATATGAGTCTGTAAAAGAATAAAGTCTGTAAAGTGTTTTTTGGGAGAGTTCAGATTTCCGCACACGGACTTATTAAATCCAGTAGTAACGTTAGCAGCAGAAACCAAAATGCCAGACATACAGACTTTTTAAAAAAATAAATGCCTTTGATTTCAGTAAATGAAAAGCTAGAGAAGAGATGTTAAAATGGTTCAATAAGTCAAGAAATATGAGGAGAAAGGGAGAGTTTCAGGAAACCATTCAAATAGAATAGGATCTAGTTAAAAGGACTATAATGAATTGCAGGCACAGACAATATTAGGAATATTTCACCTAATATTACGAAGCTAAAATTAATATAATGTGTTCATCCTATTATTAATATATACTGCTACTCTAGAATCAGGCCAGGTAAGAGCAGCTAGATATTTTCCAGGGCTGAAAGGAATGTCCTACACTGACAGAATAAAACCTCTGGTCACTTTTATCCTTGAACAGAGAAAACTGTTAGGGGCCCCGATTCATGCATTCAAAAGTCGTGAAGACACTGACAGATTTGTTCCAGAGGACCTCTTCAGAACCATCACTGGCACAAGAACCAGTGGACAGAAATGAAAACTACAGAAGTGCATTTACAACCACAAACACAAGGTCCTTTTTACAGATCGGCTTGTTTGAGTGCAGAACGTTCTCACCAGCCATATTAAAGCCGTCATCTTTCGTGAAACATCTGAATGAAACCCACAGATCAATTAGCAGCTAACTTCCAAACAGGCTAGATTGTCAGAATAGTCTCCTCTCGTTTGTAAACTTTATGTGCTTTCTACTGACGAAGTCCTGGTATCTCCAGCTCAGCACCGTGTTACAGAGTGACCTGATTTGTTGTACAAAATTAACTTGCCCTCTTCTGGCAAGTTGGTCAGACAACTGACCTTCCAATTTAGAATTCTAATTAATCCTGTCAGCCTGACATGCCGCAGCTGCGTTTACACATTCAGGGCTAGAAATCACTTGTTTCCTTGCTTCCTTTGTAGAAACCTAGTCAAAAAAATATAAAAGATCTCCTTGACCTATGTACAGGACACAAGGCAGTCAGTTCCACATTTGCATCTCATCCAGTTATGATGGAGCCTGAGAAATCTTTTCTAAGTCAACATTAGTTTGTCAAAGCATGCTCTGGAGGAGTTTAGGTATTACAGTTCTTTTGATGAAGGTTTTCTGTGGGCTTCTGCCTCTGGAAAACCCACAAGTCTTAAAGTATGGCCAAAACCTCACTCAACAGGAGTCTTTTTTGATAACCTTCTTAAACTGTTTTATCTCTCTCTAAAGATATTTAACTCAGAACCTGGTGTTAACTGTGCATCGTTTCTTCTCTGCCAGCTCTATTGAAGTGAGGTGTTTCATGTCATGAGCTGAAAAAGAAATTGATTTTTTAAATCCTTACCCATAAGTCGCTACCTTAAGATATTACATCACTATAAAAAAAAGAAATCATTTAACTGTGCTGTTGACTATTATTTGTAGGCCAATTTATTATCAAAGACTTCTTTTTTGCCATGTGCTTTAAAATTCAGCTGTCTTTTTTCGACTTTCACAAAAGCGTTCTAATATGTGACAGCTGGGCTGACAAGTGAAGGCTCTCAGTCAGGTGCAGGTTGAGTCCTGTAGTCCAGACATCACCAGTTCAGTGTGGGCTGTGTCATTCGCCTGCTGTGAATGGGACAGGCAACGGTGAACAGTTGCTGCAGTTGGTGAGTACCACCAGGGTGAGTTTGCCAGAATACTCTTGGCTTGGATTGCAACATTGACTTGCTGGACACCTGTGAGTTTGCAGTGCTGTGATTGGTTGGCTACCATAGTGGATACCGTGTAGGCACTGTGTGACTCACAGCATGGAGTTGGTGGATAGTGTATGTTTAAGAGGACAGCTTGCATTGTCCTCATCTCTTGTAGTGGTGAGAGGACCACAGCAGTGAGCTGAGTTAACAGAAGCATTTTATATAGCGTGTTATATAAAAGCATTCCAGCAGATTTAAAATTCATGTATAAGCGAACTTTGATCAGATTTTAGAATAAAGAAATGTGCTTTGCCTTTTAAACAAAAATAAATCTAGTTTTGTCCCTCTTTAAAATGGTATCTATTTTCATCACAGCGTATATTATATGTGGCACATGTTTTAGAGTGATTGGGAGCTCTTGGTTCTACGTTGTGTACAGGAAAAAATGCATTTTACGTGGAGTTTTGACATCCGAATAATAAGATGTACTTTTTGAAAATGCACTTGAAGTACTTTTTCACACTTTACACTTTGGCTGGAAAGGCAATGAAGGCTCCAGACACAGCATTTGGTTGAGAAGAAGCCTTGGCTGTTTCCTTGGTGATTTCAGTCAGATGCATGGCCTGATTAATCTCTCCCACCGTCAAGGCAGTGATGAGCAGTCTGTGTGAACATGGCGATCAGAGGTGAAGAGTCCTCAGAGGCCATTTCGCAGGACAGTGCTGCAGTTAACTTCGAAATACATGAACAGTTTGACATCATATCTCAATTTCTGTAAATGCGAGGAATGAAAGGGGATTGTAAACTTTTACCCGAACAGGTTTTCTTTTCAGAAATAATAGGAGATGGATGTTCATTCTTTGTTTTTTTTGTTTCTTCAATTCACCAACTCTGCATATCCTGTATTGCATTGTTCAGGTGTTCAGAAAAATAATGCATGTTTTGCATATTGATTAGATGTTGTTGCTTCATTTTGATTAATTGTTCGTTTGTGGCTGACCGTGATACGTCACGAGTGACTTGGACTTTTGCATAAGCACACAATTGCCTCATTAATGAGATTATTAATCGGGTGCAGGTGAAGAGGTGATTTCAGCCGAGGAAAGTCAAGCCTGGTGAAAACTGAGAAATGAACCAGTTAGTCCTGCTTATCAGAAAACATTTTTGTGCTGTTGGTGTGTTGGAGCTTCAGCTCAGCTGGCCTCTTGAGTAATTAATCTACGTTTGGTGCCAACCTCTGTGACGGGCATCAGGGAGTGTGGTTTAGGCTGTGAACAACGTGCCACAGAGTGGAAAATCTCTGCGTGTGATGGTCTGCCCAGGAGTGTCTGGTCTCCCCAAAACTCTCCTCATAGTGATTGATGCAACCTGATTGCACATCGATCCAGTCCTGGGACCTCAGCTGCTGCCCTTCCTGGGGGCTCGTCCCGACGTGACCATATTCCAGCAGGACAGCTAACACCCCCGTGCTGTTCGCGCTCTCCTGCAAACTGAGAATGTGACTGTTATGCTGCGCCTGCCCGATTGAACCGCACTGAACACCAATAGCATGAGCTGCGAGACCAGTGAATAGGGACCATCCGTGTTTCGCCTGTACAACGGGAGCGAGACGGAGTCCCGCAAGACCACACTGAGAACACGATACAAAACCCATGCAGTGCAGCTTGTGCTGCTTGCCTGGCCTCCTCATTCCTTACTGTTCCTATGTGCAGCGATGGTCACACACACTACTTAACAGCCCTCTGTTGATCTGCCCCGTCAACGACAAGTGTTACTCGGCTTAATGATTTTACCTTTTTTTTCTGGGCAATAAAACGACGGTTTTTGTCATTTTCCTGATTTTTCCTGAAACTTTGTGACTGTTCTGCTGTCCTGAGTGTTCAGTTATGTTGCTCGGTGTACATTCGCACAGGGTGTGCTCCTTTAAGGAAGGTGGTGAGCTGTCGGTTCTTGTATGACATTCAGAGTCGGGTGCTAAAACTGGAATTTCCAAGAAACCCTATCTCCCACACACACTTGCATCTGGATGCATTGTTCATGAATGACATGCATCAGTGATTTCCTGAAGGGTTTTCTTATTCGTGTGTGACCCTTCTGCTCCCTGTAGGAAAGTAGTTTATCCACAGCACAGGCCTTGCCGTGGTTTCCTTGTTGACATCCTGCAACAAGCATCTTCTCCTCAGACTGTACCCTCACTCTTCTGACGGGCCTGTGTGAGAAACACAACAGGCCGCAAGAGATGCGAGCTGCACCCATAGATAAGACTGCTGCGTATCTCAGGGTGCTGTCAGCCTTCAGCTGCATGTGAGGAAGCTGACTGTCTGAAGTCCTTGACCACAGCTGTTGCTTAGAAACAGCAGCTTGAGGTGGGGAAAAAGCATAAAGAAGATCTGATTATTTTAGCACTGTCGAGCAGTAGTAGGCTACTGTTTCAGAACAGTAGAAATCAGATTGTTCTGTTCTCATCTTTGAGAACTTTGCAAAACGTTCCCTTTTGGATTGTGGAACTTTTTTGTTTTTCATTTGTCTCACTGAATTGGTACCACTTTGTGAAATTGTAGCTCAAATCTGAGTGAGGGATTTTGAATAAAATTATATATTTCCAAAGCAGGTTTGCATTGTAAATACCAGTTTGACCCCTATTTACAAACAAGGTTGTTGTTTTTTTACAGTTGTAGAAATCTGAACTTGAATTCCATTTTCCGTTTAATGACCAGCTCTGGATGTGGCATGTAGAAAACAAATGCCTGGTAGGTTTACTGAATTGCCATTTCATCCGTCATTCTTCATACTGCATTTCCTCTTTAAAACTGGCTGCTGAAGCAGTTTCTCACCCCACCTGATCTGATGCATAGTGGGGCTGTTTCCCCCTTCCATGCAGAGGGACTCCTGCGCAGGTGCTGCTGTCCCCTGGAGCTGGGTCCTCTGCTCCAGACTGCTACGGCAAACCCAGCTGTAACATGGGCTGTTCCTGATTTGTACGTGTAACGCAAATAAGTAATTGTAACATCATCCAGGTGCTTAATCATATTCATATATATGATAACTACACAAGCCTTTTTAATGGCAATCACTTCAAAAGGCTTCGTAGATCGTGCACCAATAATGGAAGTGACGGGAGATCTGTGAACATACGGAGAAAGTGGAGGAATCAATACGATATAAGGCAGTTGATGACTCATATCTGTTTTTTAGACTTGTTCCGAGCTGAAATCTCCTCCAGTAGAGACGCTGAGGAGTCCGAGAGTGTAATGCACAGATGTTATACAATTGAGAATTCTGCAGTGTGTGTCAGTGCGAGGTGTATTCCAAGGGTGATCTATTAATGGCGAGCATTTTAAGCATATGTTAAGATCCTAAAGTACAGTTTTCTGCACTGTTCAATAAGCATATTAGCCCTGCGTTAAGCTGGTATTTTGTCCTTGAATGACCTTAGTTGTTAAAATTACAGACACTGGCAATACACTGTTTGAAATACTATTAAAATTAGTGGTAATATTAATTGGTATTGGAATTAATGTCATGACGGGTATGACTTATTTTGACTTATAACTTATTTATTCTCAAAGAAAAAAGGTTGAAATTAAAAATAGAAGATTCTAAATTTTCTAAAAGACTTTATAGAAATGGATTAAGTTTTTTTGTCAGTCAGTGTTAAAAAGTTTCAATACCTTACATTCACAAAAAAGTCAGCATGAAGATTCAGTCATGTTAATTATTATATTCATGTGTTCTACAGGTCTTGTGCTGAACCTGCACATCCTTTTCTAGCCTTCTGTTGTATTTACAGGCACACACTTTAGTCCCTGAGCTGAGCAAACAGCGCAGGTCTGCTCATCAGTGAATTCGGTAGAGCACGTTGTTTGTTATAGGAGCGCAGTTCCAGCCTGTGAGCTCGGTGGCTGACTAAGGATTTGTTTTGCTTATTGTTGGTCTTGGTTTATGTTCTATTAATCAGACTCTCTCTCTCTGCTGACCCTGGCTTTTAAAAAAATCAGCACACGGTTCATTTAGCCTGAAAAGTGAGGGTCCGGGGTATTATTAATGCAGCAGCTCATTTACTGTTTACCCTGTATGCCTATCCAGTGTGCTTGTCTGCTGTTCCAGAGGTTTAATAATACAGTACAGCTGTATATACAGTAATGCATCGAAGAGCTGTTGTACACACATGTGGGGCAATGGAGAACATGTTAATACTGCAGAAATGGCTGAATGTTGGGGGGTGTGCTGGTGGATCTGTACCCCAGAAACACACAGTGGTCCTCTGGTGTGGACTGTGATCATCCTCGTGGTTGTGACTCCAAGGCGCACAGTTTCCGTGACACAGTTGTTCAGCCTGACCACCGCGCTTTATGAGCACCTGTTTAATCTACCACCTCTGTTTGCTCCATAAGGACAAGGTTCTTGTTAGGAGCTCTCCTTTATGAGTTATTTTATTCAATAAGTTGAATTAAATAGAGTCTAAAACTGGAATAACTAATAACACACAAACCTGGATACATACTTTTTAATGACAACAACAAACGTGGCTTGAAACGTTTGTAGCCATGCCATTACTTTTAATATCCAACTGCTAAAATGTCTTTACAGCTGCCTTAGGATAGAATGTTACCAGCTCACACATTTATACATAATTAATTTTAAGCCTTTAATCCACAATACATTTTTAATGTATTCCTTTTAATTTGACACTGCATTTGCTTTGGATTTTTGAATCCTTATCAGCTTCAATATAATGAAGGAAACCAAAAAAATGACATCAGATTCAAAATGTCACTACTTTCTGGCAAGGGGAATGTTTTTGTTTTGATGTTTGTTTTTACAAAGGCGAGACCGGTGAGTTGTGTGCTTGATATGGGGAGTGTTGTATAGCTGCTGCCGAGGAGAAATCCTCAGCCAGGGCTGTATGACCCTGCATCCCCTGAGCCCACAGTCCTGACAATGAATTGTTTCTGAGCAGAAAGCCGGTCAAAGGCCCCGGCAGCCCTGGAGAGACCGGGGACACTGTACATCTGGCCAGAGGTGGCAGAGGTTGATGAGCGGTTGTCTCCAGCCTGTGCGAGTGCTGAGTGCCATGCAGGGTGAAAGGTCAGAGAGAGCTCTTTCTCAGGGCGAGCTACCAAGTTCCTTGCAAGAGCAGCAGGAGGAACTGCAGTGGTACTCCTGCTGGTATCGGCCAAAAAGGAATTTCGCTTTGTACCTAAAGCACGGCCAGTGATTACTGTGCAGCGCATGGCATCCGCTTGCATCAGATTTGATGCGGTCTTACACCATGCACGTAGAATTTCTGCTCTTTTCTCCCCCTGTGATGGGTTTTCTTTTTTGATCGTTGTTTTCTAACTGGACTGATAAGGAGTGGAAGATCGTCAGCACAAAGAGCTCCACATATCCGCACTGTAGGTTGGGTTTGCACTTTTATATTCTTTTATATCTTTTGTATACTTTTAAATTCTCTTTCGCGGGCATTTGCGAACACAGTCAAGTGATCTACCAGCTGCAGTGACATGCAGTCATGTATTCCAGAGAAACTTGTCAAGAAACTCAGTGCACCGGGTCTCGACACCACCTTCTGCAACTGGATTCGGGACTTTTTGACAGGCAGACCTCAGGCTGTCAGGCTTGGAAACCACACCTCTGGCACACTAACTCTGAACACTGGGGTCCCCCAGGGGTGTGTGCTTAGTCCATTGCTCTACTCACTCTACACCCACGACTGTAAGGCTAAACACAACACAGACTCCATCATCAAGTTTGCCGATGACACCACAGTTGTAGGTCTGATCACAGACAATGATGGGTGATGTGGAAAAGCAGATTTAGCTGAGGTGGTCTGCTTGCATTTTATCTTCCAGGTTTAGATCTATTTTGTGTGCCTGCAATCTCAGTAGCTCCTTAAACATTTGTTTCCTTAGAATTATTGCAGGACTTCAAGGGAACTGGAAACCTTTCCCTCAGTAAGCAGTGAAGGAAAAAAATTGGAGTGTAAAAACTCAAAAGGTCCTTTCTGAGTCTGTGACATGTCTGGAGGTAATGGCGTTAAAACTTTGAGAGCAGGGTCTGCTGAAGCTGGGGCTGTAATTGTGGCTGTCGCAGAGGCCGTTGCCTTTGTTTTAATGAGGTGAGCTGATGCCTCTCGGGGGAAGGTGGGAGTTGAGCTCCAGCAGCGAGCTCTCATTACGGAGATGGGCACCGGCACTGACAGCGGCTCGCTGGGATGAAACAGAATTCGCTATTCGTGTCTGTGCTGGAAAGCTCTGAAGGGAGCTTAAGTGAGCACTGGGGAGGTGGTGAGAAATGTGCACGTTTTCGGCAGGAAAAAACAGCAGCAGGCAGCTGAGAAATGACAGTACATTTCCTTTTCTTATTTTCCGAGTTGCAAGAAACTTTCGGATTGAATGTTTGTCATCTTGTTTTATTCCTCGTACGCTCCTCGGCACCATAAAATGCCTTTTTTTTGTCTCCGGGGAAAGATGCAACTAAAGCACTGCTGTTATTACCCTTGGTAGAGATTCGCAGTCATTCTGCGGAACCTGTTTGAACGGGCCAGGTCAGTTGTCCTGAAGGCCTGAAACTTTCAGCTTCCTCACAGCCCTGCCACTCCCCTGCCCTGACTGACTCCCTCACACAAGCACCAGAGGCAGCACGGCCGGACCCCCCCGGCGTCTCGCTGGACAGACAGTTCTCCAGCGCCCTTCAGGACGTGTCACCGAGAGAGACAGGGGCTCTGTGCTCCTGCCCAGCCGATGAGGTGTGGCAAACTGGTCACGTTCATTCGGCACAAGTAAACTCCCTGGAAAAGCAAGTTCTCCACATGACAAACCTCAGGAAATGGCTTTATTGACCACACATTAATTACCAGTATAATTAGCACTGTCGTTTGTGAAATCACTTGTGTATTGTTTGACCCATTTCTCTCTTGAGGACCGCAGCAGGCGGAGCGCTCACGGAGGTGGTGGGAGCTGGGGTTGCTGGGATTTCAGAGCCAGTGTCTCATTAACATGCTGCTTTCTTTCTTCCAGTGCCAACCTGTCCAAGGCTGCCTGGGGTACAATGGAGAAAAATAATACCCAGATGACGGTTCGTTCTTACGAGCTCGGCGTCCTCTTCCTGCCTTCAGCGTTTGTAAGTGTCCCACGCCGGGCTGCATGATGAAGAGACACCAGTGCTGTCTCCAGACCACGGTCTTTTCTCGTTTCTAGTTTTTTGGTGCCTTTGTGGGTTGCTTCTTCAGGAGTGATTACTGCCCGACATGTTGTTTTGGATACTGTGGGATATTGTTTTTTTAATATTACCCTGTAAAGAGAGGAGAATTCACCGCAGCACTGTATAATCGCAGGGTAATTTGTCCTTGTTGTTAGGGTAGGCTTTAGAAAAACTTCAAAAGTTGCTAAGCAACCACTTCATAGTCCTTTCACCCACGGAACGCAGGGGAAAGCAAGCAGCAGAAACGGTCCTTTCTGGAAAGAAGAAAGGCGTCTCCGCGCTGTGGGCATGATGCTCTCAGGCCCCATGGTCCAGCACGTCTGGGGCTCAGTTAGGAAACTGCCCAGCCCCTCAGCAGTGCACAGCTGCTTCCTGGGCTCCGGGATACTTTCTCGGCATGAGAAATGCTTTCATGAGCGTTACTGCAGCTGCCGTCTGTCAGTGATATTCATCAAGAGCAGCAATGAGCTTACAGGTTTTCCCTCCTTCTGTGTAGATTTTGTAGATGTTTTCTCACCAATACATTGTGGTATCTTAAGTTTAACATGGTGTTTACTCTGCCAGTTTTCCTTAAATTAGGATTTATTTTTTATTTTTGCCTGAAAAGCTCCTGTCTGTCATCTGATGAGTCTTATTGCAAGTGGTTGCCAGACTGCTGCCCCAGGGGGTCAGATACCAGTCTGGAGGCTGTTCACCATCTCCAGCCCACATAGGTGTTGCCATGTTGCACTGAGGTGTGTGAGCCCAGTGGGATATTTCTTTTTCTAATCTAAAGAGCTGTTGAAGCCAACAGATTACTTGTAAGGAACCCTAGATGTACAGGGGCTTGACATTAGCCAACTCCAAATCACACAGTCCCCAGGGGACTGAAAATAGCTTGGGCGTCAGGTGAGTGCTTCTTCATCGCTGTGGTGTTGCACAGGGGGAATTACAGCCATGCCTTTAATGGAAAATTGGGTTTTCTGCTCAGGCTTCATTTCTTCTCTTGCTATTTTGAGCTGTGTAGAGATAGACAGCAGTTATTGATTGATCCGTTGTATCTCTCCAGCATCCACAGTATTGTTGTGGCTGATTTCTGTTGAAGGAGTTTCCAGTATAAAAGGATTAGCGCTTATGTTTGGCTAATAAAAATAATTAGCAGTTTATTGCAGCCATACGCTGGAGACCCACTGCAGCTAATACCTATTAGTGGTTCCACACACCACAGAGCTGTGTGCTGTGGAGAGTGGTCAGTGTGGTGTGGTCGTGCCTCATCAGATTCTCTTTTGAATGCTGGGTTGTGTGTTGGTGTGGTGAGGACTTCTGTGTTTCCTTGACAGTCAGAGAAAATATCTAATTTTCCTCTGTCTTGTGAATCAAGTGTTTCTGAGGGCCCATTCAAGCTAGCAGGACTGCATTTCAATAGCGTAGTCTGCATATTAGCATTTGCATTTCACTTGCACATGCAGTGGAGTGCTTGTTATTTCTGAAGGAGAGGTTAGCTCATTCTCAGAATGCTTATGGATGAGTTGTTGGGTCTCAGCAGGGCTCATAACATAAGATTTGAAGAACCCAGAACCCCAGCCGCTTTTTAAAAACAGGAACACAGAACTTCACCAAGACAATGTTGTTTTAACCACCATACTGCAGTAGTCTAAGTTGACTGCCGTTTCCGATTTGTCGCTCTGTGTGCCTGTGGGCATACTGTGTGTGTGCTCATGAGTGTGTCCATCTTGTGAAGGACTAGATCAGGAGTGTTTCATAGAGTCTGTGCTGGGTGATCCAGTGGGCTTTAAAACTTGGTTGAAAACAGGAAAGCAGCAGAACCATAGGAGGTCAGAAGGAGGAGAGGCAAGTAAGACTGATCTATAATGAAGGAGCAAAAGAGAAAAGTACTGTAGTGATCGAAATAAGGAAGTATATCGTTCGTCCAGTTTCTAACCACTTCTTCCAAGTCAGGGTCACGGAGGAGCTGGAGCCTGACCAAGCAAGCAGCAGGCACAAGGCAGGGTCCACCCTGGACAGGACTCCAGACCACAGGACACACACACACACACACACACACACACACACACACACCTGCGGTCTGTGGGTCCTAATGCCCCAGTATAGTACCCATTACCTGTAAAGCGCTTTGAGTGGCGTGTCCAGAAAGCACTATATACAGTAAGTGTAAGGAATCTATTATTATTATTATTGTTGTTGTTGTTGTTGTTGAACTCCAGAGAGCTCCCCAGGAATGGTGCCCAGGGCCCCAGTGCCGCGAGGCAGCAAGGCTAACCACTGGAAGTATATCAGTACAGCAAAAAATGAAAACATGTTAAGAACAACGTTACGTAGAGGGAATCTTTACACTGCCTCTACCGTTTTTAAAACAGCACTGAACCTTACGCTAGTGGAAAATGGCACCGCTTAGGAGGAGATGCCGTCCGCTCCGTGTGCTGCTCTGCTGGGAGGAGAAGAAGAAGGCATTAGTATTCATTGTGGCTGATGGAGGCAACACTCTCAGCGGTTTCAAGTGGTTTCCTTTTATCCGGCCTGAGTCTTCTGCCGCCGCCCAAGTGTGCAGTGGTGCTCCAGAAGCAGTGGTGTGCAAATAGCCTGGTGGACTTGATTTCGAAAGTAGTTTACTCTTGTGTTCCGTCTGTCATGGTTTTGTTGAGCTGAAAGAACATTGTGTCCTTTTGAAAAATATTGTGCTGTGGTTCGAGTGCATGTGTGATATCGTGATATCGTGTAGTCCTTGTCATCAATGCAGAACGGGCGCAAACGAGTTCGTTTTGCCAGACGTACTCAAAAGGGATATTTGCTTAACCACTGCTGACATTTTCTGCCTCTGGACTTGTATTGTTTCTTTAATTGGTTCAAAAATAGAAAATCACAAATTGTTTCTTTTTCTACCTCTTAGGCAAAATTCCAAAAAAATGAAGGTAAAATGTCACTGTGACCTGAGTAATTTGTAGTTCTAATTTAAATAAGTATCCTAACCTTTCTTTTCTCTGATCACTCACAGAGCTAAAGAAAACACGCCAATGCTTTAAAACCCTAAAAGAGTGTTGATTTTGCCATTTTGATTTGTGTACATCTATATGATCTAATATACAGGCTGTGAAAACTGAAGTAAGCTACTGTATAAGCTGTAATTGTGTTGTGCATATTCATTGTGATCGTTCAGTGATGACTTTGTCATGGCCGCCTATGTCAGAATGCAAACAGTTGAGAAGTCCTGTGTATATCAGGCTTGAGTGAGTCTATATTCATTCCCCTTGGCTGCTAACCCTGGGCAGTGCAGATGACTTGAGGCTGCAGGAGCTGTAAGTGAACAGCAGGACTTCCCTCTGATTTTCAAAAAACTCTTTATCTGACGTCCTCTCGAGAGCTCCCCTGCCAGTGCATGCGGTTTTTATCATTATTGATTGGCATTAGGACCCTTCCTTTGCAATCAGTTACACCTTGCATGCAAATGAAGTGACAGCTAAAATATATATTTTTGAAGTTTTGCGGTCAACTGTTCTACGCTCATGTGAGGAACTGATTAAGTAAAAGGCGTGTGCTTTCTCACCAGGGCAGATCAGACCTATCTGGGATTTGATGTTCAGAACTGACACTTGCAGTAATAAAAGCTGCTGTAGCTAGTTCGTATTCTCTTTGTGTAGCAGTCCATTTGAAACTTGTCTGTGTAACAGCGCTGCAGGCTGTTCTGCACTGCACTTTCCTTTCTGATTCAGAACAGATCCCTGGCCTCCTTTATACTTTCTGTTACCTTCCATTCTTATGTTTCTCTATGACTTTTTTCGCAAACATTAATGACTTTGTGAAACAAAAGAAATCAAGAAGAGGGAAACTCTTACTACACCTCTTAACTATCTGCAAGTCAGCATTTCAGGGCAGAATAACATGTCTGTCGTTACCGCTTTTCTGCTCATACTTGACAGTCACGTGTTCCTTGCTTTTCTATAGCACTTCTCATGCAAGGAATTGCAAAGGACTCTACATACAGGAAGGGGACCCGTTCATCTACAACAGGGTGACACACAGCAACACACAGTTCTGCACTGCAATCCCATTGCATGGCTGATCAGGGGATGTCCTGACGTTTCACATGAAAGATTTGGGAATTTAGCCAGGACACCAGGGTTAACACCCCTGTTCATACAAACAGTGATTGGAACTTTTTACGATCAAAAAGTCAGCACCTCAGTAATACATCTCATTTGCAGGGCCATGGCTTCTATAAAGGTATCCATGGTCACCATGCTGGGTTTGTGGCTTGGAAATTCTGGTCTAGATGGGAAATGTGTCACATTAAAGGTTTTCCTTTCTGTTTAGCACACCAAAAAGTGCATTACTACAGGGGTCTTGTTGTAGTATGTCAGGGGTCTATGTATGTCAGCACTATACGTTAGCATAAAGTAGCCTTAAACTGAATTTGTCAAATCAAATGATCTGGTTTCTTGCTAATTCATTGTGCCCTGCTTCCTTTGTGTTCTTTTCTGAACTAAATGCCTTTCATTTTTTAAAAGAATGAAGTATAGGTTCTAGTATTTAGCAAGGACTTTCTGACATATGTAATGTTATTTATGCTGTTGCAAGTTCATACCCTCACAGTTCTCCATATGGGTTTGAGTGATGATTGCTGAGGAGTGTTGGACTGACTGAGTCCCAGGACTGACTGCTTGTTCTCACCCTTGTGCTCCACAGAACATGAGCTGCTTCCCCATCGAGAGGAGCCCGTTCCCCAGCAGCAAGAGCCCCTCTGCCTCCTTCACTGTTCCCTTCGATCTGCCACCTGAGCACTATTCCAGCAAAGGTAACCCTCACACCCTTCCCCTGTCACCCTGCTGCCCAGAGGATACCCCTCAACTGCCTCAACCGTCACAGTGACCCCCACGGGACACCCCTCAACCGTCGCCCTGACCCCCATGGGACACCCCTCAACCCAGGGACACACCTAAACCACAGGACACCCCTCAGCTGTCACCCTGACCCCCACGGGACACCCCTCAATCACAGTACACCCCTCAACCATCACCCTTTCCCCCACGGGACACCCCTCAACCACAGTACACCCCGCAACCATCGCCCTGCTCCCCAGGGGACACCCCTCAACCACAGGACAGGCCCGGAGTGGTCACCTGATGAGTTGCCTCCCCTCTTTACGAAGCGAGTGGGTTAGATTGCGATCGAATGAGTAACAATAAGCAGTTGTGTGGCTGCCTCCGCGCAGCGCAGCAGGTCGATGTCAAAGAATTACAGATCGTACATACTTCTTTAGGATAAACCTGTTCTGAACTAAAACTTTAAAAGTTATTGAAATGTAAACCCCACCACCTACTTTATCGCTTGTTTTCGAGTTTTTTGTAGTATAGAACCATAGGTCCTGCTTAGATAAAATCACACTTAGGGATTTCTATCATGATTTTGTTTTCTAGACATCTTCCCCCTAATTTCTCATTTCCCTTTGAATCCATGGTTATTATATGGTTATTCTGTAACACAGGGTCTTCAGGAAGGCAACTGTTTCATTGTTTGCTGAACAGTGCGATAGTATCTGCAAATGCCTTTTGAAACATTACTCCTGAAATGAAGGAGAACTTAGCACGAGCTCAACAAGTGTTGTTTTGACACCTTAGATCGAAGAGTACACGTGAATCATTTTAAAGCTGCACTTTGATTTAAACATGTCTGTGCTATGTGTCATTACAGCGTCTCTCCCGCGTTAGCAACCAGAGGTCTGCTACTGTTGAGTCACAGTGCAAGGAGTATCTTAACTTTCGAGCTTGCAAACTAGGACTCGCACTGCTTCAGCTCACTGATATACTGTAGTCCCTTTCTCTTGTTTTCTTTACTCCATGCATCGTCCCTCATGATATTCCCCAAGATTAGATTTGTGGATGGTGATTGTAAAAAAACCTCTTAATATCTTGTTCTCTCTGATGTTAGCAGTATCCAGTGCATAATTCACATCTTGCACTATCCTGTCTGCAGACAGTGGAAAATGAGTGTATTCTGTGCCTGATGGAAGTGTAATGGAGGTAATGCAGCTTTCAGGCGATGAGCAGCGCTGACTTTTATCCAGCTACCCAGCCTTGCAGCTGGATAAGGAAGCTCAAAGCAAATTATTAATGTAATAAAATGGAGCATTTTATTTTGCTGATGTTTTTTCATTTTAAATTCCGCATTTTTCTCAGGATTTTCACTATCGGCTTTGAAGAAAAAACAAAACCGGAGACCTGGTGGGATTTGACACTGGCCATTGGTAGCTGTGTGCCCCCCCCATATTGAAGTGGTCTGGCTGGGAGCTCCATGTCCTCTTAAACATTTTACACAGTTTTAAGTTTCCGTGTTTGAACAAATGAAGTCAGCGTGTGCACATGTTCATACACCCATTCTGTATTCCACTTGACATGTTCACATCTATGTCTGCTGAGTCACCGTGCCAGAAATAGGAATAGGACTGTGCCTCACGGTCTGCCTACACATCCCCAGCACCTGCGTTCACTCACTGTGCTGTTCCTCTGTCACACCGTGTTTTTCATTTCGTTTCCTGCCTAGGTCTGCTGAAATACCACCTCCTCGACTGAGCTGCAGATAGAGATGCATCCTTTTTAATTGACTAATGATAAAATTGTTGGTAAACATGGGGAAGTGAATGTCCCCTTTCATCATCTGACTTCATTGCTTGTGTTGTCTAAGGCTCCTTTAGCGATATTTTCCCTCATTTCTTTGCTGATCCACAAGGTTTCCTAGTGTGAGATAGTGGTGGCGTAAGGATGTCAAAGTAGACCAACAGGAGAGAAAAGGAGATTGGTGATTAGCCGTTGGAAAAGAAGCAAGCAGGGAGCATTGTGGTTGACTGTACTGCACTGCCACAGTAGTTACACTGATCTTGCTGACATTTGTGGAATCATATTTGTAGAGACGTTTTGTACTTTTTTAAGGGAAAATTATGTTTAGAACAAGGAGAGTAAAAGCTACAGTTCATGTGTTTTTTGCTTTAAAATCATTAAGTGAAATGGGAGAGCCTCAGGTCCAGTTGCACTGCAGCATCAGATAGATGGTTTCCAAGTGATGGCAGTGAGCGGTAGCTCCTGGCAGTGAAATGTGGGGTTACTGGAACTTGCGTGCTTGAACTTTTCTTTCTCAGAGTTAAGGTGGTTGGCAGTGGGCTCTTGTCTTTAACTGAACGTCATTCAGTTTCGAGGTGGTTGGAGAACACCGCTTGAAATGGAGTTGTGTGGAATGTTTTTGTTCTGCAAAGGAAGTGTGGCTGGGGTGAGCGAGGGCATGAAGCTTAGCTAGCGGGCAGCTGGAGCCCTGGCGAAGGACGAGGCCGCACGCGCCTCCCCGTGTGCTGTCTCTCGAGCAGCAGGCTGCTGTACTGATGAAGACTGGTGAAGACTGACAGCTGCAGGCTGCCAGAATGGCTTAAACTCAATTTTTTGCACATCAGGGGACCTGCTAAATAGACTCCAAAGTGGTTATTTAAATTGTCTCCTGGGGTGTCTTGACATCTTGCAACAAATATCCAATTAAAGGCCTACAGGGTCATGTCACACACATTACTGAACACATACTGCACATGACAAGTATCCAAGTGCAAGTCACTTAATTACCGTGCTGCACTGAAGGAAGTTCTGAAAGTAAAGAGAGCTCATTTCTGACCTTGATTAGCTGATAACACACCTTAGCTTTTGCAGTTTGGAGCTCCCTATTGACTGAGAATGAACAGAGTGTCATGTATCCTGTATAAAGTGCCTGACTTATCTAACAAAGTGAATACATGGTCCTTAGTTGATGTTTTATGCATTTAAATGAATTATCTCATTTTCAGTGTCAGGAAGAATTAATAAAGCAAAGTAGATATTGAAAATATAGTAATAGCTTTTAATAAGCTATTATTATGTGTTACAGTAAAGTTAGAGCTTAGATTTCTCAGAAACACAGAATACGACAAGCTAGGATTTGAAGAAAACTGTTTTAATTAGTAAAGTAGGATGCCCAGAACATTTAAATTGCAAATATAAATTGGATTAAACCATGGGAATTAAATATTGTTACAAGAATAAAAATAGCCACAGAATTTAATATAGTACAAAATATTGATTTGTTGGTCTCTGCAAAGTAAATGTCCAAAGTGCATTTGAGCAAAGAGTAATGTATTTTTTTCATATTATTGATTTTAGGGTTAACTTGAATTTCAAAACAATAATGGAAATATTCTTGCCTTCATGTTTTCTGAGACAAAGGGGTAATGGGGCAGGAACGTTTGTAATCTATATTGATTATATTGAGAGTTTTATTATGTTTTGAGTTAAAAGTGCATTTCATTAATTGGGGTCCTGCTCTATCTTACCATTTGCATTTTATTAGTGTGGAAAATCATATCAACTTGAGACTGATGGAGGGAGGCAAGTTTTTATTTCACTCAAAGCAAAGATATAAATTTGGAAGAAAAGCTACACAGTAACATTAGATTTTCTTTCTCTCTGTAAGGTGCTTGTGAACATCAAATTAATTTCCACTCTAAAATAGAGAAAAAATAATTGGGTGTCATGTGTCAGGATGTGGTTGTGTCGATGATTTTGATTTTGCTTCAGGTTTTTAACATCAGCTATTTAAGGGGTAGTCCACTGCTGCAGATGTTCCTCTTAAAAACAGGTTTTTTTAGTTGTTTTGTTGAAAGGTTATTTTTAAAGTGTGATTTGATTGGATTGTTAATGAACCGTTTTAAAAAAAAGAAATCAGTTGACTAAAATCTGTTTATTGCTTTTCTGTTTAACCCAGTTTTGCGTAGCCAGTTTCCATGGTCACTGGGGTTCTGTTCCCTTCATTTACTTGGCAGTGCATGCAACACTGAGCACGGCACTCCCGGAGCACAGACTCCCACAGGGAGAGAGCCCCTCGCTCCCGGAGCACAGACTCCCACAGGGAGAGAGCCCCTCGCTCCCGGAGCACAGACTCCCTCGGGAGAGAGCCCCTCGCTCCCGGAGCACAGACTCCAAAAGGGAGAGAGCCCCTCGCTCCCGGAGCACAGACTCCAGCGGGGAGAGAGCCTCAGATGTTTTGGGTTTACCTGATGATCCGATGCAACATGGCATTGTGCTGCCCTTCTAAGTAGTCTCTTCTTTAGTACAGATATTTAGTACAGATATTTAGAAGGCAGTCAGGCGTGAAGGAAGAAGTCAGTAAGTGTGTGAAGAGCTAAGGTGGTTAATCCTGATATTTTTGAAGGTGTGTATTATCATGCAATTGAAAAAAGCTGGAATATGTATTTTACTGTAGTTACATGCATTTTGAATGCTGTAATTTTTTGTTTTAACAAATATGATCATATAACAATATTTTTGTAAATATTGTTTAAAAAGACCATTTTTGAGTGTAATTTAGGTGTTCTCTTTGCTTGACCGTACTCTTGTGGTGCAGAATCCTTCGATGGCTTTTCATGACCTAATTGTGTTTCTGGTTGTGGTTCAGATCGCCCTTGGATTTGGAATATCCCATATACCCAAGAAACTGACATAAATGGAAACATCTGGGTGCCATCGTAAGCGTAAGGAAAACCTGTTCGAACCCCGCCAGTGCCAAGGTTCAGAGAAAGGACATTGAGGGAGGTGTGACGATTTGGAAGAAGAGGAATCTCGGCCTTTCTGAGCTGTGCCCTGCAACCTCTTCCTCTTCCAGGATTAAGAGTACTGGGAACTGCTGACATTGACTTTGAAGTTAGTCCTGCAGCTGAAGCTTATTTTAAATAGGAGGGTAATATGTGTAGATTCTCTTATTTAGCTTGTTGTGTATTGCAAACATGGTGCTATTCTAACTCATAATGATTGTTTTGTGTAGCTCTGTAAACCTTGTTCTGCAGTTATTGGATGAAAAGGGAAAACTCCAAACTACACAGGAATGCATTGTTGTTAACTGATCATGAAATATACAGAGATTATCCCTGTTTTCATCAGAAAAACAGCCTGGTAAACTAGTCTTTTTCGAGTTTTTCTAAACGTATTATCTGATTGGTGCTGACATTTGATGTCATATCATGCCAGCTCGGCATTGTAGGTTCTTTTATAAAGACTTTCCAACCACTGTGTATCTATTAGATATTTCCAAAAAAGTTACTTTACCATTGTCGTTCTTACTGTTATGTTATGTCTAATTAATTAATCTTTATATAATTGTTAGTGTCTTTAAAAAATAGCACAGTCTAGTATTAATGTTTTAGATTAAAATTAACAAATGCTAGTTATTATTGGCATCTTTGTGTGTAAATAAAGGTATGCTCTTTACAAAGTATTGTTATTTGTTTCACTTTGTTTTCCCTGTCTCAGTTCAGTTTGTTGAATGACAAATGGATATGTACTGTAGCATGACCTTTTTTTCTTCAGTATAATCTCATTGCTAGTAAACCTCTGACACTTCTAATTGTAGAGTCAGCCTTTTTGGATATACTGAGCCACCCTCTCCTGGTACCAGCAGGTCCAGAGGAGTCCTGCACAGCCTGCAAATGGGTTTGAGCCTCTCTCCCAAGAGCTCCTGCCTCTGTCAGGGATGATTTAAAAACCCCTTGGCAAATAGTCAAAGAACAGGAACAGTTACAAAACGGTCGGGATGTTCTGACCTTGAAAGAGTGACTTCTGTGGTTGTAAATGAAACAAAATCCAGATTGAAAATGAGTTTTGAACTGACACAAGGAGAAAGATAGCACAGTGGATGAAGGCATTTGTTTCCTAAAGTGAAAAGAAAAGTAAATTACACCAGAAAGGTCTTGAAAAGTCATTAGGGATCATGTGTTTCATCTTCCATTCACACAAGTTTAATAAACAAAATTACTTTCAATCTACTGAAGCACAGTTACCGTGGCATATATGTTTTGTGACATGCAGAAAAAAGTACTTTTGTTGCTCCAATTAACGTTAATGTTACATTAACGAGGTTACAATGCCATGTTTCTTAGCAGACATGTAAGTGATTGCAGGTGTTTATACTTGAATATTCTTGGAGTATTGAGGTCGACTGGTATAGGAATATATACTTTTTAAATAAATAATCATGTGCAGTGACAGTTGGATCTTTACACAGTGAACACTGCCTCTTTTTATAGTCTAAGACAAGCAGAGATTTTCCAGTGTAAAACCCATTAAAGCACATCTGTGCTAAACCAAGAAGTGGCCAGGTTATCAGCGGTCACCACCACCTGCTCAGCTCTCCTGAGGGCGGTGTCCCGGCTGCAGGGGATGTCTACGGTCTGTCACACTGCTGCTGGAGAGCTGGGCATCACTCATGCTCCAGGACGAATAACTAAGAACACCGACAACGAACAAATCAGTAGGTTATTCTTACTCCTGGCTATTTGTCCTTTTTTTGGTAAAAATCACAACCACAAATGTATCTGTTTCCTATGGTTTTTTTTTGGGGGGGCCCAACCTGCACCCCTGCGAGCGCTGATCAGCCCATCAGGATGCTTTTTTTATTCATCTTTGGCCTCTTGTGTTCAAACCGTTGCTACTTTTTCTGAAAAGATCAGCATTGATCCTAGTTTTTGCCAGGCGTGTTAATGCAGATTCCACGTTGTGCTCAGTGCTGAAGCAAGACGAAAACGCTGGGATCTAGTTGTTGATCCATCGATAAGCCATGAGGCACCTATGTGCAGCTCCGAGGTGATGCTTATACTGCTGGCTCATGCCATCCCGCACTGCCTGGGGCTGGTGTCCCGTCCAGGGCATGACGGCCACCTGCTCCCAGCTCCCCTTGAGGGTCAGGCTGTCTGGGACGGGCTCCGACAGCCCCACGCCCTGACACCAGCAGGAGCAGCTCTCTGACTGTCACTCAAAGGGTTTATACGCCCGGCGTTTTCTAGCTGGTTTCAGCGCTTAATTCCTGGGCTTGGCCTTCTGCTCTGCAGTGATGACTCTTCGGTGCAACACGTCCTAATCGCATTACTATCTCTCCCGTCACAGCCTGTCAGTCAAGAAAAGGAAAAAAAATGGAATATGGTTTATTGTAGCTAGCTGGCAATGGAGTAACAAAGGATAAAATACAGTTTTAAAGCACGCTTTGCTACTGTAAGTCTCCAAGTCACTTGTGTTGGCATATGTGGTCGTATTGTATACTGTATGTAACATTTCTAGAACACAAGAAAGGTAAGAAGGTCAATTAGTCCAGCTAGTCCCAGGGCACCAGTTTCACCAGCACGGCTGGGCAGTTTGTTCCAGCCTCCCGCAACCCCTTATTGTAAAGACATGCCCCCGGTTCCCAGTTCCTAATGCACTTCCATGTAGTTTCCACTCCTGCTCTCTGGGCCATGATCCTCCATTCATTTTGAAACGTGTTTCTGCATTGCCTGCCTTTAAAGATTTTGTATATTTGTGTCGGGTCCGCTCATACTCTTCTGTGTTCAAGAATAAAAAGGTTCAGTGCCTTCAGCCTGTCAGTATAGGGCATTCCCTTAGGTCGTCCTGAATCCTGAGTAGCAATATATTTTCTATAACCTGTTGGCCTATATTGTACACTGTACTGTACAGTAAATGAGGCCTTTCAAGTGTGATATACAGTACAGTTTTAACATAACACCTCTTGATTTAATTTTAACTGTATATCCTGGCATTTTGTTTGCCTTTTAATTGTTTTCTCACCTTGTCTAGATAGAAGATGTTAATAATGCATCAATATCAACGTCTTTTTCATAAATAACCTTTTCTATCTAATTTCGTTTTTATAGTCCATGTTTTTACTACCTGCCTGCAATTGTCTAAACGTAATGCTGGGTGTTTGGCTAGTTCTTAATCTTATCTAAATCAGTTGTGTGTTTGCTGCTTCTACAATGCTTGCTAATCCTCCTAATTGGGTATCATCTGCACTCAGCTGGCTTCATTCTCCGCTGGAATCAGTTTCTAATCGTTTCTTCCAATTCAGGGGCGTGGGGGACCCAGAGCCCATCCCAGCAAGCAGTGAGCCCAAGGCAGGATACACCCTGGATGGGACACCAGTCCACCACAGGACACACAGACACAAACACACACTCACACCAGGGCCATCTTTCCCAGAAGCCAGTTTTCCTGCCCGCAGCTGTTTGGACCAGGGAAGGAAACCGGAGTACCCCGGAAGAAACCCATGGAAACAAACATCCAAGCTCCACACAGATCGTGCCCCAGGGCTGGAACCGAACCCAGGGCCCCAGTACTGTGAAGCAGCAATGCAGACTGTGCTACTGCGCCCGAATCCACTCCCCTGATATCAATTCAGAAGAGCAGTACATCCCCCCCAGTCTGGGTATTCACCCCTTAACTGTACCCCCCGTTTTCTAGTTAAGAACCAATTCTCAATCCAAACGCACGTTTCCCTGAACAACTACCGCCAGCAATTCGAGAATTCATATTCTGTTGGAACTTTATCAAAATCCTCCTGGAAATCTTCATCCCTTTTTCACCGTCATTAGATCGCTGTCTCCCCGCCTTCGTTTTAGGACAAGCACATTCAGATTAAGCGTGGTTATTGCCGAAATGGTTTGGGCTAGTTCACTTAGCCAGACAGGAGCTTTTTCAAATGAATGCCGAACGTTGATCAACGCAGTCTCTCCGTGAAAATGTTGTTTTTTTTTGCAAACACCTTGTTGAACCAGCAGTGCTGAAACCAATTTTTCCTCTCGTCCGATCTGTTTTTATTTCTACTGCATTAGGACAGATCTCCCCTTGTTCTGACAGAAACGCACAGTGACGTCAGAAACAATTATCAGTAAATGCGATCCTTTGCGGTTTTGTAGAAAACTATTTAGTTTAGATAAACAAGCTGAGGGGCGGGTGGAGCTTCCGAATTGCTGTTGGGTGCATTTAAGTTTTAAGACAACATTTAAACATGTGATGTTTTTAATCTATAACGTTATGCAAGGCTCTCCATTATGAACGTCGAAGAATCCCGACTTTTTTCTGTCTCGTATTCTCTTTTAAACCTAACGCCAGTCCACTGTTTTAAAAAGAAACAACACTATTTTTTTTTTAGTTTGACACGTTGGTTTATTATCGGTTAGGTCGTTGGGTTTGTGCTTGTAACTCCTGTAACTCCAAAGGAAAGAAAAGGGCTGGATCATGAACTGTGAGGGCATCATGAGTCCGATATTAATAGGGTCATTTCAATCTAGCAGCATCCTTCTCGGAAATCTCAGACTTAAACTACGACACCCGTCTTTAAATATCAGGTGACAGCCATGAACTTTTCCAGCCGAGGGGTTTTTTCAATCCGAGGGAAACGCGGCAGGGTGTCTTTAAATGTTGAAACTGCACCTCGCACCTCGCTCAGCGCCGGTGGGGACACCAGTGCGAGCGCAGCGCCGGAGCACCTGTAGCCGTCAGACAAAGGCGCTCCTCTGGGTGAGGGGTGGGGAGGCAAAACCAAACACAGTCTAACAGCAGGACAGGGTACAAACCCGGTTTGGTTGGAGAAACGCGCGATGGCTGGCGTGAAATGGAGGGTTTGAGCCTGGCGAGCGCCGGGGCTGTGTAGCAGCGCACGAGAGCCGAGGTGCATTTGGAGACCGGCGTGCGGGCAGGGCAGAGGTCCGACAGCGGACACTGGACCCACGGGGCGCTCGCTGGGGCACAGCTGCGCGCCGGGCGGCCACGCCACGGCACGCCTGCGGGCTCCTGCCGCCCCGGGGGAGAGGGATGAGAGGGACATTCGCGGGGCTTCACCGGTGAAAGTTTGGGTCCGGTGGACCTGCGGCAACACATCGCCCAAGTTTTTAATCCAGTCATCCTCGATTTCGAGCTGGGAGCGAACAAAGGAACCCCTCTCGCCGCTTCTTCGGGTGGACTAAGGTGCTGCAGTAATGGAAGTGATCACTTTTCTCACGGGTACCCCTGCGCTTCTTCGGGAGACTGGAACCCCGCAACCTGCAAGGATGACAATGGTGTTTACTGCTGCCTTAAACGATTAGAGCTGACCTGCTTTTTTCTTTTAAGGGTTTTCACATCGACCGCGCGAAATTATACAGCTGGAGGGAAGAAAACAGCCTACAGCTAATGTGTTTGGAGATACTGGCTTTCTTGTACCCAATCAATACCACACGGTAGTGTTTCTTTCCCACAGATACGTTGCCCCCCGGGTGTCACATTACGGACATCATTATTAGTTGGTGTTGAGGGCGAACAAGCTGTTGCGCTTCTTCCAAATAAACGCGCTGAAAATGGATGAGCTCTGAGGGAAGCAAATCAGCAGGGGAATCTGCCACCAGCGAAGGGCTTTCAAAAAAGTGATCTGAGCCGAGCAGGAAGTCCGACTGTAAAAATGAAACGCCGGTGGTGAGCGTCGAGAGAAATCGGAGATCATGCGGAGCCCGACTGTTGCAACATAATGGCTAATCGGGGCTGCTGCTGCTGCAGTGTGGGGCCGGTCCCCGAAGACACGGCGAGGTTCCTCCTGCTGGCGCTCCTGATCGTCCTGTACCTGCTGTGCGGGGCCGCCGTCTTCTCCGCGCTGGAGCACCCCAAGGAGAAGCAGGCGAAGGAGCGCTGGGCGCAGCGGCTCGACAACTTCACGCAGAGGTACAACCTCAGCAGGGAGGACCTGGAAAGGTTTCTGCGGCATTACGAGGAAGCCAACGTCGCCGGCATCCGGGTGGACAGTGTCAGACCTCGGTGGGACTTCACCGGCGCTTTCTACTTCGTTGGGACGGTGGTTTCGACGATAGGTATGAGGTCTCTCTAGACTCACGTGTTCACCTGTGGCTTTCCTTTCATGCTCAGCCAGTTTGAAAAGTTGGGTGGCACAGACAGTTCTGAAGGTTGACATGTGTCTTATTCGATAGGGGCAGTAGTTGGACAGCAGTGTCCATTCTTGTGGGGTTTTGTTTTTAATCAGTGCTATTTATAACACCGTCGCCTGCACCGCGCATTTGCAAGATGTAGTTCGCAGCAGCTGATGAGGAGGCAGGTCTGCACTTCCTCATCGTCTCGTGTTTGTCGAGATTTGATCAAGCTGGTGCAGCTCGGTGTCAGACCTCTCTTCAGACTGCGAGCGGACTCAATGTGCACAAAGTGCTGCATAAATCACTACACCTGTGTCAACTATGCAGAAATAATAGAAATCTAAAACATCTTTAAGATGATGCCTATTTAAGTTATGTATGATTCATAAAGCGTTTAATTGCCTTTTGGACCACGTGTATAGCCACGACATTACTCTAAGTGCTTGAGAAATAAGGCTTTTTTCTTCAAGCACACGGTCTGCTCCTCTAATGGAGCTTTTAATATCTCCTGGTACTGTGGAGAATTCAGCCGCCTTTTACCTCCCGCAGTTTATATGGATGAAGCAGGTTGTACAATAGATCTGGTAAATTGACGTCTCCGTTTATTTTTTTAAATTATTTTGTCATCTTTTTTTTAAAGGATGGATAATTAGATTGGATCTTCGCCAGTGAGAATTTCACAAGCAAGACGAGTATTTTCGGTATAGGTATTTCAAATGGCATCTACTATATAAATTCCCTGTAATCAGACGTTGGAACACGTTCTCACTAATTTACAAGCACAAAAACTATTTTTTTTTAAATCGGAGTGATAATTACAGCACTGTTGTCTCTGGTTAAGGACTACGGTTCACTAAGCAACAAGCAGGCTTTCAGTTTAATACCTGCATAAAATCTACATGTGCACCTGTTACCGCGAGAACAGCCGCTTGACTTGAGAGACCCAGACCGTAAACACCGCCGAGTTATTCCAGCTCCTCTCGACGGTAAGCAGTTGGTGGCTCCTTTCCACTGACAGATAATAACAGGGTTCTACAGTTAATGCATTAGCTGCATTTTGAAATTAGTGTTTAGTATTACTGTCTGTCTGAGGAGTTTGCTCTGTTTTTTTTTTCCTGCAACAGGTATAATCAATTCAACTCTAAATGTCACATTTCAGAACTGCTGCTATTTGGAAACTGCCCGTATGTAAAATTACAAAATGCATTAGGATGGATCGTCTTGGTTTCTTAAAGTTTGGGATGTCCAGTATGTGTGACTCTCAGTGAAGTGGAGTCTTCCACCAAGCTCCTCTGCCTTGTGAGTAGAAACCCTGAGAGACTGGGAGCAGATACATTTCATGCTCCTTGTTTCTCCGTCCTGTTTCAATCGTGTTTGCCCTCTCTAGTTGTCCTCAAGTACGTTGCAGCAGCAGTCTGCAATATTTAATTTGTTGGCGATAGGTGATCATAAAGAGAGCATTGCTCAGGTGGGTGGAGGTAATTACTTTTATATTATATATTAAATTAAGAAAAAATATCACAGGTTCTCCCCTAAATGTATATAATATAAGAGCTTTTCTTCCATTAAGGTTTGGCACAAGTAATAACTATGTATGTGGTTATTAATTTAAAACTAACAGGATAAAAACTAAGCAATGTATAAATAACACTGCAACAACTGCAAATGATGTACTTCTTCTCTAAACAAAACAAAGCCTCACTCCCTGTGTGAAGGAGACAGAGAGTGTGGGCTGTTTTGTTTGTGAACATGTGTTGAGACCCTGTGCTGTTATACAGTAGCAGTTCTATTCCTAGCCAAGCTCTGGCTGGCTTACCGATGTCCTCTTCTCGGTGTATCACAGTACGACCTGTCTGCAGTTGTCAATATCCTGTGTGCTCCAGGACAAGTGCCCCTGGCTGGCACTGCCTGGATGCCCTTCTTTTTCCAGTCACTGCTCTAAGTCTTCAAATACAGACGTGCACCGCACTGCCATTGTATTGATTTCCGTCTTGGCTGTGAAAGCTTGTGGAGTTTCTAGTCCCAGTACCTCCTTAGGCCTGCTGTGGGCAGCCAGGCAGCACAGACCGCATGGTTACAGAGTGTCCTGCCATCCAGGTGTGTAACAGAACAGGCGTGCACTCTGACGGCAGTGCCGTGTCCTGGATTCTGGTGGGATATGGGCGAGGACGTGCAGACAGGCTCCTCGCACGCTTTCACACTTTGATGTGCTGCAGGTGCCACAGCAGCTGACCGGACGTCCAGGAGGGCATTGTCAGTGCAAAGCGCTCAGGAAGTCACAGGGCGAGAGAGCCCTGGATGACCCTACTCCTGACCCTGTCCCTGACCTGACCTCTGGTTCTGCCCCTCTCTCTACCTCTGCCCCTGCCCCTGACCCCACCCCTGAAACTTCACATAGTCCTGCCCCGATGCTACCCCTGCCCCTACCCTTCCCTCTACCCCTGCCCCTGCCCCGCTCCTGGCTGTACCCTTGATCCTGCCCCTGCCCCTGCCCCACTCCTCGCTGTACCCTTGATCCTGCCCCTGCCCCTGCCCCACTCCTGGCTGTACCCTTGATCCTGCCCCTGCCCCTGCCCCTGCCCCACTCCTGGCTGTACCCTTGATCCTGCCCCTGCCCCTGCCCCTGCCCCACTCCTGGCTGTACCCTTGATCCTGCCCCTGCCCCTGCCCCACTCCTGACTGTACCCTTGATCCTGCCCCTGCCCCTGCCCCGCTCCTGACTGTACCCTTGATCCTGCCCCTGCCCCTGCCCCTGCCCCGCTCCTGGCTGTACCCTTGATCCTGCCCCTGCCCCTGCCCCTGCCCCGCTCCTGGCTGTACCCTTGATCCTACCCCTGCCCCTGCCCCGCTCCTGACTGTACCCTTGACCCTGCCCCTGCCCCTGCCCCTGCCCCGCTCCTGGCTGTACCCTTGATCCTGCCCCTGCCCCTGCCCCGCTCCTGACTGTACCCTTGATCCTGCCCCTGCCCCTGCCCCGCTCCTGACTGTACCCTTGATCCTGCCCCTGCCCCTGCCCCGCTCCTGGCTGTACCCTTGATCCTGCCCCTGCCCCTGCCCCACTCCTGACTGTACCCTTGATCCTGCCCCTGCCCCTGCCCCGCTCCTGGCTGTACCCTTGATCCTGCCCCTGCCCCTGCCCCACTCCTGACTGTACCCTTGATCCTGCCCCTGCCCCTGCCCCGCTCCTGGCTGTACCCTTGATCCTGCCCCTGCCCCTGCCCATGCCCCGCTCCTGGCTGTACCCTTGATCCTGCCCCTGCCCCTGCCCCACTCCTGACTGTACCCTTGATCCTGCCCCTGCCCCTGCCCCGCTCCTGGCTGTACCCTTGATCCTGCCCCTGCCCCTGCCCCACTCCTGACTGTACCCTTGATCCTGCCCCTGCCCCTGCCCCTGCCCCGCTCCTGGCTGTACCCTTGATCCTGCCCCTGCCCCTGCCCCGCTCCTGACTGTACCCTTGATCCTGCCCCTGCCCCTGCCCCGCTCCTGACTGTACCCTTGATCCTGCCCCTGCCCCTGCCCCGCTCCTGGCTGTACCCTTGATCCTGCCCCTGCCCCTGCCCCACTCCTGACTGTACCCTTGATCCTGCCCCTGCCCCTGCCCCGCTCCTGGCTGTACCCTTGATCCTGCCCCTGCCCCTGCCCCGCTCCTGACTGTACCCTTGATCCTGCCCCTGCCCCTGCCCCACTCCTGGCTGTACCCTTGATCCTGCCCCTGCCCCTGCCCCGCTCCTGGCTGTACCCTTGATCCTGCCCCTGCCCCTGCCCCTGCCCCGCTCCTGACTGTACCCTTGATCCTGCCCCTGCCCCTGCCCCACTCCTGACTGTACCCTTGATCCTGCCCCTGCCCCTGCCCCGCTCCTGGCTGTACCCTTGATCCTGCCCCTGCCCCTGCCCCTGCCCCGCTCCTGGCTGTACCCTTGATCCTGCCCCTGCCCCTGCCCCACTCCTGACTGTACCCTTGATCCTGCCCCTGCCCCTGCCCCGCTCCTGGCTGTACCCTTGATCCTGCCCCTGCCCCTGCCCCGCTCCTGACTGTACCCTTGATCCTGCCCCTGCCCCTGCCCCACTCCTGGCTGTACCCTTGATCCTGCCCCTGCCCCTGCCCCGCTCCTGGCTGTACCCTTGATCCTGCCCCTGCCCCTGCCCCTGCCCCGCTCCTGACTGTACCCTTGATCCTGCCCCTGCCCCTGCCCCACTCCTGACTGTACCCTTGATCCTGCCCCTGCCCCTGCCCCGCTCCTGGCTGTACCCTTGATCCTGCCCCTGCCCCTGCCCCTGCCCCGCTCCTGGCTGTACCCTTGATCCTGCCCCTGCCCCTGCCCCACTCCTGACTGTACCCTTGATCCTGCCCCTGCCCCTGCCCCTGCCCCGCTCCTGACTGTACCCTTGATCCTGCCCCTGCCCCTGGCCCTGCCCCGCAGTCCGTCCCTTTATCCAGGAGCACAATCACAGTGCCCTCCCTGCTGCTGGTTGTCACATTTGAAAGCAATCTCTCTTATTTCTTTCTGATTAACTCAGAGGAGCATGGGCTCCCCCTTTCATAAATCTTGGGCACTCTTGATGTAAGTCCTCTTTTTGCATGAAGAATAGTCTGTTTTCTAATAAATATTTCAGTCAGTTAGAGAACCTAGAGTTCCTAAGTTCATTTCTACGGGAAATGCTAATATTTGTCTGTTAAAACATTATTTTATTTTTTTTCCGGGTCACTTATCTCCAAAACAGTTTCTTCAAAATGATCATTGTGATCTTTTTAAAGTAGTTTTGCCAACGAGTATTAGCGCGCAGGAGAACCACTCTGAAAGAGGTGGTGCTCAGAACTGAAGATCATCTGAGAGTTTTATTCATGCACAGTCAATGCCTGATTCTGAATGAGGCTTTCAAAGCCCAATTGATATGCAGAGTAAAAAATAACAAAATACAGCTAAGTGGGGGATGTCACCACTTGAAGGCTTTTCCTTACCTGAAATCTAATGCGATTTTACAGAGTTTTCCATTTTAATAAATGTTTTGTACCGTCATGGACTATGTATACTAATTGGCAAAGCATGTCCAGCTCCAGGTGTTGTACCTGTCCATGTCCTAGACATGTCCTGGAAAAATATGCTCATTGTGACTGGTTGACACTGGCTGTGTGGGTCCAAGGTTATTGTAAAATGCTCATTAAAATGCTTGTTTGTTTTTTAAGAGGCAGGGCAATGATGTATCCAGCAATGCTGGAATATGAAGAACATTTTTAGCCCACTAATCTATCTCTTTAAGGAGTGTTTGTCTCAGACATTAGAGACTTCGAAGGTCTGTGCGTGACACACAGTAGATGACAGTAGATTTGCTGGCACCAGGAGAAGGGAGACGGCAGACTGTTTGTTTTGTTGGTGCTGGTGGGCGTGTTCACTTCAGTCCCGGCTTCAGTCGTCAGCAGAAGATCCAGCTTATATAGAAACATCCAGTGTAGGTCTCACCCGTGTTTCCTTTTGCTGCTGTGGCCTTCCAGGCGTTTCTCAGGCTGATCAGGGGTGGGTGCTTGAGCGACCCCTGTAGAGGACAACATTCTTGTGCTGCTCGTCGTTATTACTCACCCTCAGCCCTCGGGAGGCAGGCTGAAACAGCGTGAGGTCACTTTGGAAAGCACCCCGCTCCCCTGGAGCCCCTCTCCCTGGCCAGGTCCTGCTCCGGCTGGGTTTTCAAGAGGCACCTGCGCTGATACAGAAGGCCCCAACAATAACTGCACGCTGTGCCGAAATTCAACAAGGATGGTGAACTGATTTTTTTATAAAAGAACGAAATATCGGGATTATAATAAAGACTTTGTGGCTTTGTCTTCAAGAGCCCCTAGGCCCCTAGGTCCCTTTCTACAGACTCTGGTTTTAATTTAATTTTTAAAAAAGATTATGATAAAATGGATGATAAAATAATTATCACGTGGGATTCTTAGTTCCTACAATGGCAACTTGTAGGATTCTTATGTTGCTAGTTTTCTGAAGCCTTTATTTTCCTCCTCATTTTCAGAACACGATGTTAGTGAAAAAAAAAAAGATGATGTGTTCACTATTATAGCAGTGCAGCGTCTTCTCACCAAACATTGTGGACTCTGTGAGAGCTACCCCTTGAGGAATTGCTGCTGACAGGATTTGTATCCTTCATTCTGGCTGTAAGCGCTGTCGAGTCCTTTTTCTGAAAGCCAGAAAAAAAAGATATGAAGTATAGTCTGTTACAAATGATGTTTTTGATGTGATCATTGGCAGCTCCCAGCTTGGAGTTCCTGCAGACTCTCTGTGAGCTGTCAGCCCCTTCAGACTGAAGCAGCGATATTTAATCTGCCTCAGTGTGAGGAGGAAGCACATGGCACTTGGCCCCACTGAAGCAAATGTGCAAATATTAACCGCAAGAGTTCGTCGGTGCATATTTTATTACTGTAGCAATAACCCTTAGGATTTTATTTTTATTTCCAATGCACTGTGGCGTCCTTTTCGAAGATCGTCCGGAAGGCAGTAGTGCATACTGTTCTTCTGTCCTAGAGTAAATGGGTTGAAATGCTGCTCTGCCCTCAAGCTGGGCTCTTCACTCAGATTGCTAAGTGTCCTGATGTGTTATGGGGTCTCCAGGTCACCACTGTAAAGGAGGAACTTCTCAGAATTGACTTATCTGGTTAAAAACAGTTTTAATTAAGACTAGGGGAAATCCGGTTATGGGCAACAGTCTTTACTAAAAATGTTACATATGTCACTGGTTCCTGTTCCTGTCGAACAGAACTGAAACTCCCCTGCACTGCGCAGTATCCCAGCAGGTAATGAAGACGGCGCTTTGTTGTTTCATGCTACACCTGCACCCTTTGCGATTTCGACTGAAGCATCTGCCAGCATAACACTGCCACCACCGTGCCTGACAGTGCTGGTGCTTTGACCAGGTGCCTCCCTGCCTGGGTTTCTGTCAGATCTAACGCTTTAGGCCACAACTGTTCCATTTCAACAGAAGAGTTCAGATTTTGACTTGCTTGGCAATAAAACCTTTTGTCACATGTCTGCAGTATTGCAGTAGGTTTTTTGTTGCAAACCTCATTCAGGTGTTTTTTTTCAGTCCCATACAAGCCCTGTTTGTGAAGTGACAGTGAGATTGCTGATCCATGAGCGTTTTCCCGCCTCTCAGTCCCCGAACTCTGAGTCCACTGGCCTCACAGCGGCCTGCCCTCCAGTTCCCCCCGGGTCCAGCTGCACAGTCTGGAGGGACAGCCTGACCCAGGCCGTGTCTCTCATGGTTCATATCGCCAGGCCCAAAGAGATATTAACCATCTCTGAAAAGGGTCTTTATCTGCTCTTCTCCTGATCTTTGCCGTTTTAAAACCTTATCCCTGAGTTTCTTTGAAAGCTGCTTGGTCTTCATAATTAAATCTTTTCTTGGAATTCACTGCTTGACTGAGGAACTTTACAGAGACAGGTCTAGGTGGATGCTGCACATTGGTGGTGGTGGAGGGGATCCCCATTACCTGTAAAGCGCTTTGAGTGGAGTGTCCAGAAAAGCGCTATATAAGTGTAAGCAATTATTATTATTATTATTATTATTATTATTATTATTATTATTATTATTATTATTATTATTATTATTAATCACGTGAACCACTATTAGTGAGGCACTGCCACTCAACTAATTGTGCAGTTCATTAAGGTAATTTTGTCCACCTAAATTAATTTAGTTTTGCCACAGCAAAGGATTTGAATATTTGTGCCATTGTGACTTTTTCATTGTACATTCATATTAATTATCTATTAACTTTCACCTTTTTGTGTTTTGAATTGAATGTGTCGAGTAGGTTCTTTGTGTAACAAATATTAATTGCTATTTCAAAATGTCATGACAGCAAGCTTTAAAGCAGCAAAAACTGGGTCTGAATACTTTAGCAAGGCACTGAGTATTATTACAAGGAATCCCTTTCATGGTTCACGAACAGCATGCTGTTGCTATGGGTGATGGAAATGCAAATCTTAATTAATTCTGGTCATTTCACAACACTGGGAATAAGACTAGAACCATAATATGCACAATGTCAATTTACACACACTGTATGTAACATTTTAGCAGTGAGAATCAAAACTGAAACTATAGAGGAGTGATTCTGTGAAGTTTTGGCAGAGAAGATATGAGGAAACCTGTTTCAAGTTCTCAAAATCCTCGATGCTAATGACAGAGTCTACTCACTGGCCTTGACATTCAGCAGTGAAACACTCACCTGAGGACACAAGTGGAAATTACAGAGAAGGACATTGCACTGACACACAGAACAGGAGGGTTTCCTTTGCTCAAAGAGGTGTGGGAGTGTGGAACGTGTTATCTAGTCATGTTGTTGACAAAAATGTTTGGATTAGATTCTTGGATCAATTAATCACTGGCAGCCAAATGAACCAGTTCCTTGTAACCTTTAACACCCATCATGGAGAGTACAGCAATGAGCAGTTTTGTCAGGCATACCCCTTGAAGTCACAGATGGCGGACTGGAGCCATGAAACTGCATGTGGTAAATAAAAATTCTGCTCAATATTACAGAAGAAGGGCAGGAAGCAATAGTGTGTGTTCTTTGTTAATATTCATTGTTTTTTATTTGAGTCGATTCCAAAGGCTGTAAAGCCCTAACAATTCTGTAGGGATCGAACATTTTTGATGTCACTTACTGCAATACCTACTGCAATACTGCAGACATGTGGCAAATGGCTTTTCATTTGAAGAATGCAGGCGTGAAAATTAAGATAAGTAATTTCATATCTGCCAGTGATTTCACAGTCACCAATGGCAACCTGTCTGTGCCGTTTTTAGTGCAGGTGGTGCAGTCTTGGCAGGTAGGCACTGCAGTACGAGGAGAGAACAGTCATATGGACTGTTACAAATAATTCATCTGAAGGTCTGGATGAGCTGTCAGCCAATTCTCAGAGCCACTGAAGCTCTTTCAGCTGCTTCAGTCCATGTCACAGTCACCCATGCAGTTTTAAAGATGACAAAGTAGCTGTTTATATTTCCCAACTATGTGGAAGCTGTGAGTTGTGAAGCCCTGCTGCTAAGTATCATTTTAGATTTCCGCATGAAATCCGATCCCCATGCTCATCCTAAAGGAGTGTTTAAAGGAGAGCAGGGGGAAGGAACTTCATGTGCAGAGCTAAAGCAGACGTTGCTTTTAATTCTCTGACACACACGTCCATAAAACTTTGTGGTACATTTTAATTAGCAATTAGCCCAAGCTATGCTTTGATGAAGTAGTTACAGCATGTTACAACATGTAACATTTTATAGTACAGGCCAAGCCCAGCCACAGAGCAAATGTTTCGATTTTTTTTTCCTCTCAAAAAACAGTCACAATAGTGAAGTAAGAAATCGAAAACAAACACAAGTGGTTGCATTCGGATATCGTTTTAAATGTACGTTTAACTTGAATGTTATCGCCAGCAGATACCGCTGTAGGCATTTCCACCCCCTGATGTTTGTTCTTTTGATGTATTTTCCACCTTCTGAGTCTGCTGAGAGGATGTAGCATTTAAGCCCTGCTCTCTTCCTTTTCTCCTCTGTTTCTAAAGGGTTTGGCATGACCACTCCTGCCACCGTTGGGGGCAAGATCTTCCTCATCTTTTACGGCCTCTTTGGCTGCGCGGCCACCATCCTGTTCTTCAACCTGTTCCTGGAGCGCCTGATCACCGTGCTGGCCTTCGTGCTGAAGTCGTGCTACGAGAGGCAGCGGCGGAGGCAGGGGGTGGCGCCCCACGAGCACCGGCGGGACTCCTCCCACTCGGAGGGGGCCGACAGCCTGGCGGGCTGGAAGCCCTCTGTCTACTACGTCATGCTGATCTTGTGCGTGGCCGCCGTCATCGTGTCCTGCTGCGCCTCGGCCATGTACTCGGCCATCGAGGGCTGGAGCTTCTTTGACTCCCTGTACTTCTGCTTCGTGGCCTTCAGCACCATCGGGTTCGGGGACCTGGTCAGCAGCCAGAACATGAAGTACGAGGACCAGGGCCTCTACAGGTTCGGCAACTTCGTCTTCATCCTCATGGGCGTGTGCTGCATCTACTCCTTGTTTAACGTCATCTCCATCGTGATCAAGCAGATCCTCAACTGGATCCTGAGGAAGCTGGAGGTCCGGTGCTGCCCGCGGTGCCCGGCCAGGCGCCTCCGCGCGCGCAGGAACGTGGTGGTGCCGGGGCGACCCCGGAGCCGGCGGAACGTCTCCATCGAGACGGACGCCATCAACGAGAGCGAGACCGACGGGCGCCGGATGTCCGGGGAGATGATCTCCATGAAGGACTTCCTGGCCGCCAACAAGGTGTCCCTGGCCATCATGCAGAAGCAGCTGTCGGAGACGGCCAACGGCCACCCGAGGCCCCCGGGCTGCGGCTCCCGGCACAACGGCTTCTCGGGGGGGGTGGGCGCCCTCGCCATCATGAACAACCGGCTGGCCGAGACCAGCGTGGACAGGTGAGAGCCGGAGGGAGGCCCCACCTTCTCCAGGGCGCCACCCGAGGTTCTCGACTCGACTGACCGTTTCAGGGGTGATCCTTCCCCAGAACCACCAGAGTTCCCCTGCCTGTCCTGGACACCTGGGGCAGGGGGAGATAGGGTAATAGTTTTACGCCTTGGAATCATGCGTTAGTGGCAATCAGCTGGATCTAAAAGATGTCTGATTGCTGGTGAAAGAGATTTTGAGTGACATCAGTTCTCTTCTTCACAGCCAGATTCACCTCCGAGGAGCATAAACGGTTACAAAGGACCCTGCAAGCTGCAGGCTACTGCTGAAGAGTTTATTTCCATTTGGTTCCGGTGTAGATGTGACGGAGTAACAGTTTTAATGTTATGAACAGTTTGACAACATAGATTCTCTCTTGAAAGTGTCAGTTTCTGTTTCTTTGAGAAAACCTTACTTCATCGAGGCATCTTAGGCGAGAGAAGTGAAACTGATTTTTTTTCCAAGGAGTGCCAGTGTTTCTTGAAGAGCCAGATTGTGCAAAAATGCATGATGTTTGAGCCAAAATGTTAATCTCTCAGGCTGATATCAAGAGGAAAGAAGAACATATTAGTCTTAATGTATCTTATTTCATAGTTCTCACGCAGCACTATCTGTTCTTCTCTGACATTCTTGGAAAGAAAGCAGAGAAGAATTGTTCTGTATGAGAAAGAACCGATCGGTGCAGTCCACTGAGACACGAGTGTAAACTCCAGGTATTTCATATCTCCATTAATATCTCCAAGGAGACACGAATATGAATCAGGCTGTCCTGGAACAGATTCATTTATTGTTAACAACTTTATCATCTTGAGAAAGGTTAAGTGAAAAATTAATGTATTGGTTTCATGAAGCCACAGAAGGAATTCTTCAGTTTTATCATGATCATTTTAAGGTCTCTAAACAATGTGCAGCATTAGCTAAAAATTCCCTTTTCACTTAATCTCTGATACGCTAATGCAAGCGTGACCGCAGTTATCTTTTCTTACAGGAGTTCTGTGTTTCTGTTCAAAATTATAAATAGGCGAGGGAAGTGAGCTGTCTGCAGTGTAGATAAACTGACACAGAAGGTTGTTTCAGCATGTGGGTTCAGAGAGCAAAGCCCTCTTCCTTCAGCAGTGAGAGGCAGAGAAATAAAACGCAGCTGGTTTTCTTCCCTGGCTAGTTTTTAATTCTGGACATCAAAAGACACTGTCCAGGATGGTATTGTTAGAAAAAGTATTGCACTGACACACATGGGAGAGGGGGCTCCTTCAGAATGCTTCTCACACACTTGAAGGTGCTGTGAATTGTGTCCTACTTTGCCAAGAGAATATTTAGGAGCATTAATTTGTGTCTTCCCTGTTTTCTGGTCAAATTCAATGATATCTGACTTGGAAAGATGTAAGATAACATTATCTATTGATTGTACATAGCAAGAAAGGAGAAAAAAGTATTTTTTATAAAATGTCAAAATATTTGAAGGAGAGGTATTTCTATGGGATATCATTTTCATACTTGCTCCAGTTGAGAGTTTTGGTATTGAGCACTGTACCTTTCATCATATTTTATCATCTGAGTTGGTTTTATTAGTGAAGCTGATCGTACTGTTTACAAGGCATTTGCTACTGTATTGCACTTACAGAATGTAAATCACTGAAAACTGATAAAGACTCTTTTATTTGCATTCCTGCAGTCTGTTTTGTACAAAATGTTATATTTTTTATTCCGCTGACGTCTCAGGGATTCTGCCCTCCTCAAGGTTACTGCTGTGGGTATAATCCTAAAATGACAGAGACATAATTCCCAGGCTGAGGAATATTCACTGAATGGTTAGAAGGAAATAACAGATGTAGTAATCATCGCTAACAAATCCATCCATCCTCATGTAGTTCCTTTGGTCTTTTTTTTTAATCTGGTTATTATTTTATACGATCTTACCAAGAATGTTCACTGGGATCATGCTTCGATTTCATTTTTTACAGCACAATTATGATTTGACAAGATTTCCAACGGAAGTCAATGACAAATGAAACAGATTAAATTATTAAATACTTGACTTTGGATTTAATTATTGAGAACTAAATTACAGCTGCCATAAGAGTAGTTAGTTAAAATCCTGAAGCAATAAAGGGTGTCTTCAAGGTAAAGAAGATCAAGGTAAATGAGACCTACAGAACAATGAGAACAAAATATTAGGAGACAGTATATGTTTACGAAAACAAGAAGAATATTATATTTCTCATCATGAGTGACACACAGACAGTTATCTCTCTGAGGCACTGGAACAGAGCTGTGTCTCATTTAGAATTTTAGCACAGAAAGGAAGCCCATTAATGAGAATGATTGAAGTTGAGTTAATTTATTTTTAACTGATTAGGGTTCAGTACAGTGCATTTCTGTTTCATCAGATCATCAACACTGTGATGTGAAGTTACTCTTAATTCAAGTATGTGCTATCCACAGATGTTGGCAGAATTATAATGCAAACACAAGAAGAATTACACCTGATATCAATGCCATTGTCCAGGTAGTGTTCAGAATCCCACATACTGAAAATAGCACAGAACACGACTGAATGTCTAAATGTATGTAAATATGCATCGTGCTTCTGTCATGTCAATAGAATTGCAGCCAGTTAAAGACACCTTTTGAAAAGCTCACCAAGCCTGGATGTTCCATCACAGTGCAGTACAGCAGAATACATATTTTAAACAGCTACTTCTATCTATTTTATGAGCTGGAAAACATTTTTACTCTCTTCAGTCCTACAACATGAAAAAGACATACAGACACTGCTTTAGGTACAGTTCCTGTGCTGTGAAGAGCGTGCAATGTTCACAGGAGTTTATAGACTCGCATGGCACAGAACATTGCTCTCGGCATGTGCTTTCCTGCAGAGTTCGACACAGAGATCATGGCACGGTTACTGTGGAGCTCTCCTGTGGTCTGTCACGGTAAAAACTGAGGTAAGTGTGGTTAAAGTAATTCAGAATGATGTAAGACACAGTACACACCTTGGTAAAATGCAACGAATACAGGGATGGAATGTGGTAAAACCAAGGACAATCTGCAAAACCTCAGTACAGATTCGCCACAATAAAATAATCGCAAAGGACATGTGGTAAAACTCTCCTCTTTTGTGCTTTATACATTTTGCTTCCGGTTGTTTAGCGACCCACCTGCTAGAACGTCTATTGTCAGATATTTCCTGGCAAAGCCTACCCAACAGTTTTCGAAGATTCAAGATCTGTTTAACCACCTGCCAGGATGTGACAGCGTTCTGAGAATACTTCCGACAACAACAACAATGAAAAATGAAAACCATGAAAAATGTTTGTCAGTTCAGGGCTTGTCTTGGTATTCTGAAAGTGTCCATAAGACAGTGAACCCTAATGCTCATCGATGTTCCACCCAGACACAGACAGCCTCACCTACGTTTAGTCTAGTTACATTCTACCTTTAAAGGGAATGGTTTAGCATCTTGAGAAGGCCTTTAGTGAGTGCTAATCTGAAAACCTCATATCTCAGATTTCGTTTTTTACAGTTCTGACATTAACACAGTGATGGACCCGACAAACCAACACACTTGAGGCAGAACTCTAATTGCAACTAATATACTTGTCAGATAACAAGATAACAAGAGATCATCCTGGAAAACTGCAGGAGGCTCCCAGGGGCATTCTCTGCTGCGAGCCTGGGAGGATTTAATTAGGACCGTGTCTGTCATTCTGGAGTTGGGAACTCGGAGCAGCTGAGCGCACGACACGATGGGATTCTGGAGAAAACAGTCGGCCCCACAGATTCCTCTCAAACGCCTGCAGTTCAGTTTTTCCTTAATGAAGCTGAAAGTCTTCCTGCAGATCGCTGGTGCTCTTCCAGGTGTCTTGTTTCCTGCATCATGGACACCTCGATTTGTAGTCTGTTATAGATAAGCCATTAAAAGGTAAATCCAATATATTCTGCCAATAGAATAAAGCATAACTGTTTCATAAGCCCAAAAATAAGAGGCCATCAAGGCTGATTGTTGTCATACTATCGACACATTAGATTGAAGAATTACAGTACAAATCCACCCTATGTCAGGGTTTGTATGTCTCTGGGTTTAGGATTATAGCAAGCTGTAGTCCTGGGATTGACCTACAGTACAGGACAGGTTTGGTGAAACCCATAGGTAGAGGAGGACTAAAGTATGGGTTAGGGTTAGGTTATGATCTGAATTAGGGTAAATGAGAAAGGCTGCACAACGTTTCACCACACTCTTTGGAGCAACATTAGTTCAGGCTCTTAACCCAAACGATAGCCTTTAATTTAGGCCAACTCCTATCTGGAAATTATGCCTGCCTTTGTACAAACTGTCCCCCCAAATTAAGACTCTTGCAACTCTGCACTGTAACAAAATGGCATTCCCACAGTATATAAACACCTGTGTCTTCAGAAATGTAGTTGCAGAGAATGGCTTCTGTGGTTTAAAAAACAGATTTTACCATTAGTAAACCACAGCAACACCGCTGAACATTCAGAAATGGCAGTTAGCTTTAATATTCGTGCAAACAATTCTATAGTTGAAATTCACAATGCTATCAAAATTTCAAGTATCAGAACAATTCTGTCTGAACAGTCAATATAAAAGAGAATAATGTGAAACATTATTAAGAACCTGGAGTGGTTTGAATTTTCTGTCCAAATGGCACTTCTTCTGGGTGAAAATTCCAATAAGCAATTTCAAAAGAGATTTTAAGTCATGATCACCAAATGAGTTTGATTGTATAAGTTTAAAATGCTTGAGATGGGAGAGCTCATTCCTTTTTCTGTATTCATTTGTCATTATCTCCTGTCCCTAGAGGATATGCCAGTAATGAGGTGCTTAATATACCCCAGACGATTTGTCTGTTAATCTTCTCTGACAGAAAATCCATTTCCTTAAATCTGCTTGCTGCCTAACTGCTGTGATGCAGTCAATTGGTGAGCATATCAGGCTGTTCTGTAGACTAATGCACTGCATTTTCTTGAAGAATGAGTGGGTGTTTGGTAAGAAAAAGACACCTGAGTCATGCTGACTGGAGCTGTGAAGCGTGGGGGTGCAGCAGATCACAAATTTCACACTGTCGTCTCACGAGCACCAAAGTTAGCCCATCGTCACAGCTGGGATGAAATATGGTGAACCAATGATTCAAAGTATTCGTTTGCTAAAATAATTTCACTATGTGTCATGGTTATGGATACTATTCTGCAGAATGAAGTTATTGAACATAATCTCGTTCAGGAATGACGCTTGAACTAGTAGCTGCATTTTTCACCCTTCGTCAAACAGTTCCAAGGCCTCCTTTAAATGATCATTTTAAAGCAAAGAGCATTAGAGAGCATGGAAGGAGACTAGTGGCCAGCTCATCTGAGAGTCCTGTCCTGCAGATTCTTGAAGACACAAGGGAAGGGAAACGGTTCCACAACATGGTCAGGCAGTTCATTCCAGGACCCCAACTCCTTGGTGTTCTTCAGCTCTAAATACAGACCCTGGAAATCAGAGCATCTGCAATTTTACTTACTGCAGCTGTTGTTGAAGCAGCTCAACTGGCTTTTACTCCTCAAAGCTTCGCTTGGAGTGATTTCAACTGTTTAAACCACCAGCAAACTCCCTTCACGTCTGCCAGGTTCACAACATGTTGCCAACACAGCTCGAGAGCTGAAAAAGACAAGTTCTCTTTGGCTTGTATACATACATGTTTTCTTGGCATTAATATTATGCTGGGCAAAAAAAACATTTAAATAAATGCCGCAGTGTGGTACTGTAAACAGTCCCCGTCCCCCCATCTCTCAGACGCCTGAGACACGCCCCCATGAAACTCTGACATCGTCCTCATCCTCTGAGACAACTCACCCCCATCCTGAGCGCCCAGGTGTTTGTCTTGAGCTAGAAGTGGAAGACACTTACAAGTGTGATGGTCCAGCTCCCAGGAGGGCGAAGGGGAGCTGTGAATGCAAAACTCAGAATAAACCGACAAGCACCTTCTTCAGACGGCTTAACCCGATTGATTTTCTTCTTCCTTGGCATCCGTGAAGTTTCCATTTGCATTCCCCTTCAGAGCCCAATATTGCCAGCAGTGCCTGGTGTCTGAGCCCTGGGCAGCAGGTGGAAGCGTTCAAGGGGAAGTCAGGCGGATGGACCTGAATTAATCCGTGTTCCCCTCCCTCACACAAGCTACTGGTCACAGAAATGTCCTGCTAATGGATGGGCACAGTAACGGAGCAGACCCCAGCTCTGTGGAGAGTGTTGGGAGAAAACTGTGACTCTTTTTAGCCAAACACAGACAAACAGCACAGTAAAACACTACCTATCAGTTTCCAGAGGCGCTTGACTGTATTTCACAGTCTGCTTGGACACTGTTCTCCACCAGCAGAGGGAGCTGCTGATCAACAGACTCTCCGCACATCACTCACCCGGTCAGTATTGCCGTGTAGAGAATACAGATTCGGAAAAGGCAGGCCAGCCGTGTCTTCGTCTCAATAATTTAAAATATAGGTTCAATAAAAATAAAAGAAAAACTACGCTAATATGTTGTCATAACTGTAACTTCTGTTTCAGGTACTGATAAAGAATGTGCTGTATTTGCGTGTTGCCCACTGGGTTTGGGGTTATTTATTTAGCGAAGGCACAGTCCCTGAGCCCAGCGAGAGCTACTGGGCCGGCTGGGCGGAGGGTGTGTCGCCCTCTGGGGTGTGCAGCAGGTTTGCTCCATCACACAGGATGCCTCGTCCTGATCCACCAGTCCTAAAGCGGTTCAGAGTCGAGAAGGTGAAAAGAAAAGCTTTTCAGCGTTTCGCAGAGTTGCATAAATTACACATTTCTCCTCCCCCCCCCCCCCCCCACACACACACTTTTTTATTTAAAACAATGAAATACGGAAAAACACACATGACACATTTCTCAAGCGCGTTGTAGGAATGAGTACATTGCTGATTAACCAGGGACCTGAATATTTCACTAGAAATTGTAACTCCCGCTTGCTGGCGTTCGGTCGGGTGAGTGTGCGTCAACATTAAGGTGACATTTCCTTGACAGACCAGCATGATTTATATTCACGAAAACGTTCAAACAAACCGTATTTAACAAATCGGTGAATAAGATAAGATCACTTTATTGGCCACATCCAATTTCTTGCATTAGGAATTTGTCTTTTCACAGACCCCAGCTTGCTCTCCATGAGACTCACAGACAGGGAGAGAAGCTGGGGGTCAGAGCGCAGGGTCAGCCATTTATACGGCGCCCCTGGAGCAGTTGGGGTTAAGGGCCTTGATCAGGGGCCCAGCGGAGTAGGACTCCTCTGCCGGCCGGGGGATTTGAACCAGCAACCTTCCAGCCACAGGCGCAGATCCTGAGCCACCTCACCTAAAAACGACCACGAAGGGACTCGAACCCTCAATCTTCTGATCCGAAGTCAGACGCCTTATCCATTAGGCCACGCGGTCATGCTGAGTAACAGCCGTAAAAGGGTCAGACAATAATACAGAGCAAGGTGATGACTAATTTTTCTTGTGTTGCTAGTGTGGTACCTGCAATATGCGACACCTTTTTTATTTATTCTACTATTATCGGAAAAAAACAAAACAAAAAAACACTCGCTATATCAATAAAACTTACACAATGATTGTTTTCATGAGCTTTCGGTACACTTGCTGAACTACAATGAGCTAAACGTAAAAGTTATATCACGTTGGATGGGTTTTATACGAAACGAAGTTATTAACATACGAAGGGTAAATATTTCCGGACAGAGACCGTCAGTCCTCATTCCCTATAGGTAATAAAGACATCGACAAGCGCAGCAAAGACGCTTCGCTTTTTCATGCATGAGGACGTTTGACCTTGCGCTTGCCGTAGAGTGACGTATTTCCTGAGAGACCGGCTGTTGTGTGAGCGATGGTAAGTCAGCAAAATCTCTTTATTTGTATCTTATTGTCGTCAATATTCTGTATGCGATTGATCTTATGAAATCGAACAGGTTTATTTTGCGTTCAGCAGACTTTACGGTAGACAGTAATTTTTGCCAAAACGGTATTTTAAGTGAAATCTTTAGACTGACTCGTTTTGTCTACTCATGCCCAGTCGTCACTGTTGTTAACCGGGTTTTCACGAGAAACAGCGAAGTTGAACAGGTTACAGGATCCCTCTTTTTGTTATATATTTCTCTATCTTATGTAAGTAAGTCTCCCGTTCTATTTGCCTTTGTTTGTTGCCATTGGAAAAGGCCACCTAAAACAATTCGGGTAGCTAATTTCTGTTAGATTGAAATACGGAAAGGATTTCCCCTTTCTCCTGTAGGTCGGGGAGTATTAAGTTATAATAATAAATCTACAAAGGTAGTTTATAATACAAGCAAATAAAAATAAAACGACAAATATTTCGATATGCCCGTTTCACATTTTGTCGTTTTACAGAATAAGCTTAAAAGTGAAGTGTGATTGAAGGGTTCATGAGATGTCACCTAACCTCTTTGTTTTAACAAAAAAAAATCTATACATGCTGTTTATTAAACATGGGGAAAAACATTGTTCTTAGACGGGGACCGCTGCCACCTTTCTGAGGTTTAAATTCCTAATGATGTTGGGTTTAAGTAACAAGTATTATCTCTTTTCCAGTGGAAAATGCTTTGAAATATAAAAACTACAACATTCACATAGAGAGTTCATAGCGCGGATTTCGTTTCACTCTGAATTCCAACTTCTCCAACTCAATGCAAACCAAGCAGCGTTTTTTTTTTCGATTATCTGAATGTAATTCACAGGTTGTATTGCTGTATTTTGCCCAGTACATCGCTTGCCCGGTCTCTTTGTGGCGAATGGCTGGAACGGCAAGATCAATTTCCTGTTTAAGACGATCTGAATCGTGGGTCTGCTGTGCTGCAGTGTTGTTGGCGATCTGTAGCTACGGAGTGCTAACTGAAGTGTGTGCAGTAGTCCGGCAGGGATCTCCGGCCGGGTGCTTTATGAGTTTCCATCACTCGCGGTGCGTGTTTTCATGTGATTCCAGGGTCAGAGCCAGAGTGGGGGACACGGGCCAGGGGGAGGGAAGAAGGATGACAAGGTGAGTGGGTGTCCTGCTCGTTAACCAGTGGTCTCTTCCCTGGCAGCACGTCTGCTCTCGTTGTCACATTCCGTCCGGTTTGTTCATCGGCGCAAAGGGTCTGGTAGGCAACCTGCTGTGAAACGACCCCCCCCTGCAGACATGTTTTAATCCAGGAAAGCCCATTGATGGATTCATTGTGCAGTCTGTGTGACCGTCGCGGTTCCGCGCGGGCTCGTCCCCTCCGCCACCCGTTCCGTCCCGCAGCACCTGGGGCAGGGCCCGGCTAACACCTTGTCTTATTTCAAGGACAAGAAGAAGAAATATGAGCCACCGATTCCCACCAGGGTTGGGAAAAAGAAGAAGAAGTCGAAGGGACCAGATGCAGCCAGCAAGTTACCTTTAGGTACTGCTCAGTTTCAAAACCCAGATGAGTTCCAATCTAAAATAGGCCTTGAGGGTGTTTTTAAGAAAGCTTGCATCAGCTTTTTAAAATGCACACATAATATTTCTCTCTTTCTCAGTAACCCCTCACACGCAGTGTAGGCTTAAACTGCTGAAACTGGAGAGGATTAAAGATTACCTGCTGATGGAGGAGGAATTTATCCGAAATCAAGAACAGATGAAGCCTTTAGAGGAGAAACAAGAGGTATTGTCACCTTTAAAGGAGCTTATCCTTTAGTTTGGGTCAGTTCCATTTTGTAAGAATGGATTTCTTGATACATGAAATGTCTCCCTGTAATATGTTCTTACTGTTATAATATTTCACAGGAAGAGAGATCAAAGGTTGATGATCTGAGGGGGACACCAATGTCTGTTGGAACCTTGGAGGAAATAATAGATGACAACCATGCTATTGTTTCTACATCTGTGGGATCAGAGCATTATGTCAGCATTCTGTCCTTTGTAGACAAGGATCTGCTGGAGCCGGGTTGCTCTGTTTTGCTGAACCACAAGGTAAAGCAACTTTTTAGCTTCTTGAATTGAGTGAAAAACTAAATATAGAGAGATTCCTGCATCATTTTGTTAGAGCAGGTTTATTTGCCATGTCTGCTTTGACCTGAACAATCTAGGCAATTTTGTGTTCCATTATTTGGCAAATTGGTTCTGGGTAGTTGTGGCTGCTTTTTTTTGCTTTGAAAGGGACTGATTAGTGGAAGTACCCTGCTGGCACTTGATGTAGGGGTTTGTGATTTTGTCCGCAGGTCCATGCGGTCATTGGGGTCTTAATGGATGATACAGATCCGCTAGTCACAGTCATGAAGGTGGAGAAAGCACCACAGGAGACCTATGCTGATATCGGCGGTTTGGATAACCAAATCCAGGAAATAAAAGTAAGTTGTTTTTTTTTTCAAGCTACGTTATTCAGAAAATAGGACACTTTTCTGCTTTTTTTTTAAAATACATTAAACACCAGTATTGTTGTCGGACGGAGTTCTTTTGCTGATAAAAGTGCTTCTGTCTTATGAAGGAGTCGGTGGAGTTACCTCTCACCCACCCCGAGTATTATGAGGAGATGGGAATCAAACCTCCAAAGGGAGTTATTCTGTATGGACCCCCTGGTACAGGTAAGGAACTGGGCAGTTTCTATAACATCCGCAGGAGTGGGAGTCAGCTACAGGTTTTCAGTTCCAGTTCCCTTTCTGAGATTCACATAATCTGAATTTCTTTGAAGATGGAATAGAAATGTAAACACTGGAGTAGACCATCAATCTTGATATCATGTCATTGAATTTTTCTTTAGTGAACATGTTTTTTAAATTAATTGTCATACCATTACTAGTATAACACTTGCCCCGGGTAAAAATGAAGGATTTATCTGTGACTCTCCGCTGTGGAGTTGTGATTTTCAGGGTTTTAAAGATGCGTACCATTCCAAAATTCACAGTCCTGTTGATGTCACATGAAGCTTCTCCATACAGATGTATCGGATGTATTTAGAGTGAACAAAGGGCACTGACGGTATTCTGTCCGTGCAAAAGGCAAAACTCTGCTGGCCAAGGCGGTGGCCAACCAGACGTCCGCTACGTTCCTGCGGGTGGTGGGGTCGGAGCTCATTCAGAAGTACCTGGGCGACGGTCCCAAGCTGGTCAGGGAGCTGTTCCGAGTGGCCGAGGAGCACGCCCCGTCCATCGTGTTCATTGATGAAATCGATGCCATCGGGACCAAGAGGTAAAGGGCTATCTTCAAGACAATTGCTCTTCTGTTGTTGTCTTTTTACATTTTCTTCTGCAATGAGTTAAAACTGCAACATGGCAGTAACCCTCTCTTGCGATCTTAAGAGGGAATAACTTTAAAGCCCAAGTTCAATACTTTTATTGCCATCGCCACAAGTTATATGGAATTTGGTTCGGTGAGCTCATGCAATCAAAGTCGTACATTACAAATATACATCATAAAGCTTAATCACAGAGTGCATCCACCCCAGCACGTTGGGGGAAACACCCTAAATGCACCCCAGTAATGAGATGAATAGCAGTGAGCTCTGCAAAAATATCAGAAGTTAAAGGGTAGAGTTTATGCATCTCACAGCCTCCGGTTAGATGTTGTTTCAGAACCCTGTAGTCCGTGTCCTAATAGACTTGAGACACCAACTAGAGAGGAGAGATGTAAACAGAGGTTGGGCAGGGCGTGAAGGGTGTGACAGGGATCTTTAGAACTTTGTGCTCAGTCTAGAGAGACAGAGTGTGTCCACAGAGGGAAGATGCTATCCTGCAGATTTGGAGGCGATAAGCACTACTCTCTCTAGCTGCTTCTTGTCCTGTTCAGAAGTATTGCCAAACCACACAGTGGTGGAGAATGTCAACACACTCTTCATGATAGCGCTGTAGAAAAGGGGTTTTGTTCTTCTGATAAATCTAACTATGTAACATCTGTGTACCCAGTAGTGGAGCAGTACTACTTGCCTGAAATATGAGCTGCTTTAAAATAAAATATTCTGATATGTAGTTAAGGATACAGATAAACTAAAAGTGTTCGTACCGCCTTCTGAATATAGGCACTGTAAGCAATTAGTCTGGGATTTTTCATTCCCTATTCTGTTTTAGGTATGACTCGAACTCCGGCGGAGAGCGTGAAATTCAGAGGACGATGTTGGAGCTCTTGAACCAGCTGGATGGGTTTGACTCTAGAGGAGATGTTAAAGTCATCATGGCAACAAACAGAATAGAAACCCTGGACCCAGCTCTCATCAGGCCAGGTAAGCTGCAGTGCAGCAGGCACCTTGAGCTTCACGTGAGCACATTCACGCCAGGACTGCTGAGTCACAAAAGACAGGAAGGGACAGGGTGGGGATGAAGGGAGCGTGAAGTTTTTACTGTCTTGTCACATGGACATGGTGCAGTCCCCTCTCTTCTCTTACTCTAGGAAGAATTGATCGTAAAATTGAGTTCCCGCTGCCGGATGAAAAGACCAAGAGACGAATCTTCCAGATCCACACAAGCAGGATGACTCTGGCTGATGATGTAACGCTGGATGACTTAATTTTGGCCAAAGATGACCTCTCTGGAGCAGACATAAAGGTATTCCTTAGCGTTCTAGGCCAGCTCCGATCACAAAACCTTATTATACATTGAATTAATCTAATCCATAAACCACACATCTTCATGTGGTAGAGCAAGATGAGTCTTTTCCTCAGTAGAACACCTTCGGGCAACAGGGTGGTTGTACTGGAAAGAGGTGCACGTAGTTCAGTAGGAAGCTGCCTGCGCTTCAATGCAGGTTATTGGCACTGCAGTAGCTCTGGGTCAGATCTTGACTGTGCGTCGCGAGAATGCTACAACTGATGCTTAGCAATTCAAACATTTCCTGAAACTGTTTTGAAAGAATTGTTTATACCGGTTGGGTTTATTTCTTGATTTATTCTGTGTATGCTGGGGCGGATGGTGTTGGAATACCTGCCCCTTTTCAGTGGTTCTTCTGCCCCCCTGTGGCAGTTTACGGACACAACTGACTTAACCACACCGGAATGGCAGAAAGACGATGGTGGTATCCATTCGTTTTTACAGTACATGCCTGCACAAGAATTACCTCCAAACATTTAAGTAATATTGTGCTTTGGACTGTTAATTTTGCAGAACAGCGATTTTTTTGGGGGAAATGCATTCTTACTTCACACCTTTCTCATAAAGTAATTTAAATATCCTGTGATTATGAACCATTACTTTATGTGTCTGTACCCATTATGCAGTGCATCTTGAATGTTTTTGTGTTTTAGGCAATTTGCACGGAAGCTGGATTGATGGCGTTAAGAGAGCGCAGGATGAAAGTGACAAATGAAGACTTTAAGAAGTCAAAGGAAAATGTTCTGTACAAAAAACAAGAAGGCACACCAGAGGGACTCTACCTATAAGACCTGAAAGATTTTTTTGACTTTGCATTCTTTACGTGTCTATTAAATACATCAATTACTCTAAATGTATGGTTATAAAAAGCTAACATGGAAGCTGTTTTCCCTGAATCGCAGTTTTGTTAAGTTTGCATGGAGGAGTCTTTGTTCAAACAGACTGGTAGCCATTTATTCAAGATCAGCCTATTCTACAATAAATTGTTTCATTTCAGAATAAGAAAAATGTCATTCTTTCTAGGCTGTCTCGGGTAAATAACTCCCTTAGTTTAACTACCTTGCAACACAGCTGTGCTGAACCAGTTTTCTAATCAGACAATTACAGTTTTCATGGTTAATTTGTTTTAATCAGTCTGAATCAAAGTTTGAATATTTAAAAAGTAAGCAGCTTCACATTTAGTGAGCTTTAAATTAATGGTCCGTCTTTGAGGATTTCTGTATTTGAATTAGTTGGAAGGATTGGTGTTCAAGTACCTAGAAGTATTGATAAAGGCAGTGAGATTTCCTTATTTTTTAAAAAAACTGCTAATTTCTTTGTAAGTGAGGAGTGATCATTGCTAGTCTTTGATGATATTTAACACAGAATCGTTTTAATTATAGAGCTAATTTAGATGGAAAAACTTAAGACTGTTATATTTGCATGTCTTACTGCTACAAATATTGCCTTATTGCATGTGTGTTATATCCGGTTCAGTCCCAGACTGAAATGCTGTCATAGGTATAGTCATGAGCATCTAAGGTTGAAAAGACTGGTCCGACCCAGTTAAAGGTTTATTGATAAACAAGGAGCTTGATGTCACCTGTAAGCCCTATTACATACTATACCAAAGACTAGTTTGAAAAAAAAAGATTACTTAATGAAACCAAAAAAGTTTTAAAAGATTTACAGGTATATATGCATATATTCCAATATGGCAAATGGTTTCAAATTAAAATATTTAGGACATTAATATTCCAGTATTAAAAAACTAATAACATGCAAAATATACAATGGCTTTCAGCATACAAAAAAACATTTGATGAGAGGATGCAGCATCTGTATGATAGTCTGAGAATCTCCCCAAATCAAAGCTGTGGGTTAGCACGTTCTTCACCAATTATTTGTTGTGACTGCCCAAGTTGGAACTGACAGCTTTGTTTTCATGTTTACTTTTTAAATTAATAAAAATTGGGGGAAATTGGTAAAGTATTTTAGTGTACCTATATCCTCTTTTAACAAAAATAAATCAAATTTAGTTTTTTGCAAAGGAAAAAAAACATTGCATAGCAAACAAGAAAAGTAATTGGTATCTTTACATTTATACTTTTAGTACATTAAATAAAATACTTATGTACATACACTTCCAGATTTTACATGACAAAGTAGGCCATTGTGTCTCGCTGAGCCAGATGATAGTCATCCATCCCCTGCCCCTGGGAAGAGAGAGCAGTTAGTACTCCTTGTGGTTTACACGGTAGACTGCAGACATTAACAGTTGGCAAGAACGGTGATGCATAACCTGGGTGAACTGATGGAAAAGAAAACTTCAGACGGCTTATTTGATTAGCAGAATAGGATTCTGTATCCTATTGAAACGAAAGGTTAAAATTTAACAATTACCCAGAATTAGTAACTGGCTATTAGGACAGATTTATTTACAATCTACAGTAATAACCTTTCTAAATTGCTTTGGATATAAGCATCCAAAGTTTTAATGTTAATACTTATTTCCTCCCGACATGCATTTTCCATTGCACTCAAGAACAACAGGGCTGTAGCCCGCAGACCATCTTATACCTCAATCACTTCGAACTGGAATCGCTTTTTCTCCTGTTCGGCTCGTCTTCTTACCACAACCTTCGGGGGAGAGAAGACATTTGCAGTGACCGTTTTGATTTTCATGCATGAACTGACACCTGCCGAGATAAACGTGCCAACCTGCGTACGTCACTGGGGGAGACTATAACATGCAAGCACAGGCACCCCTGGGGAGCCGCCCTGGTCGACTTCAGGATTCAAAACGGAAGAAAACGACAAGCGCAAAGCACGGTTTCTCAGCGCGTATTCAGAGCACGAGAGAGTGTGTCGGGTGCAGCGGAATGGGGGTGAATGCAGCTGTCAGCCACTCACAAAGACGGCGATTCCTGTGAGGACCGCCAGCGCGATGACGATGATGATGGCAGCGAAGCCGGGGGAGATGGTCTTCATGTTCATGCGAGGGGGCTCGTTGTCAAAGAACAGGACCTTGATAGAGTCCCTCTCCACCTCCAGGCTCCTTCCATCCACCTCCAGGCCAAACTTACTGTTTTTCAGCTGTGAAGAGCGTGAGAACGGAAGAGCACAGTCATGGGGCTTACAGACAAGAGGAGGTCATTTGGCCTGTTCAGCCCGTGTGGCTGATCTCATCATCGAGCGGTGTATCCCTCCCAGCTGCAGCCCAGAGAGAAAACAGAATATCCGCTTTGACAGCGGGGCTGGAAAGTTCTTCCAGTCCCACAGCCGTGTATGGAGAGACGAGCTGTCCTCTGTTCAGTGTTAAACACACTTCCTTTTAGTTTCCATCTGTGTCCTCTGCTCTGTGTATTACTGTCAATTCCTAATCCACTGGGTTTTCACTGTCCAAATCCCAGAAGCCCTGTCACCCTCCTTAATGTAAGCTGAACAAAATTACAACAGAACTAGTGAATCTTCCATTAATTTGGTCACTAATCATGGTGCACCTTTCACATGCTGCAACTTGCTGAATGAGTTTTAACATAATGGAAGGTTTACAGGCTTTTCTGGAGTCATGTCTTTAATGTTTTCAGCATGGACAGAAAACAGGCTGTATACAAACTCCTTTACCAAATTGTATGAAATTTCCACTGTTGCGTCAGTGGAAGAAAGTGTGACACTTACATCTCTCTCGATGTAGTAAGCCACTGTGGCAACATCTACTGGATCTTTGGTGCCATTTTCTGTCAGCCGGATTGAAACCACTTGGGACAGTTCCTGGATCTGGCACAGCAAGAGAGGACATGTACATCACACAGACAGCGTACCCTGTTCTCAATCCCTGGGCATAGGATAGCTGTGTATCCCTATGCAAGGGAAAACACACACAGCTGAGCCAGTGCTGTTTCCAAAACTGTTTTCTACACGGGATTTGTATTCTCCAATGGAATAGGTTGTAGCCAAGCGCATGAGAATTGGAAGAACAACGAAACCTACATTTATCTCCAGGATCTGTGTTGCCTTCAGCGTGTATTCTTTGACGAGTTTAAAAGCCAGTTTTCTGAAACAAATCAATCACAGATATATTTATTAATTCTGGATCTGCACTGGCTCTTTTACAGGTTTTGCACGTTTGAAGTTCTTCTCGCATCACAGCTGAACAAACCTGTTTTAGTACATGCCGGGCACATGCAGTTAAGATGATGTTAGTTTTATTTTCAAAGATGACTGAATTACATTAGAATTAAAAGGATGAAGGTTAAAAAAGAAAGCAAGAAGCACATACCGCCTTATTGCCTCTCTTGTTCTGGCCAGAGTTGCAAAATCCACTTTGAAGGTAAATGAAATATCAATGAGGCTGTGGGACAAGAAAATCTTTGAACTGTCATAACATCTGCAATTTCCAGACTACACAGACCTTTGAAGACACTGACAACCTTTAAACACTTTGAACTCTGAGGTAAAATCCATTATACCCAGTGAATAAAAACACAAAGAGAAACACCATGACATCCATGTTGGGCACCTTGGCCATAAGCAACAGCTTGGGTCTGACCAAATGACTATACAGGAAGCTAATATCAAAACCATTCGTTAGCTCTGCCGAGTGGCTCAATTGATAAATACGCTTGCTTGAGTGCAGTTTGAGCTTAAGGATCACTATCGTGACACTTCCGGAAGTGTGAGGATCAGGGACCATTAGCTGGCCAGAGCTCTCTCGGGTCACAGCGACACAGCGCCCACTGTGGCCTCCCGGGCAGCTGCGGGCATGAGTCACTACCTGTGAGTGACACGCCTCTCCTCCAATCAGTGCTGAGCTTCCACATGGCATGTGACATATTAAAGGAGGCGTGTCTCAAAGTTGGGCGGTGGGAGGAGTCTGCCTACACTTCCTCCCTCTCCCCCGTGTGCGGTCACAGGCTTCGTAGCCGCCCCACTAAATAACTAAATTGTAAAAAAAAAAAACTTAATGATGTATGTGAAAAGCACAAACATTCTTTGGGCCTTCGCTCCTGCACAGGTTTACTCACTGAACCCGAACGAGCTGGTCGCACTTGGGGTCGTCTCCGGTCTTGTCTGTGACGCGCACGCCGGCACTGTCCACACACCAGCAGAGATTGGAGTCATCGTCGCATTGCTTGGGCTTGAACATGCCGCTGCCATCACACTCCGGGTCGTACTCGATGTCCAGCCGGCCCCCTGGCAGGATGGTCCCGGTCCGCCTCTTGTTCAGCATCTCCAGGTGCATCAGGCGGCACTTGGGCGTCACTAGGGGGTGCCACGGAGAAGGGTTGCATTAAATGCCGACGAGAACTTTCCTAAAACAGCGCTGTTGTGCCTTATCTAGAATATTATTACACAATCAAATGTCAATTATGTCATTTGCTGTGAAAATATAGAGAATAATAATAGACAAAACTGTGCTTGAGCAAAATACATTTTGTGAGGAAATGCATACAAGCAATAACAAACCCGAAAGTTTAGTTCCTTAATAATAATAATAATAATAATAATAATAATAAAACCTGAAAATATTTATTCGATACATATTTTGAAATTAGAATACTGTTACAAGAGCAGCACAAAGTTCCAGACGTGTACCAGACGTACATTGGTTGCAGCTGACAGTGAGATTGTCGTAGCCACGAAAGACAGCCTCACAAGTCCCACACCTGTTCATGTGACAGGTGACATACTCGTTGTGTTTGCAGAAGGCGTCCTCACACACTTCATCGAACTCGCAGTTCTCGCGTGCAGGAAACTCATCGTTGCATTCATCATCTGCAACACAACAACACCTGACATCGCATCCTGCAGAAAAGTATCAGAGCGCCCAGACATGAATACTGTTCACATGCGTGTCGAAATAATATGGGTGAGGGGATTGTAATATTCATCTTTCATAACTCAGATTTAGAAAATACCTTGGAACTCATCCTCTGAACAGATGACTGTCTCATCCTCAAAAAAATGCAGTAGGTCTAACAAGAAAGAGACGCACGGCCTCCACAGCAGTAACCCCACACATGCCATTTCAAAATTAAACACCGTTTTACATCAAATAGCCTTTGGAAAAAAGGGTAACTTCCAGAAAATGTTCAACTTTGTTTTTCTTGCTATGCTAAAAGATTATGAGGTGTTAGTACCTTCTGCTTACAACAGTCCAATTATGTAAGTCACATGCACGTTGGAACATAAAACTTAAGAGATTTGCTAGTAAACTGAGGAGGATCTCATCCAGCCGATTCGTGAAAGACGGGCATCAACTTCAACCACATGGCTGGGTAGCTTGTTCCCCAGCCCCACGGCCCAAGGGCGACATCTTTCGGGATGGAAAGACGATTTCTACTTATAGATTTTTCTTTCTTTGAAAGCCACGTGTTCAGACTTCTAAATGTATTTTAAAATAACATTTTTAAAAACGATAAAACTTCACAATTCCCTAGATATTTTTTTAAAATTATTCTTAACTTTCACCACACACCCATAGCAAGTATACAAAGCTGAGTTAGAATGATAAACCAATGCCTGTTCCTGGCACAGATACCCCCACTTAGAGTTGAGGTTTACCAGCCCTTCCACTGTACTTAAGTCCTTCTTCCCCATGTTCAACGAAGCCAGAATATTCCTGTCTGCTCACTCACCTGGGACCGCGGACACGGCGACCGTGTGGTCGAATATCAACACGGGAATCAGGAAGAGCGCTCTCAGCTTCATCGTCTTCGCAAGATTTTCCTCCGACCCAGGCCAGGTGAAACTCAGCCGCCTGTTCTCCACAGACTCACCTTCACGCTCTGCTCTAGGTTATGTTCAACCAGCCAGCTCTGGTCAATTAGCACTTCAGCTGGTCATCGCAGAGCTGATTATTCACACAGGAAACGCAGTGAAACACCTCCAGCCCTGCGGCTGTTCACCCACCACTGCAGTAAACAGTGACCTGAACTACCAGCAGCACCTGCTCTGTGACACTACAGTGTGCGTGACAGTGTGCTACAGTGTCCGACGATCAATAGGATACTGCCCGCCAAGTTACCTTATTTCTAAACTTACATCAGAGCTAAAATAATAGAGAACTATTTTATTGCAGAACATTATAACCAACAAATAAGGATCACTCTTCTAAAACACCATGACACCATGAACCAATATACATTTTTGGGGTTTTAAGTATTTATTATTTATATGGTTAATGCGTTTATCCAAAGCCAGTCTACACCTATGAACAGAGCTGGGTGTTTTTATGCAGGAACAATCCGTTACACTCTGGCCCTCCCAGGACTTGAACCCACAGCTGTCTGGCTGCGTCAGCAGAGCTGCGACTGTGCCCTGCAAGCTCAATCAGCTCCTCGGATGGAAAGTGCCACCAGACCCTGCGAGACTGGTGAGACTGGCGAGACTGGCGAGACTGGCGAGACTGGCGAGACTGGCGAGACTGGCGAGACTGGCGAGACTGGCCCGGACTGCTGCACGACACAGCTCTCTCACTCTCCAAGTCTTCCCAGGCCTCCTCAGACATCACATGCGTACAGAGCGTGGTTTCATACATCCAGTAAGAGTCGATAGCAGCTCGTAGAAACCTCTTTTCTACGAGACCCAGAAAAGAAGAAAACACTTTCGGCTTTGTGTTACTCTGGTCAGTGGAACTGCAGGAACCACTGAAGAACACCAAGATAAATGGTTGCCAGAGTCTGCTGCTATGGAACTTGGGGCACTGAGAACTGCAAACCACACCTTGATAATCATTCTCTGCAAATATTTTGCATTATGCCGAAATGGTACAGAAGATGGGTTGCTGTCTAGTGCTAATCTAAAAGTCATAATTCTTCCAAAGGTCTGCAGGAACAAAATGATCTACAACTTTTGTAAATAGAAAATATTAAATTTATAACATTTAACAGATTTCAGGAACAAATAATAAGAGTTAAAAAGACAAAATATGATATTTTTAAAGAATATTTAATACATTTCCATATAAACTGTACAATATGATACATATTAATTTTCTACATTTCTAAAATTAGAAACTGCTTATTCTTAATTATAAACTCAGTCTTTGACTCCTTGTGTCTCCCTTCGCAGCTCAAGGGAACAATGAGGAAGGATAGCCTGGCTCCTCCCACCCCGTCCGCCATCCAACCAATCATCTCTTGACTCTCTGCACACTCTGAAGTGACCCACGGGAGGATCAGCACTGATTGGAGGAGAGGCATGTCATCATTGCTGTTACCACAAACTGCAGGCACCCCCTGAAGCCCTGCCTGACTCCTCTCAGTGGCCGTCACAGTCGGGTTGTAACATGACATGGCCTTATCTCCTAATCTGAGGATCAAGGAGCCCAACCTGCACTCAAAGTGTGTACCACTACTGTCTGAGCCACTCACAAGCTCCACAACCACATTCTTAAATGCACACTTCCTTCATTTCACACGCGAGGCTGGTAAAGTGACTACAGTATTGGAACACGGCCTGGCAGAGCTAGCAGGTGCCTTTAACTCCGAGTACACGGTTCAGAGAGCTCAAACTGAACTCGGGCGCGCCTTCTGCAGCTGGTCCAGCGGGGTCCGGGGTCTGGGCTCAGTCCTCCAGGAGGATGTCCAGCTCCTCCATCGGCACGCGCAGCCTCAGCTCCTTCTCTGTCATCAGGTCCAGGAACTCCTGCACGCGCTCCGGGAAATAGGCCACCGCGTCCATGTACAGACCCTGGGCACAGACAGCGACACGGCCGCTCAGAGCGCACGCACACACGCACAACACGGCGCTTCCTCCAGCGCGGGAACCCCGTCGCATGTTGGAAAATGTGGGGTTCTTTAACAAATTGGGGTTTGCACCGTGAGAAGCCAGACGGGGGCGGAAGATTTTAAATGACTTCTGACTGACGCCCCCACTTTGCAGGTTTATCTCCCCTCTGCGTCCCCTGCAGAAGAAGAACGTTCTGTGCCTGTCTGTTCTCTTTGAGGGCCATAAATTAGGCTAAACTGGACTAGTAACATCATCCCGAAGGTAAGTCTTATCTGATCTACAAACAAGTAAATACATGTGTTGCAGCTAACAGGACAGACAATAGCTGCGCTTATAGCCGGAAAGGAACCCTGTCCTGTGCAACCAGCCTGCTCACCTTGGCCCACGGGACGTTCTGTAGAGCTTTGTAAAAGATCCCTCTGCTCCTCTCTGTGTTTCCCTGGGACACCTACAAACACAACAACAGCATGACTTCATCCGGATGGAGAAAAACAGGACCGCACAGATATGCTAAAAAACGAATAGACCAAAACCACACATCTGGCTCCTAGCAGCTAATTGGTGTTGAGAATCTTAGCAACCCATTTCTTGAAGGAAGCCGAGGTATCGGCTTCAACAACAGAGCTCGGCGGCTCTCTTCCTTATTCCCACAATCCTTGTGTGAAGAAGTGGGCTCAGTGGCAGAAAGCAAGCTTGTTTTGTATTTACCAAAAAGTGCAAGTACATTCTCCACAGCAGGGGACAGTGGGAGCCATTTTCACTGGCGATGGCTTTTTCAAACAGAACTCTTATTCGGTTGCTCAGCCCGTTCTCCGGTATGGTGGAGTGCACTTCTTCACCCCCCACCCTGCCAAGACAGACGAGAAAATGGAAAGAGCTCTGGGAGAGGGAAACCACAACACTATGTTATATGGATACACATGGAATCTATAACAGGAAAGGGATATAACACACAACTATTGGTGTTTATTTTCTAATCCTTTGGTTTAAATTAATCTTAATCTCCGTTAGATCTCCATTGAGGGGAAAACTATGAATCGGTCTCACGGTTGGGCGTGTTCTCTATTACTACTACACAGCACTGCTTCAGACATTTTTTACGCCACAGACATCTCAATTCTGCTCAAAGCGTTTTCTGGGTCGTCTCTATACGTCCCCAATCGTTTGGGACAAGAAGTAAGGAAAGGTGGGTGGAACAGGCCTGCGGTGACCAGTGATCGGCGTCAGCTGTAGACGCCGCTCAACAGCTCAACAGATCGACAAGCTGCCTCTGCAGACAGACTGGCGGCAGGAGGAAGAAGGAGCGGGGGCCACGCCCATCGCTGATCCTGGCAGCGCTGCGAGAGCTCACCTCTGCACAGAATCGACGAGCTCTTTCCTCTGCTGCTCCGCGTGGATGGCGAACAGCCAGGGCACGACGCTGCCGGTGCTCCTGGTGACGCTGTGGAAGAACCTCCGGGCCCGGCTGGCGCTGTGGTACCGGCTCTCCAGCTGCACGTACAGCTTCCAGAGCCGCGCGCTGCCCTGGGAGCGCCGGAGCGCCGCGGTGAGAGCCTCCCTGAGAGGGCGCACCGGGAACACGCTGACCTTCATGTGGTACCTGAGCAGCGTGGCCTGCATGAGGGCCAGGGTCTCCAGCTCCGAGGGGCGGGCCGACGTCTTCGGAGAGAGGCCCTCGGCCACTCGCTCACCTGCCTGCCTGTAGACCTTGTCCGCGGCCTCGATCCCCATGGTCAGGTACTGAAACAAAGCAAAACAGCCGGCGACGCTCACAGCTCTACCGAGAGTCCCGGGCTGGACAGGGCCGTCTGCGGTTCGGGACGAGACGTCCAGAAAGGCATGCTCGTAGGCTTTGCGGGCCTTGAGGACGCCGACCGGGGACACCTGTCCCTCGTACTCCGAGTAGGGCCCGCCTTCGGCCAGCTTGGTCAGGATGTAGGCTGCGCGGGAAGAGGCCCCGGCGACCGCGCCCTCCGCTGCCTCCACTTCCAGCTGGGCGTACAGCAAGCAGAGCTCGCAGAGCGCGGCGTCCTGCAGCCCCCGGCCGGTTCCCATGGCAATGGCGGTGTCGAAGACCTTGCGGGCGTCCTCCAGGTTCCCCAGCAGCCACTCCAGGTGGGCGTACTGCCTCCACAGGCCCAGGCAGTTCCGGTTCTCCGGCACCTTCAGCAGACTCTTGGCCAGTCGCTTGCTCTTCTTCCCCTGGGACTTCAGCCTCTTCTTCTGGTTGCTCTGCAGACACCTGAGCACCTGTGGGACATTTCACAAGAGGGAACGTTAAAGCAGATTTGCCTTGAACCAGCCGACATGAAATCCAACTTGCACAGCACTGCCTCAATAACCTCCGGCAACACCAGACAGCAAAACTATCAGCCTCATCTCCCCCATGGGGCAAGAAGCAGGCTGTGCCAGCTGCACGGCAAATGAACTTCGAAGACAACCTTTGCGCCTCTTTTGCAGAAGGAAAACTGAGCTCTAAAAGTGCAATTCATTCCATATTCCCGAATTCCCCTTCTGCATTCAAAGAACCGAAACAAGGTTTTACTGTACTGAAGTCTTGAGGACATTTTTTCAGTAGGGCCCTTAGGGCTTTCTGGTGACTTTCTACATAACAGAATCAGTTTGTTCTGTGATAGATGTATGCTGGACATCAAAAGAAACTTCCTACTCCAGCAACTTCACAAAATTATTATGGGGACAATGGTAAAGTCTTTCAGTAGCAGGTACAGTGAGATCGCACTGAAAATATAAGTGATGGGTAAAACCCTTCTACACATTGTATTGCAGCATGGTTGATCAGCTGGTGTCTATGGTTTAAGTCACATGTGTGGCCCCCTCTAGAAGAAATACATGCTGTACATGAGCAACACATGTTTTGCTCCTGGAGGCAGATGCTGTGTTTGGGATTCGGTCCCTTGCTTCTCATACGAGCATGTACCTGACCACAGATCTGTGAGTCCTACATGCCACATGGCACATGTTGTCCCAGCGTGCCCCACAAATGCTCAAAAGGGCTCAAATTTGGCCACCAAGTCATGTACTATGTAGCTATCATCTGTTACAGCATCATTAAAGACCAGCGAGCCAGTTCCAGAGGTGGACACTCAATCCACCGGGCGTCACTTCCCTTAAGAGTCATTCGCAGTTACTTTCTCCGTCCTTTTGTCTTTCCTTGATAGACGTTTCTCGTCCTAGCACTTATTTGCAAATTCGAATCTGGATTTTCTGTTTTCAGTGCCGATGAGAGGTTTGTGTCTTGAAGCACAGCCCTTACTATTCTCCTGTCAAAAGCCAGGTCACAGTGAACTTTCACCCCTGCCCTCTGGAGACTGTCTGCAATCTCTTAGGCTGATATTTTAGGGTTTTTCTAAACAGCTCTAATGCAATTTGTGTCATCAACTGCTTTCGTCTTCCTTGGACAACTTGGTCTTTGATGATCGTTTACTGAATTTTATTTTGATGCTCAACATACAATGCGGAATGTTTATTAATTATTTTACCATCATTATTCAGAAGCCCTGGTTATTAAAGGACATGCATTTCACTCACAAACCTTTAACTTCTCGTACTGTATCCAGTAAAGTGTGAGAAGGGACTTTTCCTCTGAAGAGCACAGTGGTAATAACTGCTGGAACACATTCTGCACAAACTCTTCTCCTTGCTTGCAGAGGCCGATGGGCTTCTTGGCACTGCGCAGAGTGGTCATGTGCCCGACAGAGCTGATCCCAGCATGCTCAGGGTAGAGGGATGTTAAGGGCCTCTCCCATTCCAGTCCCTCTTCCAGCACCGAGAGGTTATCAAGGAATATGCTCCAGAAAGGGTCAGAGGAGCTGCACTCCGCAGGAATCCCAAGGAAGTGAAGAAACGAACACACCAGCTGGAACCTCAGCTCAGGCTTGGAAATCCTGATCATGGAAGGGCCGATGTCATCAAACAAGACCTGCGTGACAAAACCAGAACAGACAAGGACGGCCAACTCAGTTCCGCCCTCTGTTATCACACACTACACTCAGCCCACTTACCTAGGAAATATTGTGACTTCATGGCGCAAATTCTGGGTTTATGTATTGTTGCCCTGGACGAAGGCATTACCCTAATAAATTAAGAACCGTAACCACGCAGTAGAAATATGTCTTCACTAGGATTGTTTTCAGTGGAAAAGGTAAAGGAAACTCTGCTGGGAGTGGGGAAGAAGTACGCCACCTTGTGTTGGCTGAGCAATACCACTCAGCAAAGTTATGGAGAGGTGTGGTTCTGGACCGGTGTTAGATCCTCTGGAGAAACAGCTGACCTCGGCGCACGCTGTACCTGTCTGTCAGGGTCCTCACAGTCCTCCTCCGACTGGCCCTTGGCCCTGTCCGGCCTCCAGGGCAGCCAGTGCCTGGCCTCCCGAGACGCTTCCACTTCCAGCCAGACCTGGGGTTTCGGCAGAGACCTGTCCTTCACTTCGCCATCGTCATCGTCCGCATCTTCGTCGTCGTCGTCTGCGGGAAGAGGACACCCGGATTGCGTTCTTGCGTGCCCGTGTGCGTTTTTCCACTGGCCCCACGAATCGTCGGTTAACTTTTAGAACACCTCAGGAGCAGCAGACCACCGATGGGATTAACAGCTGGAGGCTGGTCCTTCTGTGTGCAGTGGAGGGGAGGTCTGGCTCCATCTGTCAGCAGCCTAGCCCTCTCCCAGTAGGAGGCGCCCTTCCCTACCTGCTTCTGTGGGTATAATCCAGCCGCCCCTTTCTTGCTGACGCATCCATGCCTTCCAGCCCCTGGCACCCCGCTCTCCTATTCGGGGCTCCCCGCTGTCCCAGAAGGGCTCAAAGAATTCCACCTGTTCACAAACAGCAATGGGTTGGGAGAAATAGGGAAGATGAAGTATTTCCAGTGGTTTAAAATACTGTAAGCACAGATCTTCACCCATACAGCCAGGATCAAGGGCTTTGCGATGAGGAGCAGCACTGCACACACTCTCACTGTAAATCGCTGGATTTGCACCGAACGGCTTTGCCTTCCTCCCTGTGAGCTTCACTGTCCTTCTTCAATCCTTAGTCAAGACTTGCTGAAAGCACACGTCTGTATTAATCATTTAAAATTGCAATTAATATATCCATCTGACTTGGAATTACCAATTGTGTGTTTTGCACTTCTTGTTGCACGCCTATCGACCACGCGACCGCACACGGGGAGAGGGAGAGGGGGGAAGGGCGGGCAGACTCCTCTGACACGCCCACTTTGAGCCGCTCACAACTCACAGCCTCCTACAGGAGGTTCAGCAGCAACTGAAGGACGGCGACAGCAACCACACCTCTGCAAACACCCAGGAGACCACAGGGGGCGCTGTGTTGCCCATCTGTGCCATTGCTTAGGGTCACTGCTTTGGGCTGGTGGTGTGGCTCGGGCTCGGACCTGTGATCACAGAGCTACACCTGCGCTCATAAGAGCTCATCTCCCAGGTGAGCCACTCAGAAGGCCCTGAAGGTACATACTGAGTCACTCTGTGCAGGGAGTGCAACACAACATTTTGCAAAAAGACACTGGCAAACAATTGCAGAGCTTTCCCTTGTGCTCATCACTGCAAATGTCAGGAAACAAATCGGAAATCGTTTGTCCCTGTCTGGACAGGCTCTGCACAATTCACATAGCAAAAGAGGCTCTTATATGTAGCAGAGATTATTTAAGCCTTTTCACTAAGGATCTTTTTTTAACTTTGCAGGAGCAAATCATCTCAAAGTGGTGCTCAATAATCAGAGTTTTCAAGCGATAAAGCTTTTTTGTGATTTGCAAAAAGGGACCGAAAACACTCCTCAGCCTGACAAGAATAATAAGGCAATAACAGTAGCAACAATGCCTAACTAAGCACTAATCAAGGGTTGCTTTTAGCAGCAATTGAATAACTGCATATTATTATAAAAGAAAGAAAACAAGTGTCCGTCTGTCATGGAGTTTTCCGTTTTCCATGTATCATTTAAAGTTAAGGAAACAGTATATAAACCGTTCATATTTTTTAAATTAATTTACCAAATAAAAAAAGCTAACAGAAATTGTTGCCAACATTCAGGTGTGAAATCTGATATTATTCTCAGAATTTAATCAGAAAAACTTCACAGAGGCTCAAGGCAATGAATGCAAATAACGTCTTTAGCATGCAAACTAGGAAAATATTCATTCATTATTGGATCTCATATGCAAGATCACACCTCGCAGTTTAAAACCTAACAGGAGAGTTTAATATTAGAGGTGGAAGAAAGAAAGACAACCTTCAAAGGGCATATTAACCATTGCACGTATTCACACCTGTGCTAAAAATTTTAAACACGCAGCTGCATTTACTTTAAGGGCGATACAAAAGCTGAAGGTAACGCCATGGTTACCTGGTTCATAAATGCAAATGACACCTTAAGAAAAGCTAAAGCTCTCAGTGTACTCTGTTGTAATAAATGAAGGGAAAAGCCTGACTGCTTCTGTTAATTTTGACCCATTGTGCAGCTGCATAAAAACAATAATTATGATTTCTTTGATGTGGAAGAGCTCTTTCGGTTTGCACTCAGCAGGCATTACAAACTGGGAGTTTGAGGCTGAGATGAATAAGAACACAGCCCACTTGTTAAGTGGGCACATTAAAGCAGTGAAGCATTGAAACAACATCAGCATAGTTTCCAGAGGAAAACAGATATTATCCAGATCACAGCCTGGGGGATAAGCCTTTTACTCCGGTAGTCAATGACCCAAGGTTAAAGAAATCCAGGTCTAAGGGCTCATACAAACAAACCCAATCAAACCAAATCTGATTTGAAGAGAAATCTCAGAGGCCAGAATTATCACTTGTTAAATAAGCATCAAGTCAGAAACATCAACAAAGCCAAATGTAAAATAGATTTTTTTTGCCTATAGCAACAATACAGTCTAGTTACTACTGCTGATTTCATTAGCAAATGTCTCAGCTCTGTCCTGGATGATCAGCACCACTGCAGGAGGAGTGCTTCCCTCACAGACAGCAGCACATGTGCAAAACTGGAAAACGGAACCCGGTCAAAAATACATCATGTTGGAGCTCAACAAAGTGTGTCAGTTAATGCTGTGATTTCACATCATACAAGCAGTGCTTAAAAGTACGCTGCAGCTGAAAGACAAATCCTTTCAAATCTTTTCAAACACCCATGGGATCACAGAACATCCCACAGCCCTGGGGTTTGCTATCTGCGGAGTGCAAGCAAAAAATGGCCGAGAATTATTTGCGGCCTTTAGAGGATCTGTCTCCTGCAAGCAACCAAATGCCATCAGGTAATCAGCTGTAGGGTACAACTGGGTGGTGGGTTGAAGCACAGGACACCGACGAAGGTCATCCTGCACAGCTGAGATCAAGCACTTCCTGAACCTGGGAATCAGTCCTGACATTTCTTTACTATTGAACAACATATGTTGGATTTACAAACTACTCTAGGAGTAAATTTACAGTATATATAACTGTTCATCAATAATTAAATAAATGCAATAAATCTAAAATGCTAGGGATGGGGGGCGGGTGTCTTAGAATTTAATTTGTATTCCCCGCATTTTACTTAATTTCTCCAAATACGGACATTGCATAAGTCTAAGACAATACAACACTGCACCCCAGACATGCTCCGGAGGGTTAGACAGGGTGCCTTGTCACTGGGTTTTCTGCCCGACCGCTATCCGCTATGCCAGAGGGCGACTCCGGCAGCGACAGAGGGCAGGAAGTACCTGCTGCCTGGTGGGCAAGTCCTTCACACTGTCGGGCTTGAAGAAGGTGAAGTCCAGCAGGGCCTGGAAGAGGGACAGAGCCTTTTCGGAGTGTCCTGCTTGTCTCAGGAACTGGCACTGCTGCAGGAACATCTCTAGGGCGGGAGAAAAGCACACTGTTAAGATACGGCCCCCGAGCTTGCTGGGTAGAGATTCAAACACGACTAAAAAGATATGCCCCCTGGAGAGGTCAACATTTTTATTTCCTGACTGACAAAGCTGGCCAGCGGAGAAAACGTTTTTCTTTACAAACTGACCCATTTCTACAGGAGGGTTTTTACTGGATTAATAAACCCAACAGTAATAAAGTAACAGTAACAGAAATCAAGTGCAACAGTAGTGCACAAGCCAGATACAATGATACAAGGCAGTCTGCATTTTTATCAGAATATGGAATGTGGCACTCAGGCCTGAAGTTTCCCTTTTAAACACTAGATGTCATGTGTTACCATTTTCTTTTAAAATGTTTAAAAAAACTGCCATCAGACTGTGAGCTTATAAACTTTACAAGCTTTTGCGGCTAAATTACAAAGTTAATATAGTCTCAACAAAAAATAAACAATTATTAAAAACAAACTTTCTTTTTTGTTTCCTGACCAAAATCAGTTAATCCTGATTCTTTGTTCCAATGTCCTGGTGTGATGTCGCAGTACATCACACAGTAATGTTTATACAGTACACTTTTCTTCTGTCTGGGAGGAGCATGGGACCAAAACCATAGAAAAGTAGAAAGAGGTAACTTAAGCAATCAAACAGTCTTTCATATCTATACAATACATGTCTCCAAGGCTATACTAAGAGGCTTTTATCATGGAACAAATGGATCCATACTCATTTCTTGCATTATTAATGTTTCATGGTATGTATCACATAGATCAGGTATTTCACAATATTTTATCATGTGATATGCCCCCAGCGTTTATTTACCCTTGGGATCTACACAATTTACCCTCTGGGTTTCATAAAAGACACATATCTTGCTGAATCCCACAACGACACTAACATGGTCATGAGCCTGGATTCCCACGCAAAATAATCAAACAGCAGCCAAAAAAACAAAAACTGAATCCGATAATTGTTTAATTCTCCCAATGTCAGCGTGCTGCAGCTCGTTTTGAGAAGGTCGCCAAGGCATTGTTACTCATTGTTACAAAGGGAGCCCATTGCTCATGTCCAAGGCCCAGGTGATCCATCGCCGTGTTTGCAGAGATCAGTTACACTGCAAAATCTGCACCATTATGCTCAGCAATCAACTTAATGTGATCCCCTCTGCTGTGCTTCAGCCTTCTACTGCACAATAAAAATCGCTGGCGTTAAACTGCCTGCCATCCATTAATTACATCGTCTCCGCATTCCACAGCCTCTCGCTCATCAATTATTTGCTCGCTTGCAGTCAAAATGTGAAATACTACAGCAAACAATTCAATTCACCATGACAGACTGAGAAACCAGACCTGGGATATTTTCCCTTTAAAGAAATGTTTACGTACAGGATAAAGTTTCTGATTTACAATTGCACTAACCCCCGCGCAGAATGGACTTGGTGTCAGGCTTCGTACGGATCACAAAAGAATTGATTTTCCTTTTGATATAAATGCAACATAAGTGGGACTAAGAAGTCAATGAGGACTCTGTAAAACCCGCTTGATTATATTTGTTTTAAAACGACAGATGGAGAAACCAAAAAACTCAATCGCTTTCCTCACTGCGACAGTCAAGATAAGAGTACAAGAGAGCCACTGGTGTCCTCTGACAGCCACGCCCACCACTGTGTAGAAAAGCGGGTGAATTCTCCTCCTGCACAGCTGCAGAAGAATGCAGTTTTTACAGGCCTAGGCAGGACCTGTGTTATCACCTCAAAACCCTTATATCCTGCCACCCTCTTTTTGTCTGGACCTACGCAACCTGCTCTTGGAACCGGCTTGTTTTGCAATCAGTGCATGACGACAGCTCTGCTGGCGACATGTTTCAACAAGACGACAGGAGCTGGCAGCACACCAAGGCATTTTACTCTCGTGCAAGAGAAGCTGAAGATGACCCACCTAGAATAGCTTCCTCGGTACCAGGCAGCGCGGGATGCGACACCATGCTGCCATCGTGCACAGCAGCCAGAGTGCTTAAGCACTTTCCATAAACACCGTTCACCTTCAACACCGAGAAGGTGCTGAACTGGCTCTGGCTGAAGACCAGGTACTTCCTCCACAGCTCTGTGTTATTGGGGTGCAGGAAGATGAGCTTTTTCCACTCTTTCAGCAGGGTGGAGGGCTCCCAGAGCTCCTGGCAGAGCTCCAGCCGGGCTAACTTGAGCTCCACGCTGCCCGTGCTGCTCTCGATGGCTCGCTCCAGGATGGAGACCTTCTTCTCCACGGTCACCCTGAGGGATCTCTTCCCCTTGTCAGAGTCGCTCTCCGTCATGCTGAAGGCGCTGGGTCCGGCCATCAGCTCATCCTAATTTTGTCAACAAAAACAATTTTCGGGTCAAATACATGACCCAATAATAATAATTGCTTACACTTTTCTGGACACTCCACTCAATGCGCTTTACAGGTAATGAGGACTCCCTTCCACCACCACCAGTGTGCAGCCCCACCTGGATGATGTGACAGCAGCCATAGTGCGCCAGAACGTTCACCACACACCAGTGGAGAGGAGAGCAGAGTAATGAAGCCAGTTCATAGATGGAGATTATAAGGAGGCCATGATTGGTAAGGGCCAATGGGAAAAACACCCCTACTCTTTTCGAGAAACACCCCAGGATTTTTAATGACCAGAGAGTCAGGAGTCAGGTCATTAGGAACCACACAGACCCCTACTGGCCCCACTAACACCTCTCTCAGCAGCAACCTTAGTTTTTCCCAGGAGGTCTCCCATCCAGGTACTGACCAGGCTCACATCACAATGAGACCACAATTTATTTTTCAGTGATGATGTGATTGTTTCTGGAAATACACCACTGCATCCACAACTCGAACGGTTCTAATCGTTTTACTAATTGAACACTATTATGCTGAATGTTCACCGAGAAGGTACAAGGGAATCCTTAAGTCTTCTTGAAAAAAGGAAGTCAAAGGAATTCCTGAAAACCTTTAAGTATAAAGTGAGCTTTTACTAATCATCCAAGGAAAGGTTTGTCATTCTTCCGAGTAGAATCCTTGCCTGAACAAGGCCGCAATCCAGGAGGTGACACGGGTCACCCACAGCGTCGCAAACACTTGCAACAGTCTTGGATGTGATCACTCCGGCAGGCGGCTTGTTCAATGCAGCGGTTTAGAAAACAATCGACATAAAAATGCCAGCACACTGCTGGTCATTCCTGCGGCAGCTGAGCCAATTAGCTTACTGAATTGATCGCAGACCCTTGTGATCTTTACAAACTGATGCTTTCAGGGCAACGTATTAGCCCCCCGAAGGCCAGTGGCTCTCCGGGACCAGTGCTGTCCACCCCTGGCGTAGAGGCGCGAGGGAGTCCAGTACAATGCAAATGATTAACAGTGTGGCCCGGACTGCCAGAGTCTTTGTTGGAAACCTGACCTCAGAACAATCCATCCTACTCAGAAGACAGGCAGGAGACCAATCACCACGATTTACTACACACCCCTTATCCTCCTGGGCTCTCACATTCCGCACTGCACTGCAAGAATTTTATTAATGGGAGACTTTGGCCTGAGTCCCCCATTTAATTAATGGGTTGCTGAGCTGTATCAAGCCTTACTTTACCTACTGGTTAAAACTGAAAGACATGCAACCTGCAATGCTTCAACTTTCAACACATCTCAGATCACTGCAATGCCACTGAAAGGGAGTGAAACCACTTAAATTAAGCTTTGAACATCCATGCTGAAGCTTTTAAATTTTGGTTGAGGAATGTGCTGCCATTACATTTGGCATATTACAGCTACTGCAATCTCTTCCGTATCTGCTTAAGCACACTAGTTAATTGAAACCAATACCAACTGTTCTCAATTAAGAGTCTGCAACCTCCTACGCATATACAAATGAGTACACCTCACTACAAAGACTTTTACTAAAAACAGTTTAGATACAAAACCACCCTTTAACTAGGAGATAAAAGTAAGATAGTAGAAAACACATTCTTCAACTTGCAGTGTGCTCTGTCACCTTGTCATCTGGTAACCTCATGAAAGGCAGAAGGGATGTTGTATAGGCTAACAGTATTCTTGATGCCAGGGCACTGCAAGGCTTATGCCACATCTGCCAATGAAATAAGATAAGCAGTGCCCACAGCCACAGGTCCCAGAGGATGTGACCAAGGTATGCGCTCTAGCAGTACAAATATACAAGCTCATGCAAGTATTCATACACTGTGCCCTCAGTAAATATTTCGTTGACATCATGCATTTGTTTCAACAGCCCACAACACTCAAAAGCTAACCCTTCTCAAGTGAAATTAGAATGATTCAGAAAGATGCAAGCAGTTCAATATGTAATGTCACCTCTTCTACATTCACTGCATCCGCATTCATCCCGATCAGTGGACCTGAAGAACTACAGGTGCGCATGTGCGTTTCTGTAGCTCTTCAGAACGTTATCACACCCTGTGCCTTCAGTTCATTTCCTAGAAATCTTCACCACTGCTTGCTAGGAGGCCTAACAGGTGATTTTTAACTCTAACATTAGACGAAGTTCGGGGCCGGCGGGCTTGGGAGGCGTGTGCAACACCCAGACATGACACGGCTAACCTGGCTGGGCCGGAATATCGCACCTGGAAGCGTACGAACTCCATCCAGGTCTGCACGTCGGCGGGGTTCTCTCGCAGTCTCCTGTTGTACTCCTCCGCCCTCGCGGCCGGCCCTGCAGCGCAGAGGGCACCAGGCGGCGGCGCCTCTCCCTCTGGCTGCCCCTTGCCCTGCAGCCACAGCGCGGTGGAGCTGTCGTAGATCCCCAGGGGGTTGAGCCAGGAGGGGGCGGCCGCCGCGCTGGCGCCCTCCTCGGGGCAGTCGGGCAGCGGGAGGAAGCCGCCCCTGGGAGACGGCGGCTCCGCACGGGGGCGGACAGGAGCTCCCTCGGCGCTCAGCAGCTGACGGCCGGCCCTGGAGAAGTACCGCTCCTGCGCCTGCCTTTTCTCACCCTTTTTCTTTTCCGAAGCCGAATCGTCCCACGTTACACCCTGCGTTTTTGGGTTCAGGCCAAGGGGGCAGTTACCCTTCCTTTTATACCTTCAAAATCCAGAAAGAAAAAAGCCTTAACGCTGCTTTTCCTGTAAGACTGCTTTCGTGATCCATACTTCAGCCCCCTGCCACTGGGATTCATTACATTCATTAAACTAGAAAAGAACTGTGGGACCCATGTGTCACAGCTTCTGTCCCGAGAAGAAATAAAGATCTCTACAGAAATCTAAGGCCCTTGATTTTTTATTACAATAGCAGTTTCTGGAGTTACCTTAACTGATAACAGCTGCTACTGATCCGTTAGAGCCTCGAGGAATAAAGAACTCGGGCCAGCAAATATCCTCAGGACAGGCACAATAGAGCAGTGAAAACAAGCCAGAACAGATGGAGAAATAGGGCAGTTTTGGGCGGCGGGTTTTAGAGTTTCAGCAGACAAAGGAGGAATTTCTTTTGTTCCTCACACCCCGTGGAGATTCCTTTTAAATTGCAGGTTAAGCTGGGTGACTGTAAACCTCTGCAGAGCCTGACCTTCAGAGTGAGAGCACAATCACTGCCTCTACCGCAACACACAATTCAATCAGCAAATATTGATTGCGGCTCTTTTAAAGTCACAAGTGCAGGTTGTGCTCTCCAATTAAATATGATATTACCTGGATGGGAGCCATTCTCCTTATACACTGCTTTGAAACTGAGTTAATAAAACGTTCGTGGTGTCCTATTGTAGTGAAAGTATATGCCAACAAAAATTACAATTTACTGACCAGATGGGCATATTCTACTTACTGCTGAAATATGAACACCGATGTTTCATCTGCAGTTTTTGCAGACATCACATTCCTATTGTAAGAATGAAGTTCAAGGCATAACTTTAATATGTAATATTTAAGCAGGGCCTTAAAATGTCACATTTAATAAAGCATGAAAAGGTCACAAAGATCTTTGACGCCATTAAAACATCAGAACATCAAAGTGCACACACAGGTTTTTGTGGTGAAACTCAGTGCTGTGTCACATTAGAAGATAGTGCAGTGGTTTTCGAAAGTCTTTTTATATTAGGTTTCATGCACCGGTATTTGTTCTGGTGTTTAGGTATTAACAAGTGCCCAGAAAAGTGAGAGCACTTATGCAGAGCTTATTGGCTATCAATCAAAATAAAAAAAACATATCGAAGTCTACAAGATTAGTTTCCTCCAAATGAAAATGGAGACAAGATAACATTCTTAAATCTTCAAAATTCAGACCTCATTTAAGGATAAAGACCACTAGAACTCTCTCAGTCCCTTGCCTTCATCCTCTCGTCTTCTATAAGACAATAGAACTCGAGCTTGCAAAATAATACTTTTAACCAGGGGGCAAGGAGATCCATAATGAGAACTGAGGTTTACCGGCAATACGTCAACTAAGCAAAAAAAGCAAAAACATTTCAAATGAAATACAGAATCCTGCCCAGGAGGGCAGGAGGCAGGAAGGCAGGAGGGCAGGAGGAATACCTGGCGATGTCTGCTCTGTAGAGGGACTTGTACTCCCAGTTGGCTGGGTCTGCTTTCTTATCAACACAGAACGGCAGCTCCGGAGGAGCCTGGAGCTCATCAGCCCATCTGAAGGTGCCTTCAGGAAGAAGCTGCTTCTCCTGTCTTGACGGAAAGAGAAGGCAGTTTTGGTGTCTTGATCTAAAATGTAATTAAGGCAACCTCAGGCCCGTTTTCACAATCTGACCGCCCTTAAAATAGGGTTTGCAAGCCAGGAATGCTAAACACTGCGCCACCATGCTGCCCCTGAACACCCAGCAATGATGCACCAATTTAGGACTTACAAATGATACAAGAAAACTTAAGGGAATGTTGCTGTGTATTATGTAACTTCATACTGGGTTACACTGCGCCCAGGCACTCAGGCACACACGTCCTCCAGAGCTCGGTGAAGATGCAGGCCTCTCTAGAGAAAGGGAAAAGCCCCATCTCCCTCAGGGGAGACTGCTGACAAAGCAGGATCACCCGGGAGTCAGGAGGAGTGCTGTGACCTAAGTTTCAAATGCAGTGACAAACTTGGCAGCCCCTCTGTGATGCTCTGAAGAGCCAAACGGCTTCACTGACAGCCTGTTCCTAGCAGGGCCGATTGACTTGCACTGACAACACGAAGACAGACTCACACTGCCGCAGACCCGAGCATCAGGGGCTTCTGCCTCTGGCTCAGGGACCGACGGCACCGTTTCGTGTCTGTCTTTTCTCCACGCTGAGCCTGGGCTTCGCTGTTATTGTCCTTAATGCACAGTGACTGTTTGACAGGGCTTGAGATTTGTTACGCTGTTAGCTCCAAATTCACAGTACTCAGCATCCGTAAAGCAAAAGATCACTTTCATAAGGAACGGGTACGTTACAAAGCAAAGTGTAAACATGATTTAATATGATCTCTGGGGAAATACGCGAACGACAGGCCGGGTAAGCCTCAATGGCAAATCTTCCATATGGAGAAGCACAGACATCATAAAATATTTTCAGTGTGTAAGCGTGCGACTTGGATGGGAGGAAAAATAAAAACAATTCAAAACACGGGCAGCTCTTACTGTTTGGAAGAGGGATTCGAATGACTCTGATAAGGAAATCTCCTGGAACGGTGTTTGGAAGAACATCAATCTAGATTACAGTAACTTGAATCAGCGAGCTACACGAGGTGCGCTTACAGATCCATCGCAGAGTACCCCTCACCCATCACACATGATCTGCAAGAAGAACGAGTGCGGCCGTGCCTAGGGGGCGCTATAGGTACTTTTTTTTCATATGCTCAGTGCAGACGGGTTTTGATAACTGGTTATGAAGACCTGAGGTGGTTCCGGTTCGATTCTGATCTCGGCCTATTGCAGGCCGAGGCCCGAGCCGGTCCTGGTTGGCTACACAGGTGCTGGTGCCGTGCACCGTGGCTCACTCCTCCTCTCCTGGCGTCACGGGGCTCTGATTTACCTTGGCATCGCTTCCACCAGCCCAGCAGGAGCGGGGATCCACAGCCCCAGAGGGCGCAGAGGTTGCAGATGGGAGCTCTGCTGCAGAGGAGGTCAGATCCTTACAAGGAGCTGCTCCTTCTGTGCCCCTGAGGCAGGGGAAGGAGGGGGGAGATCTCATTCTCCTTTGGTCTGCGTTGTCACAACATTCCATTTATCCTAAGCATCCCTACCTGACTCGAAGAGTGGCTGGGGCTATACAGTGCGATTTAAAACAAAGCATTTTATTTAACCAGCCAATGGTTAAGAAAAAATGACATCACTTCTATGTTGACCTAAAATAAGAAAAACAATCGTCACGAGGCACATGAGAAGACGTTGGTGTGCAAGGGGTGCCTGTCTAGATTTTGTTGCCTCTCTGCTAAATTTGCCAGGATGGCAGCAGCATGGTGCTGTGCTGCTGCTGACAGGGTCTGTCACCTCTTCCACAGAGCTGGAGGAAGACACTCCCAGGCCCCTGTGGTCAGTACGAGATACACGAAACACTGCGAAGCCCTAGCGTCACACAGCGTTTTCACATTACACACATCCCCACTGTAGCTGCTAACAGAAAAGAGATTTTAATTGGTTTCGGCTATAAAGGCCAGTTTTCAAGGTGCACGTTTCGATGTGTTCCCCTAGGAAATCACTCTCTGTGCTACCGATTTCACTGAACTAAGAAATCACTTAGGCTTTGTTCTCCCTAGGAAACTTTACCGCTGCAACTGGAAACTCAACCTTTCATTCAAACTATGCAATAGCATCTAAATCACGTAAAAAGTATTAATTTATTCCAATTGCAGTGCAGCTCCAGCCTGTGTGATGCACAGATGTTGATCAGTACAAAGGAGATCAATAAAAATAAAATAAAAGTTCCTAACGTTCACATATTACTTGTCACCCCACAGCTTTACAGACAGACAGGGACCCACTTGGGTGATCTGTGGCTGCCATTATGTGTTTGCAGACACACTGCACAGCAGATGAGGCAGAGGAGTGAGAGTTGGCTTCACCGACTGAACTAAAGGACAACTTTCGGGAGGCCAGCCTGTACATTCCAGAGTGGACTTAAGCCAGGACAAGACATTAAGGGTCACACCGCTCTTAAGAACAGTGCTCTGGGATCTTTAATGACCAAGTGAACAGAATGCTGGTTTAACATCTCATGTGAAGGACAGCATCTCTTACAGCACTGTGTCCCTGGTTACCGTGCTGGGGGCACTGGCTTGGAAGTTCTGGTCCAGAGGGAAGGGCGCCTCCTACTGGTCCACCAGCACCACTGACAACTGCAACCTGGTTTCTCAGAAGCGTCTCTGGTCTCAGTACCACCCAGCCCCATTCCCACTTCGATTCTCCAGTCTGATTAAATCAGCAGATATGAGGTGGAAAACCTGGCTTTATCCATGTTGTTAAAGCCAATACAGACTTCTTTCAAGAAACAGCCGGATGAGATCCGTGGATTAACTACCTATTAACTACAGACTAGATGGGTCAAATTCCCCCAAAAAATCTTTGTTACTGTTGTAACTGTTCTTATGCTTAACCTTTTTAATATCGAGATGTCCTAGATTGCAGCTCACCATAGAGCAGCCTTGTGACTTGGTCAGCTTTATAAGTAACCCCCCCGTCAGTGCTGCACTGCAACTCTGTACCTCTTCCCATCAGCCTCCTGTTCACTCCTTAAGAGATCACTGGGAAAGATGAGGCCGGCATCCCCCTCGCTGCTCCTCTTCTTCTGCTTTTTCTTTTCCTTCTTTTTCTTCTTCTTTTTCCTGGACTGGGAGACATCCTCATCCTCTCTTCCATCTGAAAGCTCGTTTTCCACAGAAAACCTGGCAAGAAATTATCACAAAAATGCCCAACCTTCTCAAACAAATAAATAAAAAGGCTGATAAGCTGATCAACACAGCATCTCCCGAATTGACTACGGTTACACTCTGGTCACTAGATTTCTCAACCAATATTGAATAAACTCCTGTTTATCCACAATTTGGCAGCCAGAATCCTGACCAGGTCTAGTGCAAGTGATCACATTACTCCTATCCTGGAGCCCTTGCACTGGCTTCCTGTCGACTTCAAAATCCTCACCTATAAGGCCCTGCATGGCCTGGAACCTCAGTACCTGTCTAAGCTACTATCGTCCTGCTCCCCAACTCGGAGCCTTCGCTCCTCTAACTCAGGTCTCCTGTCTGTCCCCCAAGCCCGTCTACACTCTGGGGGTGACAGGGTCTTCTCCTGCTGTGCCCCAAAGCTCTGGAACTCTCTCCCCAAAGTATCAGAGAGCCACCTTCTCTAAACTCCTTCAAATCCAGACTCAAAACCTTACTCTTTAGAAGAACCTTAACTGGTTCTGTTATCTACCCCTTTGCTCCTACTGTATTCAGTACTCCCATGTACTCTGTCTCTCATTGTGTATTCTCATTGTGCACATCTTGTGGATTTTTTATTGTTGTCATTCTGTAAAGCACTTTGAGAAGCCACTTTTAAAGGCGCTAGATAAAATATTCTATTAACCACCATTCTATTAACAGTTTCATTTTAAAAATCTCCTGGACAATTTGAAAGACCTATTTGCACTGGATGCAATGCACACCGTGAATATGTGTAGAAATGTAGCAAAGCAAAGATATCTGGTACTTCTGATCAGCTCCTGTCACCCAAGATGTGAGACGATTCTTCAACAATTCAGACTCCACACCGGAGTGGAGCCGACAGTAAGGAGTTGCATTTTGGCAACTTCCTCCATGCACCAGCTACAGATTTGAGCACATCTTCAATGCCACTCTTTATGAAAGAAAAAGAGATACAAATTCCCCAGGATATCTGATCTGTGAAGTACAAATTTGAACTTTTTTGTTCCTACAGACAGCCCTCTCAGATTGTATTTAATTGTTTCAGAATGCACATTTTTGTATTTTGTTACCATGTTAGAAGCCTCCATCCAGAATGTCAAAAGATATCTTTCACTTTGTGTCTGAGAGCTCCCCTCTGTAAGAATTTCTAAATCATTTTTGGCTTCTGAAAATCAATCACCTGCTGTTTGTTTTTCACAGGAGATTCGTCAAGCACACAAAGGGGAAAATGTCCTTGTCAAGCATTCATTAGGAAATGACTTCAGAGCCGGCTGCATATCTGTAGTTTTTTATGTGAAATGTAGACTACACTATCTCCTAACCCTAAACACAGCAAAAAATGGGTTTCCACGTGGAGTTTCCTTCAGGGTGTAAGATGTTCTGTGACTGACTGATCTCTATGGAGCTGTCTATATGATGATGCTCCTGGGAAGAGACGAAGTTACTCCACCTGGGATCTGTGGGGCTCCGTGTGCTCTCGTCAGCCTCCTCAACCACTAGCCGGTGCAGGGTTAACGCATCCTCGGTCCGGAAGCTTTGATTGCTTAGCCAATCCAACCCTGCAGACAGGAAGAAGAATGGAAATCAATCGCAATTAGCTCAACCGAGTCTTTAAGCCTGTGATCTATCAGATCAGAACACGGATATTTAAAAACAAAAATCCCACATCAATTCATAACACTGAAGGGTCCCAAAGAGCACGGCACAAAACCTTTCATTCAGGTAAGGGTAACAATCCACTACTTAGAAGTCAGCCCCTTCCTGAAAAGAAACCAGGGCATCAGCTTGGACAGCACAGGTGGGCAGCTTGTTCCAGACTCTCACAATACAAATAATACATTTTTAATAGTTTATAAAAGTTATTAATAAACAGTAAGAATAAGATGAGCTGTATCTGTGTGTGCCCTGCGATGGACTGGTGTCATTGTTTGTGCTAACCGCCTGCTGGAATAGACTCCCCAGCGATCCTGTACTGAAAATGGATAGATGTGTGGACCCCTTGTATCCAAATCATAATTTTATCATTATTTTAAATTTTGCAAAATGAAAACATTGAGAACTAACTATAAATTACATTTTTTAAAACGGTGACTATGCAAATACCCGTCTGGACTCTTTAATTGGACTTTTAAAGTCCAAGCACACTGCATTGGGTTATTTCAGCTCTGTTTACAGCCTGTGTGTCAAGCTCAGCTTACACAAGGAAATGATCGCTTTATTTAAAATAAACCAAGATGTTAGAACTTTCAAGAACTGGGTGATTAATGGGTTGTTCATATTACTACAGCATAATTGCACAACAACTCAAACGGAGCCATTGCCCGAGTTTCTCAGATTTTGACAAAAATTCCCCTGGGAGGTTTAGATCAGCAAAGGTCAAGCAGTGCCAGGTCAGAGGTTAAGGGAATACTCTTTTTTAAATAGAATGAACAGAATCTTTTAACTCATTATACACTAAAAAACAGCATGCATTTCTAGCTAAATCTAGAGGGTTAAACGAGAGAATGCTTCGTTTCTGCTTGAGCTGGCATAGAATGACTCTGCAACTAACTAAACTGTGGTGCAACAGCTCAGTCTACTCATAAAAAATTAATGCTACAAACTCTTTTATGTAATGGAGACAAAATATAATTTACTCTTTTATCTTGGTGAATTACACTATTTTCAATAAGAGTCTTGGTACAATTCTAATTATTCTTCCTTACTGGAGTCATGACTTTAGAGTTAATGCAAGATATATTTCAGTCCTTCTGCAATGCATTCATTTAACATACTTTCTTGGTGCAGGCTTAATACCTAGAAATGCATTATTATTGGCCTAACACCTAGACAACAGATTTACGGAAAGGGCTATAAATCAGGGCTTTGATCAGAACCACTTCAAACAAGAGCAGGTCATTCAGCTTATCTCCCTGTTTTCTGGTGAGTAGCTGATTGATCCCAGGAGCCCATGCAGCTGCGTCTTGACAGATACCAGGGCACCAGCTTCACCAACACGGCTGGACAGCTTGTTCCAGACTCCACAACCCTTCATTGTAAAGAAGTGCCTCCTGTTCAAAGTTCTAAATTCACTCCCTTTGTACTTTCCACTTGTACCTTCTGGTTGTTGTTTCACAAGTCAACCCAACCCTAGTTCTTGTTTCCAGATGATCTCTGTTCCATGATCAAACCTTTAACAGAACTAACAATCTGCTAACTTCACATCTGGGCTTTTATGGTGGAGATTTCTTATTCTTCATAAAATGTAACAGTTTGCACAGATTTTCAGCTTAAAGATCACAAGATCATTAAGCAACACATCTGCAGTATTTCCCGATTACTTCAAGCGAGGCCTCGATGAAGCTGCTCAGCAGGGTGGAGAACGAGCAGGAACCTGAGTCCCCAGCAGTCAGACTGGGAGAGGGAGCACAACTTCCTTCCAGCTGAGACTCTAATTATCTAATTGGACTCATTGTTTTTAATGGGGTGAGCCTTGTCCATGAGATGCTGGGGGGTTCATTCTGCGGGGAACAGGCCTGTGAGATAGGCATCAGTATCTTACAACACTGAACTCCTGAAGGGGGGCAGCTCTTTCTGACTGACCTCAGCAACAGAACCACGGGGCATGTTTCAGGTTACAGGCTTTAACTTTTCAAACACGATTGCGTGTTAAGCGTTACATTATATATTATAAAGAAATAAAAGCAGCAAAAGCCACTTTCTGAAGATGCAAACGAACAATTACACGTATCTCGCCCTCTCTTAAGAGTCAGCTAGCGTTGCAACGGGCGGGAGGTCTCAAACTCCATTTCCGCGATTTTAAATGGCACACGGATTTCTGCAAGATCGAAGTAAATAGTTTAATTGACAGCACGGGTTAGAATTTAAACCCGAAAACTAACTAACCCCCGGGACTGCTAATTGCTGGCCGTGGAGTCGGGTTGCCTCTATCTCTTTAAATCGTCAGCAGCTGCAGGAGATGGAGGAGGGATAAATTGGTTTATTTCGCCCCAGTGAAGGCAAGTGTATAACTTCAGGAGACATGCTGGATCCTAGCATCACCCCCGAGAGTCGGAATTGGAGCCACCAGCAGGAGGCTCCCCTAGAACTGAGTTTGAGACCCCGTTTCATAATGACCTTTATCTCTGCAATCGTCCGCCGTTTCTGGAGAACGCACGCTGCACGGTTGAGCTCGTCAAACGTCACAGATATTCTCAAAATAGACTAGGGATTTGTTTTGCGTATTCAAACTGGAAAAAAAGTCAACGAATAAAACAATGCTGGATCTATTCGCTCACACACTATGAATCAGTTGTCAC